>NW_026991716.1:94842514-95257514 GCF_029215605.1 Mirounga angustirostris | reverse complement strand
GAGATTGAGAGATTCAGAGCAGAGGAGTGGTGCTTGAGATGTGGAATATCTGCCACTAATTAATTAATTTATGATCCTGGGCAGATCATTTAGCCTTTTCAGGCTTAGTTTTCCCTGTCTATAAAATGAGGAAGTTGGACCAGATATTCACAACCCTACTGTCTCTAATCTGCCATAACCTGGAAACTGGGAGGTCGATTTAACCATCTTCCCATCTACCCATCCATCTGTCTACCTGTCCATCCACCTACCAACTACTTTTGATAGTGCCTGGCAGTGTGGCTAGAAGCTGAGGATGAAAAAAAGTAAGTTATTAGCCTTCGTGGAGCTTATAGTCCATTCTAGGGCACAGAAAATATAATGCTTTTGCCTCTTGTCAGATGTAAATGCAGTTGAAGAAACTCTGTTTTCAATTTCGCCTGCCAATGTGTTAAGTAGAGATGGCTCTTGGCTATCATGTGTGGAATATCTCTGTATATTTCCTGTACCAAATTTTAATTCTTCCTTTGAGTCATTTCCCAAAGCATAGCTGCTGTGGCACAGAGAAGGCCCATTTTGATATTAGCTTACACAAGATGACCTTAATTTGGTCGGGGGTGGTTATGGACCTCCATGAGAATTGGTAAAAACAGTAACAGCTAGCTCTGACGGAGCCCGTATTCTGTTGGCTGCTGTGCGTGGTACCATGTGCTCATTTTCCTTTAACCTCAGCACAGGTAGGAGTCCTGTTTTTCTCCGAGTCACTGAGAGGCTAAACAACCTGCCCCAGACCCATGTGATGAAGCAATCGTCCTCAGAGCCAAAGTCCCAGCGACCACAGTGTTCTTAGAAGAGAACAGTCTTGAGCACAGACACACATTTTTGCATACAATTCCAGGGAGTACGAGTCTCACCAAGGTGATTGTTTAGGGAGCTCTGACCTAACTGTATCCTAATTAAGAAAACAGCTGATGTTGGAAAACCACTATATACCTTCTGAGATCAAAGATTTCCAGTGTTTGGATACTTCTGCATCTGCTCATGAGAGGGGGGAGAACCCAGCCTGTGTGGAGGTTGAGAGTCCTGTGTGTACATGTGGTAAAAAAAACTCATGTAGTGGGGGAGCCTGGGTGGCTCAGTCAGTTAAGCGTCCATCTTTGGCTCAGGTTATGATCCTGGAGTTCTGGGATCGAGCCCCGTGTCAGGTTCTCTGCTCAGTGGGAAGTCTACTTTTCCCTCTCCCTCTGCCCCTCCCCCCACCTTGTGCTCTTGCTCTCTCTCACATAAATAAATAAAATCTTTAAAAAAAAAAGCTCACAGAGTGTCATCAGCCAAGTCCAGTGGTTCTCAAAGTGCGGTCCGTGGATCAGCAGCCTCACCAGCAGCTGGGCTCCCGGTGGAAATGCAAATACTCAGCTCTGCTCTAAATCTCCGGAATCAGAAGCTGTATGTTCGCACGCCCTCCCACTGACGCTGATGCCTGTGGTACTCTGAGTGGCACCGTCCAACAGAACTTTGTGTAACGATGCAAATGTCCTGTGGCTGCGCGGTCCAGGATGGGAACTGCCAGTACAGGTGGCTTTGAGCATTTGCAATGTGGCAGAACTGAAATTTTAATTGTATTGGAGTTTATTTAATTAATTAAAGTTTAAATGGCCACATGTGGTGACAGCACCACTTTGCTCCAGAGCATTCCTAAACATTCTTAGGCCTTTACATCTGAACAATTCACTGCATTAGACACAACACAACAGGACAAAAAATGGAATGACACATTAGAATTATGTATTGATAGTATCTGTTTCCTTATCCCAGTGTTGTCATTGAACTAGAAAATGTTTGGGATGGGGGCCTTGCAGTTTAATGCCAGTGAAGCCTTCCGGAAGAGAAAAACAATTTGTACCTATTTCCAAGTCCCGTCAGAACTTACGGGAAGTAGTGCCTGCTTGGATAATTGTCTCTGCTTTTAGACATTGAGGGCAAGAATTTTTTAATATTCTCAAATTCTGTATCAAGTAAGAACTTTTGAGTATTCTCATCTCGAAGCAACTCAAGTTCCTTTAATTATTATTATTATTATTTTTTATTTGCGAGAGAGAGAATGAGAGAGAGCATGAGAGGGAGGAGGGTCAGAGGGAGAAGCAGACTCCCTGCCGAGCAGGGAGCCCGATGCGGGACTCGATCGCGGGACTCGATCCCGGGACTCCAGGATCATGACCTGAGCCGAAGGCAGTCGCTTAACCAACTGAGCCACCCAGGCGCCCACAACTCAAGTTCCTTAAAGAGAATGAAATTCAGCTTGTACTTGAGGGACAGTTGTGATGTTCTGTATGTCGGTGGAGGGGAGACATGGTCACCAGCAGAAGGTTTTGGTGTTCTACACAAAAGGATGTCCTATGAATAGAGGAACGAGGGCAGGAAGTGTCATGGCTTTCTGAGGAACAGCAAAGACTAACACTTGCCTAAAGGGTAGGGTTCATAAAGTGTTGGAAATGAAGACCTCGACCCTGCTTGTGCAGAGTGGGATGATGGGATCCTCAGCTGCCCTCATTCCTAACTTCCAACCTTTGACGCTCTCTCCTCTTTTTCAGTCAGTGGGTCTTAGGCAGGATGGTCACAGTGCTGGAGGTAGAGGGACAGAAAAGAGGGGCGAGGTGTAAGACGGGCAAGACTTTTATCATATGGGTTACCGTACCTACCGCATGTCACGCTCTCTAGTAGAAACTTGATACACAAGGAGGAGTTGGGTGTTGCCCTGAAGGAATGGATAGTCCAGGTAAGGAATCGGACGTGTCAACAAATGAGTGCAAATTGTGCCATACGCTTTCCTTGGAGTCAGTACAGTGTCCAATACAGGGACATCGAGGTGACGCTGACACAGAGCACACATCCCGAGCCTCTCACTCTTCCCTCATCTCTTGTTTCTGCCTTCTACTCCTGCTGAGCATTTTCACCCCCAGTGGTGTTTTTCTTCACTCGTATTTCAGTGTATTTTATTTTATTTTTATTTATTTATTTATTTATTTATTTATTTATTTATTTATTTATTTGAGAGAGAGAGAGAGAGAAACAGCATGAGAGGGGATAGGGTCAGAGGGAGAAGCAGGCTCCCCGCTGAGCCAGGAGCTGAATGCGGGACTCGATCCTAGGACCCTGGGATCATGACCTGAGCCGAAGGCAGTCGCTTAACCGACTGAGCCACCCAGGCGCCCTCAGTGTATTTTAAACAATAAATAACCCAATGAGTTTGTTCTCTGTTTCTCCAAGTGCTTGTGTTTTGTAGTTGGGCCGTGTTTTATGTAGCTTCCGTCACAGGGCTGGCCGTACTGTGTTCGGAGAAGGACTCAGTCCCACATCTAAGAGTACAATGTCCGGCTGAGAGACATTTTATTTGGGTATTTGCTTGGTTATTGATTTGTTTATACATCTATTCATTTAGGAGTAGTCTATACATTTTTTTTTAAATGTCCCGTCTCTTTCTGGAAATACTTGAGAATGCTTTTGTAAATATGATTAGGCCCGAAAAATAAATTAACGAGGCAATGTGGCTTTAAGGCACAGGGTTCTGACCTAAGGGCAGAGACAGATGCGTCCTTTTCAGCTGTGGGGGGGGGGGGGGGGGTGGAGGGGGATGGGGTGGGGCAGGAGTGGGTAGAAATAAGTAAATTACATCCTCTGCCTGTCACAGTGCCGGCCCTGGCCCTGCTCTTCTCCCTGACTGTCTGGGCCCGGTCCCTTGCTGCCTCCTCAGTCCTGCGAAATTTGCACTGCTTGGCTCTTTGCTGTCACAAGTTATCAGTGATGTAGGAAAGATATTAGGGTTCAAAGCCAACAGCCAAGAAAGAATTCTTGGGATGTCTTCGGTGCAAAAAAGTGGTTTTATTAAAGCACAGGGACAGGATCCGTGGGCAGAAGGAGCTGCACGGGGAGGCGGTGATGGGTGCCTGATTATATACTTTCAAGTGGGGAGGGGGTTAGGGATAGTGTAAGTCTCTAAGGAATTTGGAAGCAAGGTTTCTAGGACCTCTAGGGGGCTAGCTATCAGTAGGAAAAGGTCACTTATTACTGTCTAATAAAACCTGAGTCATGAGACCCTTCAGATCTATATTGGTGGGTCATATACCTGGAGGATGATTGCCAACACGTATCTTGGAGGTAGAGATAAAGGAAGTTTCCAAAGGAATCTTTATATGTTAAAGGAGATTTATAGGGTCCTGGGGGGTTGGGCTAAGATCACCTTTTGCCTGTAGCAAAGTATTAACATCGAGGCAATTGAGTCCCTAGAGGAAGGTCACTCTGCTTGTTTCAAGGACTTGTGAATGGGCTGTAAGTAGTAAGGAAATGTAATAATTTTTCTTCTGCCTTTGTTTCCCACATCAATCAGTAGCCTGCTGACTTCTTTTTATTATTATTAACATATAATGTATTATTTGTTTCAGGGGTACAGGTCTGTGATTCATCAGTCTTACACAATTCACAGCGCTCACCATAGCACATACCCTCCCCAATGTCTATCACCCAGCCACCCCATCCCTCCCACCCCACCACCACTCCAGCAACCCTAAGTTTGTTTCCTGAGATTAAGAGTCTCTTATAGTTTGTCTCCCTCCCTGGTTTCATCTTGTTTCATATTTTCCTCTCTTCCCCTATGATCCTCTGCCTTGTTTCTCAAATTCCACATATCAGTGAGATCATATGATAATTGTGTTTCTCTGATTGACTTATTTCGCTTAGCATAACACCCTCCAGTTCCATCCACGTCGTTGCAAATGGCAAGATTTCATTCCTTTTAATGGCTGCATAATATTCCATTGTGTATGTATGTGTGTGTGTGTATATATATATATATATATATATATATATATATATATATATATTTATATACCACATCTTCTGTATCCATTCATCTGTTGATGGACATCTTGGCTCTTTCCATAGTTTGGCTATTGTGGGCATTGCTGCTATAAAGATTGGGGTGCAGGTGCCCCTTCAGGTCACTACATTTGTATCTTTGGGGTAAATACCTCATAGTGCCTGCTGACTTCTTGTTTTCTTAGCAGCCCACTGTTCCCTGTCCGTGGCCTAGGTTTCTGGAGCTAGGACGATGTTATAGCACCACATCCAAACCAGAAAATTCTCGCCCAGCAGCCTCAGGTTGGATTCTTTGGAATAGGCTGGAGAGCTGACAAAAAAGTTTTTGTTTGTAAATGTTTCCCTTATTTCCTTGAAAATTCCTTTGCAGAGTGTTGCTCCCTGCAGAGGTCATTTCTGTGATCTGATTACTACATAAAATTATTATTATTATTTTTTAAGATTTTATTTATTTATTTGAGACAGAGAGAATGAGAGAGAGAGAGCACATGAGAGGGGGGAGGGTCAGAGGGAGAAGCAGGCTCCCCGCCGAGCAGGGAGCCCGATGCAGGACTCAATCCAGGGACTCCAGGATCATGACCTGAGCCGAAAGCAGTCGCTTAACCAACTGAGCCACCCAGGCACCCACTACATAAAATTATTTTCTTTTATTATTAGTTCAGAATCGATCTTACATTAGCTTCGAGTGACCCTTCATATTTCTTGTAATGTTCAGGGCAAACCTTATCTCTCTTTCCCTGGTGGTAGTGGAAATCTTGTAATGTTATATTTCTGCCAGCCAACAGTGATAATTAAGCCTGATTTAGTGTGTTTAAAGTCTAAGGATCTTAAAGAGACTTTTAATCCTCTTGTTCATTTAAGATAAATTAATTTCTTCCATTTTCTCTTTTTTTCTCAAAAACTAAGTTTCTTTAATGTGTTCAGCTTTTAATATTGTAGGTGCAGATATATCTTGCTTTAAGTAGAATTGATATATAAAAACCTGGATTTACTTTGCTTTAATCATTAGGTAAAACTTCTTGTAATTATTTAAAAATTATGATTGAATACTGATCCAAACTATAGTGAATATGGGGGAATGAATGTAGCTTGACCTGTTGGGATGGTAGGTAATGATAATTTAATTTTTAAAAATATTTGTAAATAACTAGATGATGGGTTAAAAATCATTTTTATAACCGAGCCCAATTACAAAACTCAATTTGCACACTCCTTTCCAGGAATCTATTATTTTTACAAAATATGAAATATATCTGTAAATGTCATAAAGAGTATGATTCTGGCCCAAAACCAGACAGCTGATACTGAGGCAAGCAGCTGTATCTGCGGGTCAGTTACGGCCTGACTAGGAAGTTCCTTGTTCTGCATTAGTTGATTGATAAGCTGGATGGTTAATATTGATGTTTTTTGGTATTACTTATAGTTTTGGCTTGTAGCCAGGGACTTTGCTGACTATAATGGTTAATTAGCTTTATAACTGATGGTAAGAGCCAGTTTTAAGCTTTAATACACATTTTCTGGGTGTGAAAAAGAATCTGTATCCTTTGAAAGATTTAATAGAGAACAATAGATAAAGCATTTTTTATTAAGGTGTTCTAAATAAAAAGGTATATAGAAATAATTTAACACGTACTTAGTTAAAATTGGTTTGTCCTGTTTTTTTCTTTCTTTAAATGGCAGGCAGGTTTTGTCTAATCTAGTGAATCACTCAGACACAGAGACACAGGGATGTTTAGGAATGCTCCAGAGTGTCACATGGCTCCAGGATAAGAAAACAAGCGGTCATTGACTGGGCTGATGACAGTGGGGGAGATTTTGGTGGTGCATCTGTGCAGGGCGGCCAGCCTTAGTGACACTTGGTTTGTCCTCAGTTTCCCAAGAGCAGGTACAGGAAGGGCCTACAGGTTAGAAAAATTTTTGAAAGTTGTAAACTGTGCCTGTCCTTGGCACATGCTACTCCACTCCTGGGAGTATTGTTATTCTAAGAAAATAAGAGAACATACTTAGATATTTAGCTCCAGGTTTGTTGATCACATCATCCAATTGATGATATGAACCTAAATGTCCAGCAGAAGGGGGATTGGTTAAGTAAATTAAACCAATATAAAAGTCATCACAAAACATGTTATAGATAGAGGCAAACTATTTCTCTTGGCAGGAAAGCTCTTCTTCAAGTAAAAATTTGCGAGTGAGTCGAGTCCAAATATATAAAAGAGAGAAAAGGGGAGTTTGTCCTGTTGAGCCGAGATAGAGGATCCAGAGCCTCCCCCACATCTCCCTCACTCCTGCAGGGGCCCCAGCCACCTCCGTCACATGCTTGTGAAATCCCCGAGGGACACAGAGAACACTTTGATGGAAATTTCTTGGCCTGGAAAGATATTCATGGTTAGTTACATTGTTACATTAAAAAGCATATTTGAAAACACATTATGAATGTAATTTTATAAACAACATGTGTGTTTGAATTATGCCTGTGTATGCTGTGATCTGTGTGTGTTATGTGTGTGTTTATGGCAAAGAAAAATGTTTAGCAAGAAATATACCAGGTATTCAAGAGTTAACTCTTTTAAACTCTGGATTATAGGTATTTTAACTCCTTTTTTTTTTTTAAGATTTTATTTATTTATTTGATAGAGCGAGAGAGAGCACAAGCAGGGGGAGCAGCAGGCTGAGGGAGAAGCAGGCTCCCCGCCAAGCAGGGGGCCCGATGTCGGACTCGATCCCAGGACCCTGGGATCATGACCTGAGCTGAAGGCAGATGCTTAATGACTGAGCCACCCAGGCGCCCCTCCTTTTCCTTTTTCTTACCTGTAGTTTTAATTTTTAAATAATGACCATGTATTGATTTTTTAATAAGAGAATATTTTTGGTTATATCTGTATGAATTTCTAGGAATCACAGCTTTGGAATATATAGTATTTGACACTGTACAAGTAACCTTTAACTTTTGCATAAATAGTACTTGGTCTCTGTTCTAGTTATCTACTGCTACATACGAGTCATCCCCAAAACTCAAGTTCCTTGATAATTACATTATTGATCGCAGTTTCTGGGGGTCAGTGTTTGGGAAGGGCTCTGCTGGGTAGTTCTGACTCAGGGTTTCTCCTGGGGTTACAGTCGGACGATGGCTGGTGCAGCCAGGGTTGGCCAGGCATCTCTTTCTTCCTATTGACTTAGGGCCTCTTCATGTGGGCTCTCTGCAAGGGTTAGTTTGGACTTTCTCACAGCACCGTGGCCTTGGGACAGTCAGATATCTGGCGTGGGAGCTAAAGTTTTCAAGAGTGAGTGTACCACTGAACAAAGTAGAAGCTTTTATGGACCAGGCTCGGATGTCATCTAGAACCACTTCTACCATACTCTTAGTCAATGGTAACAAGCCCATCAAGATCCCAAGGGGAGCATCACAGGACAGGAGACATAATTTGTGGGGCCCAGTGCAAAATGAAAATTCAGGGTCCCTTGCTCAAAACTTATTAAGAATTTCAAGTCAGTGACCACAGAGCCAAGTATGGAGCCCTTCAACATGGGGGGCCTGATGTGCATCCTATGAAATCATCCCCGGGGAGGGAACATCAATTCCATCTCTAGATAGGAGGAGGGTCAAGGCCATGCTGTAGAAAAGCAGGAGATGGGAGTTAATGGTGAGACCATCTTTGAAAAAGAAAATCTGCCACAGTCTCTATGACTCATCTTCAGTTAAGGAGGTGGCTTGCATTTTTACTCCCCGGAACTAGAGTTAGCCATTAATCACAAAGGAGGAACTACTGGTTCTCCAGCAATCCGGCTGCCCTAACAGTCACAGGGATGTGTTTTAAAACTCTTTGTGGAGAAATACCAGTTGCCTCTAAATAGATTCTAACAAAAATACCCGTTTTATACACCCCCCACCCCCCGCCAAATTCTTAGGTTGAAGCACTCATCCTCAGTGTGACTGTATTTGGTGATAGGGTCCTTAAGGAGGTAATAAAGTTACATGAAGTCATTAGAGTAGGGCCTTAATCCAGTAAGACTGGCGTCCTTTTTTTTTTTTTTTTTAGATTTTATTTATTTATTTGACAGAGAGAGACACAGCGAGAGAGGGAACACAAGCAGGGGGAGTGGGAGAGGGAGAAGCAGGCTTCCCGCTGAGCAGGGAGCCCGATGCGGGGCTCGATCCCAGGACCCCGGAAGGCAGACGCCTAAGGACTGAGCTACCCAGGCACCCCCTGTAAGAAGACGGAGAGATAGGAGGAGAGCATGAGCACAGAGGAAAGTCTGTATGAGGATACAGTGCAGAAGCAGCTGTGGGCGAGCCAAGGAGAAGCCTCAGGAGAAACCACAATTGCCCACACTTTGATCTTGGACTTTCAGCCTCTGACCTGGGAGAAAATATGTCTGTTGTTTAAGCCTCCCCCCAACCCCGGCCCCAGTCTGTGGCATTCTGTTATAGCAACCCTGGTACACTAATATGATATCTAAGACTTACACGTATTTATTTTACTTGTCCTTTTCAGTGTTTTCTTTATTAGTCATCCTTAATCCATTGGTTATCCCAGGTTCTTTGTCAACGTCCGAGGAAAGACAGATCTAATAGTAAATGCCATGTTTTAATTAATGTCCCTTCTTTAATAATATTCTGATGAATAAGGGCTTTATGATTTATTTTTCCTGGAGTGTTGCTTGTGTCCAGCAAAGGTTCCCTTCTATCCTAATACTATGGCTCATTCATGGATTTGTATATAAATTTGAATATCGCTTTTAATCACCGGGGTCAATTATTTGCAACCATGACCAGGAACAGTTTGTCTTTCCTTTCTGTGTATGCCACTCTTCCCCTCAAGGGCTGGAATCTGTTTCACCTCACCTTGAATCTGGGCTGGCCTTGTGATTTGCTTTGCCCAGTAGAATGCAGTGGAAGTGATGCTGGTGAGTCCCAGACCCAGTCCTTTAAAGGCGCTGCAGTGTGCGGTGCAGTGTGCCCAGCCCGCTGCAGAGTCCCCTTGAAAGGGAGAAGGCTCGGGTGGGGAGCTGGAAGCATGAGGGTGTTGAGTGCCTGCTGAGTTCCAGGAGGGAGAGGGAAGCGGCTAGGGGATTGGGGGGTGCCAGAGACAAAGTGTACCTGCTGGGCCTGCTTGTGTGGCCGGGAAGGCACCAGGGAACGAAGCACAGGGCTTTTATGATGGTGGTTTTAATTGGCCATGGAGCCCTGTTGACCTGCCCTGGATATTGCGAAGTTGGAGCTGTGAGGGCTGCCTGATGTAGGGACTGGCGGGACAGCATCCACAATTGCCTCCTTGGATCTCTGGTACTTTCCCCAGGCACTGGCTGGGGAATTGGCTCCAGAACACATACTGCCTTGCCTGGGTGGCTCAGTCGTTAAGCATCTGCCTTCAGCTCAGGTCATGATCCCAGGGTCCTGGGATCGAGCCCCACTTCGGGCTCCCTGCTCCGTGGGAAGCCTGCTTCTCCCTCTCCCACTCCCCCTGCTTGTGTTCCCTCTCTCGCTGTGTCTCTCTCTGTCAAATAAATAAAATCTTTAAAAAAAAAAAGAAATTATGTCATCCCATGGTGTAATGGTTAGTTTCATGTGTTAACTTGGCTAGGCTATAGTACCTAGCAATTCAATCAAACACTAATCCAGGGGTTTTGTAGGTGGATGGAGATTAAATTCTACAGTTGTTGACTTTAAGTAAAGGAGATTACCCTCTATTATTATTATTAACTGGATAATTATTCTCATCCAATCAGTTGAATGCCTTTAAGAGCAAAGGCACCTGGGTGGCTCATTCAGTTAAGCGGTTAAGCATCTGCCTTCGGCTCAGGTCATGATCCCAGGGTCCTGGGATTGAGCCCCGCGTCGGGCTCCCTGCTCAGCAGGAAGCCTGCTTCTCCCTGTGCCACTGCCCCTGCTTGTGTTCCCTTTCTGACAAATAAATAAATAAAATCTCTAAACATAAATAGATAGATAGATAGATAAATAAATAAATAAATAAAAAAGTCAGTCATACTGATATAGGCTGGGCCCCTAATCCAGTATGACTGGTGTCCTTATAAAGAGGGGAAATTTGGGTGCAGGCAACCTGTAGATGAAGAAATAGATCAGAGTAATGCAGAAGCCAGGGAATGACAGAGACTTCTAGTAAGCCAGCAGGAGCTAGGGGAGAGGCACAGAACCAAGTCTCCTGTGTAGCTCTTGGGGGAACCAATGCTGTTGGACACCTCGATGTCAGACGTGTAGCCTCCGGAACTATGAGACAGTACATTCGTGTTGCTGAAGCCCCACAATTTGTGGTACTTTTTAATAGCGGCCCTAGCAAACTAGCACAAAGACCAGTGCCCCTTTGCCTCCTTTTTCTCATCTCTGCAGTTCCAGGTGGGTGAATGCAGACAGAAGCTTGTGCCCGTGATGTGGGGGCTGCCAAACGGCCTCACACCTTAATCCAGTTAAAATTAAAATTCTCATTTCCTCAAAAAGTTCTGGGAAAGGAGATTTATTGGGTATTTCAGGCACAAGGGAAAGGAGATACTCTTTGATAGGAGGACCTTTTTTAATGCCTCTGAAACTGTAGCAGATACGTTGTTTGATATACCTTCTTCGAGACCCTTCCACCCAAGAATATGTCTTTCATTATTGCAGAGTTTACACAGAGTTAACACCTCATTGTATTTCTCAAGAAACCTGATTTAACCTGACTGGATTCGGATTGGCGCTTGATTATTCCGATGTAATCATTTTTTGTAATGATTTTTAGGGCCATGATTGTTGAAAACTGATGTTAGAGTCTTAAAAGAGGTGTACCTGATGCAGAAATGTTTAGTGCCTTATACAAACAATAATATTGGGTGCATTATGTAGTAATAATGGAAATTACATTTGCAAAATAGTTGTGGTGAGAGAACATCCTGAAACACAAAAAATGGAAAAAGCACAGAGGGAAAGAAACCCATGTTTTATTCACAGCATTTGGCTGGCTGTGCTTTCAGGCTGGAAGTCAGGGAAGAAGTTTATGAGCTCCTCGGTCCTGCGCCATCCTTGGCCGTGTGATTTAGATCAACCTACTCGGTTCTGATTGAAGTGGAGAATTTCCAGTCATTGGAATCAAAAGGGGTTGGCAATATGGTTGTATTTGAAAATACTTTCTGCTCTTTCGATAGGACAACATTTTGTAAGTGAAATTGGATTTTCACAGTAAGCATATATTTACTATGATTTATCCTAATTTGTTTTTTTTTCTGTTGCTCATAACTTCTGATTGATAGCTTATTTTAAAAATGTTTGGAAAAAAATATGAAACATATATTCCTCTATATTCACCAGTGTAGTTTTTAGGTCAGTTGCAGGCTGATTAACTTTGCCCTGTCCCTTAATAGTTTGATGTATTGATCACATTCAACATGTGAACTCACAGAAAACCATGGTAGAAATACATCTATAAGGATTTTAAAAAATTCTTAACTATGTCAATTGACATGAAATGTTGATTTTGAGTTTTGGCTATTTTCTGTACTAACTAGACAATTTTGTAAAGTTTTAAATACATACTTCTTTTGACAGTTTAATTACCCCAATTCAAGAATATTCTGCTTAAAATTTCAATGATTAAACAAAGTCAAGAAAGTGGCAGGGCTGCAGAGATGAAAAAAAAAGAAGTGAGTTAATTTTTTTGTGTCCAATTCACAAAAATTATCTTAGCCTTGTGCCTTGTGCATGTTTGCATAGAATCTGCCTTTGGTTCCTTTCAGAAAAGAAAGTCTTTTGTTTTGTTTTTCATTTTACTTTTTCTCTTTTGAGTTTGGACAGGCTAGTTTACAGATATCTAGATGATTCTGAGGCCTCTTGGTATTCTTGGGGTGTTACCATCACTCTTTCCCTGGTGGACCATAAGGTGCTACTGTCCAAGGCAAGACAGTGAAAGAAGGCATCTCCCTTGGGATGTAAGGATACTGGGCAAGGACCATTTTCCTGGAGCAGTTATGTCTAAATCCTACCCATCTTCTCCTCCACCCAACTCTGAAATCACACAAGCAATATCGGCAGCCCAAAGTCATTTTTACCAAGGCCTCGTCTGCACATAGGGCTGTTTCGCTGAGATTATGTATGTAGAAAGTAATTCTGTAAGCTGTAAACTGCTCTGCAAATGTAAACTGGGGATACTGATAACAAGACTTCTACTCACGGGGCCTTATTCACTCTCTAATGGCACTTTATTTTCTAAACCAAAAGCCTTTTAGGGAATCTGAGTTACCATTTTTCATCTTGTGGTTTATGGGGAGTCAGCATCGTGTAGTGGGTTAGAACATGGGCCATGTGGACAGACTCAGTTCACATGTCACCACTGCCTCTCCAGCTGTGTGACTGGGGATAGGTTACTCTCTGAGTCTGGGTTCCTAAACTTCAAACAGGGATAGCAACAGAATTAGCCTTGCAGAATTGTTGAGAGGAGTAAAGGGATATTGCAAGCTAAGCACTTTGCATGGTGCCAGGCGCATACAAGCGCTCAGTAAGTAATTAGCTTTCATTGCTTTCTGGAGGCATTTGGGGTTCTGTTATTCTAATAGCAAAGCCAGCAAAAATGAGCTGATTCTCTTAATTAATTGCAAAATCTCTCCTATCCTACTCTCCTCCCTATATTTCATCTTACCTAGAGTGTGAACTTAGGTTCATTAAACGAACAGAGAATGGTGTTGCCTTTTTTCCCCCGCTTTAGGATGCTGTGCTGGTGTATACTGTTAAAAGAAATCATGGGATAATAATCTTTTTTTTTTTTTTACAAGTCTAATAATCAGATACCTGAGAACTCTCCCTGGCTTCCAGTCCTGAGAAGTTGGAGGGGGCTGAGGGTTGTGAGGTGGTCCCGGCAGACGGCGGCCCTCTGTCCGGGCCTCCCTATGGGCCACCGTGCTGTCCTGACATGGCTGGGTTCCTGTGAGCAGAGTCTGGGCTGTCGGGGAGAGGCTGTGGGCATGCAGCTCCATGAAACACATGCCCCAGCATCTCCTTCTCAGGCACCCGTTCCCATTGGGCAGAAAGTAGGAGGGTCCTTTATGATTTCCGACTGGCATTTCATTATTTGTGTATTAACATTTGGTGTGGAGTGAGGTTAGAAACTCATGTCATTAGTGGCCATTGAAAAAGACCTCTAACTCTAAAATCTGAAACATTCTGCTTTTGTAGGAGGTCGTTAGTTATACAGCGATGCTCCTGATGTCAAGATGGTATTTTTAACAACGTTTATTGAATCTGCTAATCTCGTTGCATCATTTTGTTACAGATTGATGTTCTCAAAGCAGATCTGGAGAGTGCAGAATGGAAAGTTTTAGAAAATCTTATTCTGGAAGATGTCCTGGAACAAATTGGACAGCTCACCTTTGAGATTCATCTCCACTGGCCCGGGTTTGAGGTCAGTGGTGGGGACAGCAGTGTCGTGCGATTCTGGTACAGCCTCCTCAAAGAGTTAGAACTAAAGGGTTTCAGGCTTTTTCATAGTTACAGAGATTTATCTAAACCCCAGCTGTTCCTGAAGAAAGACATTTTCAATGCAAGTAGCTGTTACACTCTGAGTTGGGTGAATACAAGATGGACCTAGGATGCAGGACCTCATGGAGAACTCCGGGAAATAACTTCAGAATGAGGCGTGTCCTTGTCCAGTCTCCTCCCGCGAGCCTGTTAGCTGCTCCGGGCGGGGGTGGGGTGGGGTGGGGTGGGGTTGTGTTATCGCCTTTGTAGTGCACGTAGCCCGGCACCTACCCTGTGGTAGGGACACGGTTAAGACCTGTGGATGGGATGGACACCGGAGTGCCACAGGAGTCCATCTCCATCTGCCCAAAGCCTGGGCCTTTCTCCTGTTTGCCTCCGACAGAGCGGGGATGCTTGTCCTTCTTCGTTTTAACTGGGAAGATAACCCTCCACTTATCTGTGTTCCCTAAAATTCATTATGCATCTAAAATCTATGAATTCACCAACATGAGGAAGAAATTACCTAACATTTCCATTTTTACTGAGTTGATGAGATTCTTAAGTTTGTAGCTTACTGTTTAAAAGAGGGCCTTTCCTTTGACTGTCACTCCCCTCTTTCAGGGTTTTTCTTGTTCACCTGGTCAATGACATTCTTTAGGACCTTGTAGATTTCAGTCATTCCTCCTCAGCCTTTGCTGAGGCCATGCTGTGGCTTTATAATCACCCCTGGTTCTGGTTTCTGGGGACTCAGACGCACCAAATTCTGTCACCGAGCTTAAAAGCCTAGACTATGCAGAACCTCAACTCAGGATTCTTTTCAGACTCAGCCTTAAATCCCCTTCTGTTCCTATGAAACCAAGCACAAAGCAGAATCTGGGTGTCTTTGCTGTTGCCTCCACTGACTTCAGACCTGACTTCCCAACCACAGCCTTGCCTATCCTGTCAAATTTTTTTTTTTTTGATACATTATGTCAAGGATTAAGTGAGTTTTTCTCTACTGCCAGTTGGCATTTGTTAGAAGACCATGGCCTGAGAGCCAAAGTCTGTCTCTTTCCTGGGATGCTTACATAGTGTTTTAGTAACACCAATCCTTTCTGTATTTTTAGAAATTAAACAGAAAATGTAGGTTCTCAGTAGTTCAAATGATCTCCATCATTTTTATTTATAGGATTAGATATTTACCCCCACAAATGATTTTCAAAAATTCTATTTCAAATAAGTCAATTGAATAGCATAAAAACAAACCAAGTTATTACCTTATTATAAATTAAGTATATTTTCTGGCATTTTTTACATCATGAGAGAGCAGGAAAACTATATATCCATTGTTGGTTCAAGAAATTTGGGGAGAGAGTAGAATGCTGGTTGCTACTAGACTTTATCCCTTCTTCCTGTTTTTTACCTCCTTCTACCCCAGATGTTCCCTGGGCTGGCTTTTTGTTTCTTGCAGTGGTTTGAAAATACCATGCCATCAAGTGAGAAACCAAAATATAGGAGAGTTAGATGATCTTATTCACTTCAGTTCAAAAGGGAACAAGACTTTCTGAATTTTTAAAAATACAAATAAGCTTTTTATTTTAAAACACATAGTACACTAGTAAAAGTCATTGAGGGTGGGAGAACCAGCTTGAATCAGTTAAAAAGTAGCAGCTAAGTTGCTCTCTGTGTCCATAGGTATCTCAAAAACACAAAGGGTCCATGAAAAACTCTGAAGTGGTTTAATGCTTAGTGTGCATGGTATTGCCTTCAAAACAAAGTTAACTTTAGTCCAGTTCCTGCTTGGATTATATCACAGATTCTCTCTTTTATTTTTTAATCAAAATTTTATACACCGAAGTATATACAATAAACCTTTTTATACATTAAACCTGGTAAACCTTCTTGTATACCAAAGTATGAAGTGTTCTAATCTTATGTGTCCAGTCTGTTCAGATTTTAGATACGTACACGCCCATATTAAGACTTTTAATTCAGGGGATTGAAGATTGATGGAATCACTGAAAGTCCCTTTTATACAGGGCAAATCCCCATTTATTCCAGATTGGTGGTGCAGAACATTGACTTCATCACACACAAACACACACACACACTATATATATATATATCTGAAGCAAGAATGGCTGTACTGTTAAAAAAAAAAAAAAGACAAACTCAAAATAAATCACAAACACACCCACCCACACCCACCTATAAGGCAGCTTGTTCAATAGTTTTTTGTACTTATTTTATGCTTATTTCTAAGACTGTCCTTCATTCCCTTCATGGATAGTTCGAAATTTATGATGAATATCCTGACTGTTGCTATGGTTTCCCTGCCTCTGAAATTTATTATGCTTATTGTGTAGGCTGGGGTTTCTTAACCTCAGCACAGATTGCCACTTTGGGCTGGATAATTCCTTGTTGGGGGAGGGAAGGCTGTTCTGTGCCTTGTAGAATGTTTAGCAGCATCCCTGGCCATCTCCACTAGATTCCAGGAGCACCTCTCCCTCTCCCCCACTCAGCTGTGACAACCAGACACATCTGCAGACAGTGTCAAATGTCCCCTTGGGGGCAAAGCCATCCCCCGTGGAGAACTAGTGGTGGAGGCCACGAGCAAGGGTCTGGGGTACCACGCACTGCCATTTGGGAAGATTCTGCTTGTGAAGGCAAAACAAGAACCAGCACCACCGTAACCCCCACAAAAGCAACACAAACAGAACACAGGGGAGAGGTAAAGTCAAGAGCTGCTATCGAGAGCATCCTCTGTGCCCAGCACTGGGCAGAGATGGTTCCTCATTCTCCAGGAACTCCGTAAGGAAGTGGAGTTTTCCCGATTGTACAAGTGAGGAAACCCTGAGAGGTTAAATAGCTTATTCAGATGATGCCACTAGTAGATGGTAGAGTAGGAATCCACCTCTCCGATCTTTCAGATCCAAAGCCTGTGCTGGTCCCCTTCCCTCCACAGGGCCGCCTCAATAGCCTCTAACAGATGTGAGATGCCACTCCCAAAGGGCGTATTTTTGCTTCCTTATTAGTAAATGGCGGGGGGGGGGGGGGGCTACAAATATACTAACAACAGACCTGCAAATCAGAGTTGGGACATTTTTGTAGCATGCAGGTTTAGTTTAAATAATCTATTTAAGGGGCACCTGGGTGGCTCAGTCGTTAAAGAGTCTGCCTTCGGCTCAGGTCATGATCCCAGAGTCCTGGGATCGAGCCCCGCATCGGGCTCCCTGCTCTGCGGGAGGCCTGCTTCTCCCTCTCCCACTCCTCCTGCTTGTGTTTCCTCTCTCGCTGTGTCTCTCTCTGTCAAATAAATAAAATCTTAAAAAAAAAAAAATCTAATTAAAACATGCCTGCCAAATGGAGACTTCCTGCAAGAAGAGGGGGACCCAGCGACTTCTCTGTCAATATTTCAGGTTGCCAGAAAAGCTCTTGCAAGGCCTGGAAGCAGCTCTTGGCCCTGGCTTGTCCCACTATGTGGCACTTTCCTCTTAGGTTTTAGAAAGGGCACAGTCACTTGGAAATGGAGTGTTTCCTTTGTTTTCAAAGTAGTCTTTGACCTGCAGATACATGGGCCTCATCTTACCAGAGCAATGCTCATATGTGAATCTAAAAGTATAAATTTAATGATGTTCTTCAAATGATTAAAAAAACCTGTTTAGGTGAAAGACGGATAAGACATACATAAGAGATTCGCACAAACTGTGTCACAATTTAGTTTGAAGTCAAAGAAAAAATATTTCCCTTTCCCCTTCTCTTAGAGTGATTGTATTTGTTGCATCTATAACAGGTTATCATATAAATATTTGTAACTATTTGATATGTTAAAATGAAGAAAGTCAGGAAGAAGTAAACAAACGTCTGTTAGAATTCTCTGAAGGACCACTGATCTCTATTAGGGTAGAGCAAAAGTAAATTCATGAGTTTACGGTGTTTAGTACAAATTAATTATTCATGTAAACTATTTCTGTCTTGGCTATACGATTTTAGATATAGTAAACACAGTACAAGATTTGGATTTCCTAAGTATTACATGTTTGTTTTTTGCAAAGCTTGGATTAATACCAGGGAGCCAGCCTCATCATCATATTTTGTCAGATTAAAAGTGAAGCCCTCATTAAAACAGATTATTATTCTTGACAACACAACAATACCTCCAGGCTCAATTAATATAATTGTTCTTTTCTGCTGGAGATAAGTTTATGTTTGCCTTTTAAGCAATAACAATTCTTTTTGTATTAGCCAATAGCTGCTTCTTTGTGAGTTCAGAACACATTTAACTTTATGTAAAAATGTCTTTTTCTTATTGAAAGAGGTATTTGAACTTTACTTATCACATGAAATCATAACCCAAAGATTCAATGTATTCTTAAACTGCCTAAATTTAGAAAATATTGAAATTCTTTAGATAATTATATTTCTGTCCTTAAGGAAAATAAATCAGGCAAACTTTTTTTTATTTTTTAAAGATTTATTTTTCTGACAGATAGAGAGACAGCGAGAGAGGGAACACAAGCAGGGGGAGTGGGTGAGGGGGAAGCAGGCTTCCCACGGAGCAGGGAGCCCGATGCGGGGCTCGATCCCAGGACCCTGGGATCATGACCTGAGCTGAAGGCAGACGCTTAATGACTGAGCCACCCAGGCGCCCCTAAATCAGGCAAACTTAATGTCACACTTTATGTTTAACAGTATATGGAAAAATGCTAGTTTCATTAAAATTAATGCTTTGTGGGGCATCTGGGTGGCACAGTCGGTTGAGCATCAGACCCTTGGTTTCAGCTAGGGTTGTGATCTCAGGGTCATGGGCTCGAGCCCCGTGACAGACTCCCTGCTCAGCAGAGTCTGCTTGAGATTCTCTCTCTCTCTCTCTCTCAAATAAATAAATCTTTGAGAAAAAACCCCAACTAATGCTTCTTAAAACAAACAACATTCCTGTGGGCACAGTTATGGGGCCCAACTCTAACGGAAGAGGCCAAAAGAATGTCTTTCGCTAGGTTCTGTTTTACTAAAGGATGAAACAAACACAGTCTCTGTAGCTGAGTGTTTCTTTTGAACTACCTAACTCGGAGAGCGCAAGCTGGAAGCTACAAAGATTATGCCACAAATCTGACAGTTCAAAAAATACACAACTAAGTCGCATTATGTGGAGGAGGCAGAAGAGTAGGATGGAAGGAGAAAGATTTTGCTGCTGCTGCTGACTAGCTGTGTGGCATCGAGCGAATCACCACCTTTATTTGCCTAGTTGCTTATCTTAGGTTGGAATATTTGATTTCTAAGGTTTCTTCTTGCTTGAAGATCTCATTATTCTAAGATTTTTGTGATTAGAGATGGCTTAGACAGTGGTAGGGTAATTTCTTCATTTGTGTGCTATAAAGGGAAGCCTTAGGATAAATTCAGAAGAATCCAAATGATGTGCTTATTCAGAAGAAAAGGCCTGAATAAAAGAGGAATCTGTGATGATAGTTCTCCAATCAAATGAAGTGCCCTCAGGCCAAGTACCTCTTTGGAGAACAGCTTAAACTCACAGGGTTCTAAAAACTGGAATGTTTCAGACTGTACTGGTTTATACATCTGTTTACAGAATATCCTAACAAAGTGGCACCATCTGAAGATACTAGATTAAGTATGTGTATCTACGGCGATCCTTCTGTATGTGCATGTGTGAGCGTGTGTACATATACATTTATATGTATGGCTGAATGCCCAAGAAAGAAAAATCTTCAGACACACAAAGCTCAGAGGGAGCCTAGAACCAGACAGGTAGGTAGAGCAGGAAGCTACTCTGCAGCAGTCCTAGGAGTTTAGTGTATCAGTGGTGCTAGAGGCCGAAAGCACTGGAGATAAGGCTGTGTGGGGGGAAAGGATCGGCATGGAGACACTTGCACAGTGGGACCCTGGGAGTGCTCCATTACCTCAGTGCAAGAGTCCTAAAAATCCTCCCTCCCTCCCTCATCCCCACCCCCAGCACAAGAAAGCCTATCCTTGCTGTAGCTCTGGGAGGAACTAAAAGTTTCCCATGAGAATCTGAAACCTCTGGCCTGTTTACGGAGTTGACTTTATATTCATCTCATGGTGAAGAAAACCAGAAGCTGAGAAATGAAGATAAAAAACTGAGGGAGTATACATAAGGGTATATGGCAGAAACGGATGTAAAACGACTGTGAAGGGGCTCTTCAACTCAGGCTACAAAGGATTTCTTCAAAAAAGAAAAAACAAGACCCATTTAAGATGAATTCCTAACAAAAAGTTACAACTGACAAGGAAGTGGCCCACCATGAGGTAGAGTTGACATACACAATAAACGCGGGGTTTTCAGCCCAAGAACTTGACATAACAAGTCTTAAAGTATAATATAAATTGTTTAAAATGATTAAAGGCATTAAAGACGGGCGCCTGGGTGGCTCGTTAAGCGTCTGCCTTCGGCTCAGGTCATGGTCCCAGGGTCCTGGGATCAAGCCCCGCATCGGGCTCCCTACTCCGTGGGAGGCCTGCTTCTCCCTCTCCCACCCCTCCTGCTTGTGTTCCCTCTCTCGCTGTCTCTATCAAATAAATAAATAAATAAAATCTTAAAAAGAAAAGGCATAAAAGACTATATAAGAAACCTTAAGAAAATGATATATGAAGAACAGGTAAATATAAAAAAGTATAACTAGACCTTCCATAAAAGGAAAGTCATTGGAATAGATTTAATGGATTAAGCAATACAGCTGAGGAGACTGCAAAGCAAACTGAAAGATATACCTGAGGAAACTACCCAAAATGTAGCACAGAAAAATTTATATTCTTAACGTATTTTGAGTAGTCTGAAGATGAAGCAGTAAAGTTGAATATTTGAGCTATGGGTGTAAAAAGTGGTGCTAGACCTATTATGTGTAATATGGCAGTCATTAGCTGCAGGTTGCTATTGAACACTTAGAATGTGGCTAATATGACTGAGGAACTGAATTTTAAGTAGCTTAAATTTAAAAACTTCTACCTGATTCAATTATTAGAAAACTCAGATATATTTGCAACAACTTGGGCATGTAAATCGACTTGGTGTGAAACAGGTAAAATATCTGATGAATATTTAGTGTCTAAATTGAGAAATGCTGTTATGTGTGAAATATACACCAGATTTCAAAGACTTAGTATGAGGAAAGTAAAATATTTATTTAAAAGATAATTGAGGGGCACCTGGGTGGCTCAGTTAAGCGTCTGCTGACTCTTGATTTCAGCTCAGGTCATGATCTCTGGGTCTTGGTATCGAGCCCCACATCAGGCTCCGTGCTCAGCGGGGAGTCTGCTTGAGATTCTCTCTCTCCCTCTCCCTCTGCCCCTCCCTGCCAGCTCACGCTCTATTTATTTCCAGAGAGAGAGTGAGATAGAAAGCATGAGAGTACAAGCAGGGGGAGCGGCACGCAGAGGGAGAAGCAGGCTTTCCACCGAGCAAGGAGACTGATGCAGGACTCAATCCCAGGATCCTGGGATCATCACCTGAGCCGAAGGCAGACGCTTAACCAACTGAGTCACCCAGCCATCCCTAAATCAACCTTTTTTAAAAAAAATAACTGAATGTTGAAATAATACTTTGGATATATTTCATTAGATGAAATATATTAAAATTAATACCCTGGTTTTTTTTAATGTGGCCATTAGAAAGTTAAAAATTGTACACATGAAAAAAAGTTACACACATGGCTCACATTTTCTGTTAGCACTGTCCTGGGACATGTACTTAAAAAATGTTTGAGATTTGAGTTAGTCCCTCAGATCTCAAAAGCTGAAGGGTGGAGAATAGGATGTGGGGAGCTAGAAAATTCCCCTAAAGATTGTGATTGCAGTTCCAGGAAGCTGTGCAAGCAAAGGAGTTCTCTCTTTGTCACTAAAAATAAAGCCACTCTAAGGACTCTGGTTGCAAGTTGCGATGGCTTTTCCCTTAAGTTCCAGAGAAAATGGCAGTGTTTAGGTTGAGATAGCTGTTTCTACAATTAATAAAGTGATTATGAACATAGAAATATAGAAAATGTATATACATATATATCTTCACATACATACATGCGTGTATATATATACACACAAACCTACAATACATAAATACATGTATTTACACAATACATAAATGCATGTAAATACATGCACACATGCATGTATTTATTTCTGGTTATCAAAATTTCTCCTATGTGTACTAAACAGTGCCATTTCTGAAATACTCAAGATAGACTCTACTGCACTGATTCTCATTCTTAGTGTGTCTATCAACCAGGGATCTTGCTCAAAGTGCTGAGTTTGACCCAGTGAATGAATATACACATATTTTTGTATATTCACATTAATATACAAATATATATTAATATAAATATCTATATATTTCTTAGTTGCAATTTTTTGTTCATTCATTCATTTTACTTACCCATTGATCAAATGAACATTTGAGAACACGGGTGTTCTCTGAAAATTCATGGGCTCTCATGAATTTGAGCCACGTGCTGTGGCTCTTTCTATTGGATCACCTCTTCTCCTTCGTAGGTCCCTTGGCACTTGCCTTATTTCTACTATATTTCATCGATTACTGTATGATCCACTAAGAGAGAATGCTGCCAATTAAACCATGACACATCACTGACTTTAAGACATAGCCCTCATTTCAGAGATGTCAAAACATGGAAAACATGCATCTTTGATGGCACACAGCATTGGCGTTCCCTAGGTCTCACCCTGAGACCCAAACTGAATACTGCTGCTGGATACGTGGACCTGGATGGCCCTTCGCACATGCCTTCCCCATACCTGAATTCGTTATGGCTCCTCCAACTAACTCTGTTTTCTTCTCTTCTGTATCTCAGTGAGCAACACCATCTCTGGGTGATTCTGGTGCAGATGGCTCTCAGTCTGTGCCGAGGAACACCGTTCTTCAAGGAAAGCCTTCTATAATCTTTACTAGTGCTCAATCCTTACGGCTGTCATTCAAGAGTTTAATATTTCACTGTCATTATTTTCCTTTGGGTAATTTATAAACATGCTAGTAAGGACATCGACCAGCCTCATGATGCATCGTCAAGAATCACTCTATACTTTTTTACTTAGAGAAGTGCCTGTTTGATGCTATTCCCTGTTCCTTATCTTAAAACTATCTCCTTATAAGGACAAAATATTCCCAGTTTGTCCTTCAGTATTTAAATATTTGCTTGATTAAAACTTTCAGTAAAGCATCACTTTTATTCTAACCTTTAGGAAGGAAATCTGTCCTGGGTGTCATAAGAAGGTTGCAGTGGGGAAAAGGGGCCAGAAGGTAACCACTTAATTCCAGTAACAACATGATCTTGAGACTTTTTTAAGCTGGAAAAGAACCCCACTCATTTGTGTACTCTGAAATGGGTGCAATCCTAACTCAGTGCCACCACTAAGTGAACAAATACAGAATGTGTTAGACTTAATCTGTGTGCTCTCAGCGCGATGCCCTGTATTTTTGTTAGTTAACTAGAATAAACCCATTAACATACCATATTAATATATCACCCCCACCTCTAAAGCATCATTTCTCCCCATAAAATAAAAATGACTCATTTAAAATCTGCAGATGGTTTAATTTGTTGTCTCAACAGTTAAGACTTAAGACTAAGAATGAAAATTTTGATAACACTTTCTAGAAAAAATGCTTTATTTAAAAATATGATCTTTTTTTAAAAAGAGACAACTTTTATGTACAGTTTAGTTTAGAAACAGTCAAAAACACAATAAAATAAAACCAGATTTAGAAATTATGATTTGTAACATATACAATACTGATGCTGAACGAGATAGTTTAAATGTATGATTAATTCTTTCTGTCCCATTACATTTCAATCATTCACATTTGTTAAAACCAGTGGTTTGGGACGAAAGAAAAGGTATTCTGTGAACTCCTCCTCCCTCTTCAGGAAGTGCAGCTACTCGTGCCGGCAGGCAGATACAGAAAGGCAGCAGCCAGGCAGAGCATTCTCATTTCTTTGAGTGTCTGTGTGCCCCCAAAATAACGTGTCTTACCATTTTTTAATTCTCTTTTTCTATCTTCTATTTATTTATATGTGGCCATAGTGCCAGGTCATCTATACCAGGCCTTTTTAAAAATTAATTTTTAAAAATGGAAGTTCTAAGCACTAGAAGCATGAATTGCTATTGACAGTCCAGGGCTCAGAGCTAATGCCCTTAGGATATCAACATTCAACATGATTTTGTTCTCCAAGTTGGCACTCTGAGCAGCTTATGAACCAATGTTTTGAAGCATGGTACTGAAATATTTCAAAGCACATTCAAATATTCAAATATCTTACAGAGATTTGTAGTAAAACAGGAGAAACGGCTTGTCAACCAAAGTGCTGTTAGCTACTATCTTGATTTCATAATCTGAAGTTCTTAAACTTTTTTTTTTTTTTTTAAACCAACCAGTTATTGCTTCTCAAACAGGGGAACCATAGCCATCTTTCTGGAGCGTCAATTTTATTCAAAGATTTGGAAAGAAGTTAAAAATTTTTCTAATCTTTAAAAAGTTCTGTTGCATATATTCATAAGCAAAATCAGAATAATTTTAAAGATAAAACACACCACTTCAAAGAAATTACAAGTTGACATTTTGGACGATGCCCTCATACCCTAGCTCCTATGAGGAGTATTTCAGTAGTAACATCTGTGAATCGATGACCTAGGAGACCCTGATTTCTGGAAGTGTAGCCAGGTCCTTACAGATAGTAAATACAAATAAAACTCAAAGTCTTGACTCAATTCTCTTGAGTTTCACCTTCAAAATAACATAATTCTCTGCTTATATATAGTCCTATCTATACTGATTGGGAAGAAAGCCAAGGAAACAACTCTGGACTGTTTATTTTCCATTGTTTAATAGTTAGAGGAATGCTGCAGTCAGAGAAGATTGCTGGCTTAAAGTAAACATACGATATATGTCATAAAAAATAGAACTCCTGAATCCAAAAGATCTGAACTTGACCCACCAAAATAATGGGAACAGTAATTGTGGGTGGTTTTACCTTCTTTCAGATTCACATTAAATAACATCGTCCCTGGTCCTTACTTCCCTTTTTGTTGAAGCTTAGGTAAACATGGTGCCTTTCAGAATTATTTGTCATTAATTGTATTACCTCCTTTAAAACACCAAATCCACCAGGGATTCTTCCTCAACTCCAGAGAGATCCTTTCAGTATGTCAAGGGGGGTAAACCCAAACTGCCTGCCAACAACTACTCACCACATAGAAAGTCAATGGTCATTCTCCGTATAAATAATATCTATAAAGAACAAAATGAAGTTGCCAATGAAATTATATGAGCCAAATTTACAAAAAATATATATGTATTTTTAAACATTGGGTCAACTTCATAAGGCCATGTAAGGCAATCATAATCTGTAAATCAAGTTGTCATCCAACACATTTAATAATTAAATATAGTTAAATATGAACGTGGACCAAAAACGACCCTAGCTAAGGACTAATCTCGTTAATCCCACAACTTAATGAGCCCATCCCAACCACATGTTATGACTTTAGATGTTTCATGTGGATGCCACACTGCACCTATACACACTTTATCGTGAGCTTTAAATCGACTGTAGAGTTTGGTGGTCTTCCAGTCCCAGATGTTCAATTTTCCATTTCCATCTCCTGAAATCACATAGCTAGAATGGGAAGAGAAATAAATTCAAATTGTTCAAACACCTTAAACGGACAAAGTGTGTAAGGAACAGAGAGTTTATCCTTTTCACAGTAACAACAACAACAAAGTCAATGTGAATATACAATACTCAGTGAGAATAACAAGGTAGAGCACAAAGCAGTCTATAATTTAAACTTCTACCAAAAAAATCTCCCCATTGAGCTACCAATCTGTGAGTAAAAAAAATGTATTAACCAGGAAGGTTGGGAAACCCAGGGGCCACAATAAAAGCAGTAACAAGTCACTCTTTAGACCGTCAGAAACAGGGTAGGGGAACCAGCCTCCCACAGAGCCTGGGAACACCCATTCCACCGTAGTTAGACTTGACCACCTTCATAATTATTTTCTGGTTTCAACGTCCTTTGAAACTGTCTAAGACTGACTCGTAGGAGTCTAAGGTACAAATCCCAGCCTAAACATACAAGGTTACAGAGATTTCTGGATTACTTCTACCTACATATTTTAGCTAAGAATGGGGGAATGAATGCAGAGTTTCACTCATAGAAAGACTCTATCTATAGGGCTTCACGAATACAGTGCAGCCTAGAAAGAGTCAAGAGCTGGATTTGAGGTCTCACCACAGAAAAGCTGCAGTGAAGTTGTTAATGTCAACACTGCAATACAGAATTAATTCTGCCAGTGTTTAATCACAGCCACATAGCGATTACAGTCCTCCAAGCGTTGTGAGAAAAGCAGAGAGAAAATAAGGCATAGCCCATATAGACAGGAACTTATGACGTGGTTAAAGGGCACAGGACTAAGCAAGATAAAGAGACCCACTGAAGAACTTAAAAAAGTCAAATGTAGTTTTCGTAACTTATTCTTGTCTTTCCATCAGGCACTGTGACAATCTGCACAGTTATCATGAGATTACATATGTGGCAGTGATTTTTTTTTTTTTTAAGATTTTATTTATTTATTTGACAGAGAGATAGACAGAAGAGCACAAGCAGAGGGAGTGGCAGAGGGAGAGGGAGAAGCAGGCTCTGCACTGAGCGGGGAGCCCGATGCGGGACTCGATCCCAGGACCCTGGGACCATGACCTGAGCCGAAGGCAGTCGCTTAACCGACTGAGCCACCCAGGCGCCCGGCAGTGATTTTTTTTAAAGTGTTATTATTCGTATGCCATTAGTTTATGTCACCACATTTGAATACGAGAACATAAGAGAAGATTTAAACTTACCTCATGTCCGGTGAAAAGTCCACCTGACAAGCATAACCCGCTACCATATGGCCCTTAAAAATTTTTTTCTTATTCAATCTAAATCTGTTCTGTGCTCCAAAAATTAAGATTTGGTTGTCCATTGATTGGCATGCTAGCCATTTCCCTGTAAATTCAATAAAGGAGACCTATGAGAGCAAGACTGGAATTCTAAAATGACTCTTTATTTTAAATATGTTCAGACATTAATATTCTTTTGTTCCCAATTGCTTTATAATAACAGGAAAATGAATTTACCATACCGTTTGTAAAGTGTTACAAATCTGTCACTGACAAGAGGGATTTATATATAAAGAAGTAATGGATTTTGCTCGAATAATCCCGTATCATTGAGCACTCTTCATATAAAAGCTTTTTTTGTTTGAATAAGGATATACAGAAATTCTGAGTTCAGCATTAACAGAACTTAAGTAAAATTTTATGAAATGAAACTAATTTGGAGTAAGTACAGACAAGAGAACCATTGGGGAAAAGAGACTTATCTGTGTTAATTATGGAAAAAGGAAAGATTAACACTAGGTGAGAAAACCTAGGATTATTAAATAAAACCATACAAAAAAAAGAGATATGATTTAAAAAATTATCGGAACTGTTACTGAAAGGCCAAATTGCTTTTATCTTCCCAAGATTCACCAAAGTCTCTAGAGCCTGAACTGTAGTATCTTCTTGCATCCGATGTACTTGCAGACATTATTAACTAAGGGAATGCTCTTAACAATATTCAGTCTGAGAGGGTAAATAGCCTTGTTCAAGATGAGCACAATATTTGTAATGGGTAGCGTAAAAACATATCACATAAAGTGTAGATACAGAGAGACAAATGTGACAGTATTCAATGCGGTCATTATCAAAATAGGACCCGGTTAGGTTGCTCTTCTCATAAAAATCATAGGGTACTTGACAAAAATGATCACTGATTTGCCGGTGGCAGATGCCTCGGTGGAATAGCAAACTATTTCTTGCCTCCTCTTCCTTGCTCCACACTCACAGGAGCTGGGCTTTGAGGACAGTGTTGCCCAAACATCAGCCCCTCTACTCTAATACCCTCATGCAGAGCTACAATTCTATCGGTATACTCTCAGGATATCTGTAGTACAAATTACTTTGTACTTAGAAGGCAATGCACTTTTGAACAGAAAACAGTAGTAGATGGATTTATCTTTTTTATTTTGCCTGAGAAGCTAAAGTATTCTTATTATGGGGAACCAGATCAAAATTTCTCTCCTCTGAAAGAAAAAGAGCTCACAATAAATCACTAAATGACTGAACATGATTCTGTTGGAAGGAGAATTCTTTAAAAAAAAAAAAACCTGATCCTCAGATGGAAATCCTTAGATGTTCTGTCAATGTGAGCTGCAATTCACTGTTAATTATTATTATTATTTTTAAAAACAAGAGAATGGGTGAGGTGACTCACAGAGGAAAACCAGTGACTATTTCTAATATTGGAAAGGTTTCCTTATACAAGTATGGCCCTGTGACAGACTTCCCCTAGGAGGAAAAGGCCAAAGTTCTTTTGAATACAGAAATCACACTCTGTCTTAGAGGCTCATTTAGAACCACATTCTACCTACTCACTCACCATTTGGAGACAAAGTCACCGCAGGCATGGAGTGCATACTGGGCTCTGCTATATACTTGAAATCCACAGGGATATCCCTAAAATTTAAAAACAGCTTATCAGAATTAAGTAAGTTTTAAAAAGTACCTTCAGAAGAATTATCTCTAAAACCAAAGAGATATTCTTGAAATTATATATTTAACAAACTTTTCATGAAACTTCCTGGGGGAAGAAAAATCACAAAATGGCATCCCGTTGCTTATTACAAATCTTGTACTTCACAAATGCCTTTCCGTGATAATTATAACAGTGTTAGTGATTTAGTTTTCCAACTCTATTTGACTTAAACTTTGGCCTTTATGTTAAAAAGTCTGTGACTGAAGTTCTCTGACAATAAACTCATCTAAAAATGTACGATGTAGGCAGGCGCAAGATGTCTGAGGCAAACCTACAGGGAGGGAGGTACTCTTAGTTTACCTGCCAGTTTCAGCCTTAACTGGTTAACTGCAAGCAGGTGAGAGGATTAAAGAGCCTTAAGCAGTGCAAGGGGATAGTAGGCGAAGCTGTACAGGGATCTGCAAGCAGGCAGAACCCATCCTGAAGTAATGAAATTTCTGGATGGGTAAGAGAGATTAAGTGCTTGGTACCTGGACATCTATTATTCTCAGTGTGTATGGTGCAGGAGAAAAATGCATTAAAGAAATTCTTATATGAGTGACACAAAGAATAAAACAAACACAACAAAAATCCAACACTAGTCACCTAAATCTAGAACCATGAAAAGTTCCAAATGCCTTTTTGTTTTTAATATTCTCCATGATAAACTTTTTAGTAATTCTGAACAATTTTGGTCTTGTGGCTTTTCATGAGTGACCAGAAATGTTTGTTTGTTTTTTTTTACAGAGTAACATGTGGAAAATGTAATCTGATGAATAACACAGAATATAAAGCAGCAATATCAATTTCTAACTATGGTTCAAGTTCCAAAACTTTGATTAATTAGGAAATGATAACAATAATTATAGTAATTATTTGCCTTTAAGTAAGGATTTTCTCTATCCATCTATCTACTCATCCAGAAGAAGCAAATGACTAGAAAAAAACTTCTATGAGGGTCTTGGTTAGAAGAAAGTATTTTTAGGTGTAACCTGGGGAACAATATCATTTATCAAATCTCCAACCCTTTATACTTCTCTAAAGTACCAATGAGAATTGACATTCAAAATGACCCAAATGTACTCAAAAGAACCTCAGTCTGAAAAAGGTTCAACTGTTTTTCCCTCCTCATATAAAATTATTAGCCAATAATAATCAATAACAGATTAAAACATAAGAGCATTTCTAAATTAACCATAGTCTAGGTTCAGATCAATGTTTTCCTAAAAGTAAACAAAAAAAATGTATGCAGATCTCTTATTTCAAGGACTCTTGGTACAATGAGCTCTAGAACAAGAAATGGGTCTGAACACTATGAACATTGTTATTGCTAGTGAAAATGTCTGCTATGCATAGTTATATTTATTTATTTTTTTAAAAAGATTTTATTTATTTATTTGTCAGAGAGAGAGAGAAAGAGCACAAGCAGGGGGAGCGGCAGGCAGAGGGAGAAGCAGGCTCCCCGCTGAGCAAGGAGCCTGATGTGGGACTCGATCCCAGGACCCTGGGATCATGACCTGAGCCGAAGGCAGACGTTTAACCGACTGAGCCACCCAGGCGTCCCGGCATAGTTATATTTAATAAACACAACATTGTTTTCTAATTAGAACCTGTAATTCCATAAATAAGCTAGTAACTTATATCTTACATATAATCTTCAGTCTGGAAATTTTGAAATCACTGAAAAAAACTTTGATAAAAATCTATGAAATTTTAAAGATAAAAGATAAACAGTAGGATCAACATCTGTCAAATTTTCTTCTAAAAATATTTTAACATAATAAATACCTTTGGGAGAAAACATGTCTATGACATCTCATGAATTTAGCCAATCAGCATTACCATAGGCTGTTCAGTATCTAATTATAATCTCTTATTCTCCTTTACAACCAAGTTTCCTTTAGTTTGTTTTCTTGTATCATTGTGCTACTCTTAGCAGGCACGGGGTATAAAAGTTTGGCAAACACCACCTGTGTGAAGGTCCTAGTAATAAGAATTTTCCTATTGCTGGGGTCAGTTTTCACTTTGAGGTGGTCAGGGCCTCCCTTTCTGCAAGCTGCCAGTAACACTAGTAATCACTTTCAGGAATGGCTGTACCTGGTAAAGGATAGCTCCAGGGATCCTGAGTTGGTTTTGCTTCCTACTTGTCTCTGTAGCAAGACTGATCCTCACGTTTCCTTCTGACTAATCAAACTGGATCCAAGTTATCTTCTTTCCCCACCAGACCCTTCATCCATCTAACTATCTAGCCATATGAATAAGAATGCGAGTTCTGCATGTTTTATGTAAGCCTCATGGTATCCACAAAGCAAAAACCTATCATTGAGACATGAAAGAGAAACAGAAAGAAATCAAACCATGCTACTATAGAAAATCATCAAATCACAAAGGACGAGAGGAAGAAAGAAAGGAACAAAGGAACTATAAATAACCAGAAAACAATGAACAAAATAGCACTAGTAAAAGTCCAGACCTCTCAGTAATTACCTCAAATGTAAATGGACTAAATTTACAAAAGACACAAGTTAGTTGAATGGATAAAAAAAAAACAAAAACAAAAACAAAAAACGAGACCCAACTATATACTGTGTATAAGAGACTCACTTCAGTTTTAAGGACACACACAGACAGAGTGAAAGTATGGAAAACATATCGCAAGAAAATGGAAACTAAAAGAAAGCAGGGGTAGCTGCTTTAAGCCAAAAACTGCAATAAGAGACAAAGAAGGTCATCATATAATGATAAAGAGGTCAATTCATTAAGAAGATATAACAAATAGAAGGATTTATATACCCAACATCAGAGCACCTAAATACATAAAGCAAATGTTAACAGATTTGAAAGGAGAAAATCGATAGCAAACAATACAATAATAGCAAGGGACTTCCATACTCCATTGTCAACAATAGATAGGTCATCCAGACAAAAATCAATAAGGAAACATTGCACGTAAACGACACATTAGACCAGATGGTCCTAACTGACGTATATAGACCATTCCACCAAATGGCAGCGGAATACACATTCTTCTCAAGTGCACACCAAATATTCTCCAGGATAGATCATATATTATGCCACAAGACAGTCTTAATATTTTTAAGAAGACTGAAATCATATCAGGCATCTTTTCTAACCACAAAGGTATGAAACTGGAAATCAATTACAAGAAAACTAGAAAATGTACAAGTATGTGGAGATTAACAACATGCTACTAAACAAGACATGGGTCAAAGATGAAAACAAAAGGGAAATCAAAACCTATCTTGAGACAAATGAAAATAGAAACACAACATACCAAAACTTACGGGATGCAGCAAAAGCCAGAGGGAAGTTTATACTGATAAACACCTACATTAAGGAAAAAGAATCTCAAATATAACAACCTAACTTTACACTTTTAAGAATTAGGAAAAGAAGAACAATCTAAGACCCAAGTTAGCAGAAGGAAGAAAATACAAAGATCAAAGAGGAAACACATGAAACAGAGACTAAAGAGATAATAGAGAAGATCAATGAAACTAAGAGCTGGTTTTTTGAAAAAGAAAATTGACAAACATTTAGCTAAACTAAGAAAAAAAGAGAAAAACTCAAAAACAAATGAAAGAGACATAACAACTGATAATATAGAAGCACTAAGGATCACAAGAAACTACTATGAACAATTACATACCAACAAATTAGAAAACCTAGAAGAAATGAGTAAATTCCTAGAAACATGCAACTTACCAAGACAGACTCATGAAGAAATAGAAAATCTGAACAGACCAATGACTAAGAAGACTGAAACAGTAATCAAAAACCTCTTAACAACAAAAAAAGTCCAGGACCAGACGGCTTCCCTGGTGAGTTACACCAAACATTTAAAGAAGAATTAATATTAATCCTTCTCAAACTCTTCCAAAAAAAAAATAGAAGAGGAGGGAACACTTCCAAACTCATTTTATAAGGCCAATATTACCCTGATACCAAAGCCAGACAAAGAAACTACAAGAAAATTATTGGCCAACATCCCTGACAAATATAGATGCAAAAATACTCAGTAAAATTTTAGCAAACTGAATTCAACAGTACGTTAGAGGAATCATATACCATGATCAAGTGGGATTTATCCCTGGGATGCAAGGATGGTTCAACATATGCAAATCAATCAATGAAATACAAAAAGGAAGGATAAAAATCATATGATAATCTCAATAAATGCAAAAGAAAGGACAATATTCAATATTCTTTCATCATAAAAAGTCTCAATAAACTGGGTATATGGGGAACACAGACATGTGTGACAAGTCCACAGCTAACATCATACTTAATTGTAAATGGCTGAAAGCTTTTACTCTAAGATCAGGAAGTGTGTCTGCTCTAACCACTTTTATTCAATATAGTATTGAGAGTCCTAGCCAGAGCAATCAGGCCAGAAGAAAAAGGTATCCAAATAAAAAAGAAGTAAAACTGTCTCTGTTTGCAAATGACATAACATTTTATATAGAAAATCCTAATGACTTCACAAAAAAACTGTTAGAACTAATAAATGATTCAGTGAAGTTGCAGGATACAAATTCAATATTAAAAAATCAGTTGCATTTCTAGATACTAACAACGAACTACTGGAAAGAGAAGTTAAGAAAACAATCCCATTTATAATAGTATCAAAAAACAAGAAAATATTTAGGAATAAATTTAACCAAGGTGAAAGAGCTGTACACAGAATTAATACTGTAAAATATTCAAAATACCCAAAGCAATCTACAGATCCAATTCATATCTACCAAAATTCCAATGGCATATTTGACAGAATTAGAACAATTCTTAAATTTGTATGGAACCCCAAAAGACTCCAAAGCAATCCTGAGAAAGAACAAAGCTGGAGGCATCAAGCTTCCTGATTTTAACTATAATTAAATAAAAGTTATAGTAATCAAAACAGTATGGTATTGTATAAAAACAGATACACAGATCAAATGGAACAGAACAGAGAGCCCAGATATAAACCCATGCATATATAATGAATTAATTTTCGACAAAGGAACCAAGAATATACAATGGAGAAAGGATGGACAGTCTCTTCACTAAATGGTGTTGGGAAAACTTGATATTCACATGCAAAAGAATGAAATTGGACCCCTACCTTATACCATACACAGAAATCAACTCAAAATGGATTGAAGACTTGAACATAAGACCTGAAACTCCTGGAAGAAAACACAGGAGATAAGCTCCTGGAAGTTGGAATAAACAAGTGGGAGTACCTCAAAGTAAAAAGCTTCTGTACAGTAAAGGGAACCACCAACAAAATGCAAAGGCAACCTAAGAAATGGCAGAAAATATTTGCAAACCACGTATCTGACAAGGGGTCAATATCCAAAATATATAAGGAACTCATACAACTATTATCAAAAAGCCAAGCTACCCAGTTAAAAAATGGGCAAAGGACCCGAACAGACATTTTCCCACAGAAGACAGACAAAGGGCCGACAGGTACAGGAAGGTGCTCAATATTACTAATCATCAGGGAAATGCAAATCAAAACCACAATGAGATATCACCTTACACACTGTATGACTATTACCAAAAAGTTAAGAGATAAATGCTGGTAAGGATGTGGAGGAAAGGGATCTCTCATACACTGATGGTGGGAATGTAAACTGGTACATATAGCTACTATGGAAAACAGTATGGAGATTCCTCAAGAAATTTAAAAGAGCACTACCATATGATCCATCAATCCTATTTCTGGGTATATATCCAAAGGAAATGAAATCACTATGCTGAAGAGATAGTTGTACTCCTGTGTTTAATGTAGCATTATTCACAATAGCCAAGGTATGGAAACAGTCTTAGTGTGAAAGAATGGATAAAGAAAATGTGGTATTTACATATATAATAGAATATTATTCAGCCTTAAAAAAAGGGAATGCTGCCATTTGCAAAATGATGAACCTAGACAGCATTATGCTAAGTGAAATAAGCCAGACAGAGAAAGACAGATACTGCATAGTATCACTTATATGTGCACTCTTAAAAAAAAAAAAAAGTCAAACTCATAGAAACAGAGTAGATTGGTTGCCAGGGGCTCGGGTTGGGGTGGGGACCTACGTGAGGCTGGTAAAAGGGTACAAACTCTTATGTGGAAGACGAGTAAGGTCTAAGGATCTAATGTATGACATGGTGACTATACTTAAAATAGCATATTGTGTAACTGCAATTTGCTAAGAGAGTAGAACCTAAGTGTTCTTACCAAACAAAAAAGGTAAATATCTAAAAGTGGCAGATGGGCTAACTCAGTGAGAATCCTTTCACAATGTATACATATATCAAATCATTATGTTATACACTTCAAATATATTTATTTGTCAGTTATACCTCAATAAAGCTGGAAAAAAATCTCAAGCTTTTGGAATCAGCTTAATACAAGTTTGAATTCTGGCTTTTCATGTCTTATGGAATCTTGGGTAAATTACTTAACCTACATTAGTTTCCTCATCTATGAAACAGGGTTAGCAAATACATCTATCTGATAAGACTACTTTGGCACATTAAACCAGAGAGTTCACATAAAATGCTTAGCATGCTTGGCACACAGAAAGGGCTCAACAGATGCAGCATCATTAATAATTATGACAGTAATTGACTTCTTTAGCTATTTAGCACATACGACGTGCCAGGTACTGTGCTGGTGCTGGGGACACACTGTGAGCACGGCTGACACAGGAACAAATGTGCAAGCACTAAAAAACAGTGAGAAGCAGGGGTGCCTGGGTGGCTCAGATGGTTAAGCGTCTGCCTTTGGCTCAGGTTGTGATCCCGGGGTCCTGGGATCAAGCCCCACATCGGGCTCCTGGCTCAGCGGGGAGCCCACCTCTCCCTCTCCCTCTGCCTCTCTCCCTGCTCATGCTCTCTCTCTCTCTCTGTATCTCTGTGTCTCAAATGAATAAATAAAATCTTAAAAAAACCCAAAAACTGTGAGAAGCAAAGTGTTGTGTGGGAACATGGAGAAGAGGCACGTACCCTCAAGAGAGGATCAGTGAGGAAGGTTCCAATAGCAAATGAAGTCTAAAGGATATCATCATTTATAATGACACACTATTATGACTCTTAGGAGTATTTCTTAAGCTCCGAGGAGGGAAAACAACAAACAGGCTGACATTACCCCTTAATTTAATCAAAATATTTTGCTGACCAATGCTCTAATTTAGAAAGCACACACAAGTGTTCTTAGAGCCCTGTAATTGGTGCTTCATTTAAATATTTACCAATTTCATTTATACCACTTCACATTTTAAAATGGGAGCTGAAATATCATCTGAAGATAGAAACATCTGAAAGTTTAAGTATAATCAAACTGCTAAAGTATATAAACAAAACAAGTACATGTATATGTTTATCTTCAGAGTCTGGTACAAGTAGTCTAAGGTGACTCATATAAAACTTGATGTCCATATCAGATTCTCTGCATGTAACATCATTTCTGAAGTAAGAAAGATCTCAGTTATAAGACAGTCTCAAAGCACGGACTTTAAGGATGATATTAAAATTATACATAAAGTATACAGTCAGCTCTCCACGAATGGGGGCAATTTGAAGGGGTGGGAGAAACTGCAATCAAATTACAAGGAACCTTCAGTTACCCAAATTTCCCTGACGATGGTTAGGGACCTGCTCAGCTCCTCAAAGGGACTCAGTTTCAGGAGCAAACTACTGGCTGTAGCGCAAGGCTTCCCACTTCTTAAAGCAGAACAACTTCCGGGGTGGGAAGTCACACTTCCTAGGCCCTGCAAGGCTGTAACCATGGCTGAGCTGTGCTTCATAACTGACTATAAAAACGAGCTGGGCTCCATCCTAACATTCCCTTGAACAAAAAGACTATTATGCTTTTCTTTGTAAATAAATGATAAAACATGATCTATGACACTTAGTGAAACTAGCTTTAGAATTTCTTTTTTATTTTTTAAAGATTTTATTTATTTATTTGAGAGAGAGAGGCTGAGAGAGAGAGCACACGAGAGGGGGGAGGGTTGGGAGGGTCAGAGGGAGAAGCAGACTCCCTGCTGAGCAGGGAGCCCGATGCGGGACTCGATCCAGGGACTCCAGGATCATGACCTGAGCCGAAGGCAGTCGCTTAACCAACTGAGCCACCCAGGCGCCCATAGCTTTAGTATTTCTTGACTTTAGAAAAGTTTTTTTTCCTCTCAAGGAAAGCAAAATTACCAACATACTCTACAAATAAAACATTTGTTTTCTACCATTACGTGTTATGAATGGCAGGACACAATGGGTGATGACATGAGGCCAGTTTCAGTACTGAATAATCATAATGTAGACATTTAAAAACTTAAAAGATTTTTAAATATTTTTTCTTTCTTTCTTTTTAAAGATTTTATCTATTTATTTGACACAGAGAGACATAGCGAGAGAGGGAACACAAACAGGGGGAGTGGGAGAGGGAGAAGCAGGCTCCCGGCCAAGCAGGGAGCCCGATGCGGAACTCGATCCCAGGACCCTGGGATCCAGACCTGAGCCAAAGGCAGACGCTTAACGACTGAGTCACCCAGGCGCCCCAACTATTTTTTCTTTCTTTGGGTTGACTCTAATGTTCAATCCCAACAGTAAATAATAGAGTCTATACATTTGTGGGCCCTGCATCTCATCAGTCATTTTGCAAAGACAAATAAAGTACCTAATAAACAAATGTAAGGCAACACAATATAAACTTTTCACCAATGCAAGAAAAGTGCCTCAAAATATATAACCTTTAGATAGACTGCCCAAAGACTACGAAACGTAGCATGTCTAAATTTTTATTTCCATATTCTGGGTCCTTAAATATTTAAAGCAGCTTGGTTGGCAAGCCAGAGATCATAGTTGTGAAAATATTCAAATGGTTGCATATTATCAGGCTTTGCTTTGGCTACAAAGTTTTAAATTGCTTGCTATAATTACATAAATCAGATCTTCTACTGACAGAAACTCACCATTCCCAAACTCTTAGGCTCTTATCATCAGATGTGCTCACAAATCTCCTATTCTCATCAACAAAAACAATGGTGTTGACAGCTCCCAAATGCCGGTCATACTCCTGCACAATTTCTCCACTTCGAATGTCCCACTGTATATCAAACAAGAGAAAAGGTAAAGACAGAAGTGGAGCAGATATGAAAATTAAGATCAGAACTATGGAAAGTGAAGAAAAAGATCTCTAACGTAATGACTGTTTTCTACTAAAAATAGACCATTAGCAGTCCCTAAAAGCAGCAAGCATTAAACAAGTTAATATTCCTTATTCCATCCCCTAGTACAACATAAACTATAGGAATCTTACTAAGAATACTGTAAAAAGACTTACCTGCACAATCTTTTTATCAGACATACCAGCTACAAAGAGATTTTGCTTATCTTCATCGGGATTAAATTTGACACAATAGGGCACTTTTCGGTTTGTAAATCTTGATATACACTGTCCTAAAACCAAAGACTCAGGTTAAAGTAAGGAAAAGAAACTTGATCACTTCAAAGACAGCCCGGGGATTAACATTTCGAGATCATTTGCTTAATACATTTTGGGGAAGGGCAGCCTGCTTGTTCTTTACTATAAACTATATTGTTCCTTTTCACAGATTCTTTATGATTAAAAATACTTTTTTCAAAAGTAAATCTGTATCAATTGCAGAATAAAGTGATTATGATGTGTAGCCGGAGTTGAGACCCACTGCGGGGTAAGAGTAGGGGCTCTGGCATTAGAGACCTTGGTTTAAATCAGTTCAGCCACTTACTAGCTGTGTGGCTCTGGAAAAGCTCCCCCCTTTAAGCCTCAATTTCTTCATCTGTAATAATAACAGTAATTACAGGGTTATTTTAAGAATTGGATGTGATGCTGGATACAAGTGCATAGCACAATGCCTGGTAAACAGTAAGTGTTCAATAAATATTAGCTATTATCTTTATCGTTAAAACTCAGTGAGATGAAAGATGGTTCTCTAATTATATAAAATTATACTAGCCACAATGTACTAATACAATTAACGTCTGTGAATATATAAAACCACCTGACCCATGGGTCTGTAAACAGACTTACTTTTTAATCAATGTGGGTAATTAAATTTAATTTTGTTCATCAGACATTTATTGTGCTTCTATTATGTGCAATGCAGCGTGCTTGGTGGTAGAGGGGAACAAAAAGATCAATTAACTAGTCTGTGGAAGATTTCAAATTTTTTTGTCTATCAGGATGTTTGCTTTATAAATTGTATTTAATGGAAACAAAGTCTCAGAGTAAAAGAGCTACTTATGTAGCTGAGTTTGATCTCTACAAACATTTTATGATATCAGCTGACAGTCGAGGATATGAGAATCAGCAGTTACAGAAGGCACCATTTTGCCACAGAAGACTACTCAATGTTGCACCGTTTATAAATGCTAATTTATAAGATAAATATGTATTGGCATTAGTATAAGTGAGCTCTTTACCTGTCTCAGTGTCCCAGAGCTTAAGGTACCTGTCATAAGCTGCGCTGAGGAACTGCGTTCCTGCAGTATTAAAGCAGATGTCCCTAACGGCTTTGCTGTGGCCTAAGGCAGGGACAAAAGAAATGGAGGTGAGGTGAAGTATCTCCTCTTAAAACACAAACACCATAAAAGAAACAGCATTTTCAAGCCACCCTGTGAGTCAAAATCTCTGGAATCCTATCCCCTGACTTACTGATGCAGAATATGTTAGGTGTGGGCTTGAGAACGTAGGTGGTTTTTTTATTCCCCCTTCAAATAGTTCCCTAGGTGTTTCTGATGCATAACATTTAGGTAAGAACCAAGATAAAAGATCTAACATTTTTTTTTTTAGAGTTTGTCATAGAAATCTTTTAATATGCAATATACATAATTGATGACTAAGCAGCCAAGAATTTAAGGAAACATAACAGACCAATTATTGCCAATGAAAGAGGAGGGCCTAGTGACATTTGGGAGGTTCATTCTCCAGATTACTCACTAAGTGAAACAAAGTGACTTTACCCTATAAAGTTCATGAAATCATAGCTCTTCTTCAATACCTGCAGATTTCTGTGATCACATTACCAAGTTTCAGAGAAGGGACTTCAGAATCTCAGAGACTTAACCTTTTGGAAACTAACATTAACTTCTATTTTGTTTTAAAATAGCATTTTGACAATAAATTAACTTTAAGGTGCTCTGCTTAGAAATCAGTCTGCCAGACCAATCCACTCTTTTGAAAGTTGCAGGGACAAATAAAATGTGGCTAAATGAAAGGAGAAACCTTCCTTTTTTCTACCACCCCATCAAGACCAAGACTGACAGAACATGCATTCATTGCACAAATCGTCAACCACACACGGCAGCGCTGGACGGCCATCACCAGGGAACTCGAATCAGGCTATGTGCCACAGTAATTAGGCATTCTTTTCTACAGCAAGAGTCCCATCTTCCAAAACTGGTAATTTTGTTTCCCACTGAAAAACTGCCTGCCGGTGCAGAGGAGACAGATGGAGACCAAGTCCACTACATGTACAAGAGGCATCTTGTTCCCGTCTGCTGTGGAGAGTCTTCCTGTAGGATGCTATGGTACCCTGGGCTATTTATTTGTTTAGCAAGGCCCTAAAATCCTAACAAAGTGCTGCAGAGCGGCACTTGAATCTAAAAACAGAGCCACTACGATTCACACAAAGAGTGTTTCAATAATGTACAGTTAAATTTGGAAATGTAACCAGACTTCACACGAAATCTCACAAAGACAGTAAACTATTCTCTACCAAAAAGACTAGTTTGCCACAAAGCTGTTCTCTTTTTGGCCTTGTTTTCTCTTTCAAGGAGTTCGCTCAATTTTATTCTTTCGTATGCTTTAGCTGCCGATTCCGAGCCCCTTTTCAAAGCTCAACACCTGGCTAATTGCTTACTGGACATTTTCGTCTCAATATCCCAAAGGCAGCTCAAATTTAACAGTGACACCTCATCATCCTCTTATGTTCCCTCTCTTGGCAAATGGTATCACCGTTCAGCCAGCCAGCTGGGAGTCACCCTAGATTTCTGCTTCATTCTTATCACTCACATCCAGTGACTCAGTCTCACTGATTTTAACTCTTGATCTTTTCCTCTCCATCTGCTGCTTTAGTCCAGGCTCTCATCATCTCTAATCCAGACCGATGAAACAACCCTGTCATTCATTTCCCTGCCTGCAGGCCTGCCCCCTACCAGAGCATCTTCCATACTGCCACTATGATCCCTGTAAACTTCAGATCTGATTGAGTTAATTTCCTGCAAGAGCTGTTTAATGGCTGGCTTTCCAAGGCCCTCTGGATAGATTCCACACTCCTCACTGATGGCACATAAGGTCCTTCATGCTCTGCCCCTGGTTATACTGCTTTTTCCTCTTGTCATCTCTCACCATATCCCCTCCCTGGCAATTCTGAAATATACCTGGCTGCCCCAAAGCAGCATGCTTTCTCAAACCACTTTTGCTTTTGCTGTTCTCTCTTCCCAGTTCCCTTTTCTGTCTATGTGGGAGGACTCACTCACTCCCTCTTCAAGACTCAGTTTGAGTCTTTGAAGACTTTCCTTCATTACCAGTGTAGTAACATTCCTGTCAATGATGTAGTTTAAAAAGTCTTTCCAAACAGATTTATAGACAGAAAGAAAAGAAGTATTACCAATAAATGTTCGCAGACAGCGTCTGTCTCCGTAAACCTCCCATAGCTGGGGAAAAAACACATAGAAATATTAAACTGAATACAAGACTTAGATAAAATGACAAGTTTCAATCAAGAACAACAACCATATGCCAGCTATGTGTGTGCATATCTGTGGGTACTGGGGATTTAACCAAAGGCATCAATGAACATGATGCTTGGCGCTGCTAGTCTGTGTTGTACCATTTGGACTACACACACACACACACACACACACACACAAATATGAACTCTGATACTGAAAGATACACCAAAATATCAAGAGAACTTAGATGGAGCTAAAACAAGTGATTTTCACTTTCTTCTTATTCTTTTCTATATTTGATATATTTTCTATGATGAAAAGTTTTTACTTATGTAATATTATAAGCTACTTTCAGAAGAACTAAAGGTTATTAAAACTGCCATGTTTATAACATTTTGGTACAGAGGAATTTTTTTTTAACTTTCTGAAGTAACAAAATATTATAGAAGCTATATGAAAATGATCTAGACTAAAATGTAATAGACTAATAATTCTCATCACACCTAAAGTGAAATACAATAGCTTCAAAACTACCTTCTTTCTTCCTTTCTTTCAGATTTTATTTATTTATTTGTCAGAGAGAGAGAGAAAGAGAGGGCGAGCACAAGCAAGGGGAGCAGCAGACAGAGGGAGAAACAGGCTCCCCGCTAAGCAAGGAGCCCGATGTGGGGCTCGATCCCAGGACCCTGAGATCATGACATGAGCTGAAGGCAGACGCTTAACCGACAGCCAAACCAGGTGTCCCTAAAACTACCTTTACTCTTGCCTGCCTCAAATCTATTCCTCAATAATGTCACTAGTGTTCTAAAAGAGATAGCACTTCCTGGCCACCCAGTGCCAATAGGATTAAGTTTCAGTTCCCAAAGCATACCAAGCAAGGACCTCTAGCACCTGATCCTTTGCCTATGACTGTCGCCATTCTGTATCTCTCAGATTTGAGACTCCAGCAACCAAAAACTTCGTTGTGTTCAGCACATGCCATGCTTATCCATTCTATTCACTCATTTCAGACATACTCCACTACCCATACACCCTTCCCCCACCACACTTTACTTAGTTACCTTCCTGCTGAAGGATGCTTCCTCTTAGAAACCAGAACACTTTCCACCTGACTCTATAACCATCATTTACATCATAATGAAATGATTACCCTGAGGGCAGGGACAGACCTTGATAAATTTTAGTCTCAGCCCCTTGCAGATAATAGGTACCTAATAAATGTTTATGGGTGTGAACAAAATTGAACTCTATGCTTTTTTAATTGGTCAAAAGACCTTAATCTCAATGAACATAGCTTGTATGAAGTCAAAGTTAAAGGAAATAAAGGTTTTTACTCCAAACTGCTGGCCTGTGATTTTAAGCTACTGAGTAGAGACAAATGCCTAAATGATTGCTCTCATCAAGAAAAGCTACCTTCATATATTGTTAATACCCATGAATTGTTTACAAAGAGTAAAATTTTAATGATTCAACTTTCCAAGCCTCAAGAGTACTACAGAGTTGATATTTCTTGACCATCATAACAACCTAGACACAGAAGACACAAAAAAAGATAACTACTCTTTAAGATTTTTTAAAAAGGCTTTCCCCATGTTCAAGCTGACATGCAGCGGCAACTGAGTTTTTTCCCCACATACTCTACAGCTGAAATTTAGCTTAAGGTGGAGCTTCCTAGGACGATAATATAAAAACTGAGAGAAGAGGCTGGGAGCATTTCTGCTACTTGGTATCCACTTGCATTTATAAAGAAAAAGGATGAATTGCATTATCTACTTTCTAAAATGGGATTTCTATCGTGTGTCCTCTCTACCTCATATGGTTCTGAGGAACAAATGAACTTAGTTACATATCCAAAACCTCTAAAAAAAATGCATTATTAGTGATTAAATATCGATGTAACTAAAACCAAAGTGACTGATTACGTTCTAATCAGTTATCTAGCTTACAAAAGAGCCTAGCCAATTGGACCATAGAGCCATATTTGAATCAACATGTTTGGAAGGAGTTCATAAGTGGCTGCATTCATGGGGCCTAATAATTAGCCTCTAATTGGCTAACAAACCCAAATTTATTTATAATTAACCAAACAGACTTGACCAAAGTACTAGCTCAGCAGCATTCCTACTCTGTTACTGAAAACTCACCTTAATTTTACAGTCCATGGAACAAGACAGCAATAAATGGCCAGAGAGAGGAAATAATCTGACGGCACTGACACCCTATAAAAAGGTATTACAGTTATCAATCAGAAACATTGTACTATCAGCTAAAATGAAACGTAAGGAAAGGACAGTGTATTTTTAAGCAATCTAATTTACTGTTTTTCTTCATTCCAAAAATCATGCCCCAGAATAACCTTCATTAGTATTCCAAGAACAGCCTTTATTGACACTAAGCTTTTGAAGATACGTTTTTTAACCTTTAATACTGACTTTCTCACCCAAGGGAATTCTTAGTCAAGTTGCTAATGCTCTCTCTCCTCTTCCTTTTTTTCAGTTCCTTTGCTCTTTGCTAAGAGCTGGGAATTATCAGCTGGAATAGTACAGATGACAAGGAATATCAACATCAAAAGTTTCAAGTATCTTGTCTCTGCATTAGTTTTTTGTTTTAAGATTTTATTTATTTATTTGACAGAGAGATAGCGAGAGCAGGAACACAAGCAGGGGGAGTGGGAGAGGGAGAAGCAGGCTTCCCGCTGAGCAGGGAGCCCAACGTGGGGCTCGATCCCAGGACCCTGGGATCATGACCCGAGCCGAAGGCAGACGCCTAACGACTGAGCCACCCAGGCGCCCCTCTGCATTAGTTTCAATATGACCATAGTTTATAAACCAGAGACCATCTAATCTTCTCTTAAGCATGATAATTCCAAGAGCTAAGGCAAAATTACTGAGGTTTTGGTGCTACTACCAGCCCATTATTCACTGACATGGTACCCCAGAAAAAGTAGATTGTGGCAGGAATTTGTGGGGAAAGGCTTGGGCTACCAGAATACTGAATTATGAATGTTATGTCATGGTCAATCCCTATGACTAATCTGCTTACCTTTGTATGTCCAGACCACACATGAATTTGTTTTTTGGGAAGGTAACACTTCTCAGGTGGCACAGTGGACCGAAGATTAACACCAACATCCTGAGGTATGTGAAGATAGGATCTACCTTGGTAGTCATACATTTCTTTAACTGAAACAAGAAGACAAAGGAAAGCAGTGAACAAATACAAGCTACAGTCATAAGATCTATATCCTTAAATGATAACAATTTACTCATAGGGATATTGTTCCTTATTAAGGTTGAGGTAATAACACTCTGATGAAGTTAAGACCAAGAGTCAGCTAAAATTTAGCTGCTTGAAATCACTGCTATTATTTACAATTAGAGGTAGTATTTTGGAATTTCTAACTACCCAGAGAATATCAGACCTTTAAGTAAAATCTATACTTCTTTTACTTAGTTACACATTTTAACGAAATATAAAAAAGACTTCACTTCAGCATAATTACAGCGAGGGAAGAAAAGAAAATACTTGGGCCTTGGGAGTCACGGGCAAAAACCCAGAAGCAAAACAGGATAGAAAAGAAGTTAAAGCAAAAATATCATTTTTGATACATTTCCTGAATGTATCATTCATTCAAAATACATTTCCTGAATATGTATTTCCTTCCACATATCCTTTTTCCCTGCCTTCCTCTTTTACGCCCTTCCAGGTTCCTTTTCCATTCTCTTTTACACTTTCAACACAAAGTTTGCAGTGAAGTCACTTGTGGGGCTTAAATGACATAGTGTATATAAAGCATTTAGTAACTTGCCTGGCACAGAGTAAGTCCTCAATAGATGTTGGCTGTTATTTTTACTATGGCTGCAAGCACCAAAGCATTAAATAGTGTCCTTGGAAAGAAAACTGGAGTTTGAGAAACCAAATATGGCCTCATCAAACCTAAATATTTGATATGTGATCTAACATTAGAATAATCAATACACTGGTACTAAATTAGTCTTTACAGTTTGATAATAACTACACAATTTTCCAAATATAACTAATTATTATTATATGGAAGAGTCTGCTGTAATTTTTTTGAGATGCAAATAGTCAAATACAATTATTCTTAATATAGTGAAGTACAGCAGCTGATTAGTAAAGGCAATTGATACTACATGAACAGAGAACAGAGTGAATATCTGAAAGTTTATCATAAAAATGAAGAGGCATAAAAACTATATTACCATGTAAGATTGTCTTCTCCTCCCCAGGCTTCTCTTCTTCCTGTTTGCCTTTTTTCTGCCTCTTCGCTGTGATTTCATCCAATTCTTTTTGTTCTTCCTAAGGAAGTTAAGGAGTGAACTTTAAAATGGATGTTTTAGAACCCCACTGTGCCCAAAGCTAGTTATAAATACTTTATAATGAGGTCCAATTTTGGGTGAAGCAAGAGCTGTAAGTATGTCTCCTGGGATAACAGTCTCAACTCTTCAACAGATTACAAAATGACATTAACACATAATGGGTACTAGTTAATACTTTTAAACTCATTTTATACAAAACCCATTTTTTTGGAACACCTAGAAACAAATTTATTGTATTATGCTAATTATGTAAACAAAAAGACAAAGTGGTTAGAAAATCTAGTATTGGAAACTCGATTTGTATACACAATGTCGTTCTCCAGTAAACAGCTTTTCCTAAGGATACAAGGATCCTTATATCCATGAGGATATAAGCAATGACTACAGATTTTTGACACAATTTTTATGGGAGGAGCAGTGGAAGGAAGGTGGGATAGTAGTAAATCTCTATAATAAAAAGAAGTCAACAATGTCTAATGTAAATAAAAAGCGGCACATGTATATGATTGATATACATGGATGAAAGATACAGCTAGAATATAAGCTTCATGAGAACAGGATTTTCCTGATCTTGTCCACTGCTATATCCCTAAGGCCTAGGACAGTCACTGGCTCACAGAGACAGTAGGATTAGGAGATGGAGAAGGACAGGTAGGGTTCTATGGTTTTACTTTATAAAACTTCATAGTATTATTTTTTTAAAAATATAGATTATTTGGTAAAATTTTTAAATAAGTTAATTTACAAATAAAACCCACCATCAATTCTAAAATTACAGAGGCTGATTCTGTGGTTACTATCTGAGTATCTGGTATCAAAAGCAGCTACACCGTAGCTTAATAGCATTATCAATTTTTATGAAATTTAAATTTTTATTAAAAATTGTTCAATATTGTATTTTAATTAAAAATATGGAAGAAAATAAATCAAAAGGGGATAAATTAAAAGTATTCCCAAGAAAAATTTATTTATTTTATTATTTTCTTTTCCCAAGAAAAATTTAAAAATCTTACTTTATTTTCTCAATCAACCACGGCAGAGAAATATTGATGAGTCATCATTTGGTTCTCTAAGGAAATCTCAAGTTCATTATTATAGATATCCTTCACATACACACAGCATCTACCTGAATTGGCAATGAAAAACATCAAAACTTACTTCTGAGGGTTTGGCTACATCTTTTTCATCCACATATTTTGCCCACGGTCCCAAGAAACCATCAATATTAGATGCATCATTTTCTTTGAACTTTTTCCTCTTTTCTATCTTTTTCTGACCAGTTTCAAACACAGTTAAACCTACATTAAAAAAAAAGAGATCACAAATATGGATATTTTCTGAAGAAACAGCATATATATAATTTTTACTTTATATATAGCTTAAAGAAAAGTGATTATTCAAGTGACCAAAGATTTATTTTTTTACTTTATTTTATTCTTTATTTTTTAAAGATTTTACTTACTTATTTATAGAACAGAGAGAGACACAGCGAGAGAGGGAACACAAGCAGGGGAAGTGGGAGAGGGAGAAGCAGGCTTCCAGCTGAGCAGGGAGCCCGATGTGGGGCTCGATCCCAGGACCCTGGATCATGACCTGAGCTGAAGGCAGGCGCTTAATGCCTGAGCCACCCAGGCGCCCCTATGACCAAAGATTTATTAAAGAACACAAAACAAAATCTATATGAATTTGCCAGGTATACCAACTCATGCCATACGAAAAGAAACTCAACCTTCTGGGAAGAGAAGCTTTCAACTACTGCAATATTTTGCAAGTCCTAATATACTTAAAGAAAAGACCTGGCTATGTAATCCTACAAGGTACACAATCCTTTTAATGACTCAAGGACGTATCTCAGTGGATTTTACCACTTTTTTAAAGGAATCCAGCAACTTAACATTGCTAAATAATGATAAAGCTACTTTTTTTTTTTTTTTTAAGAGAGAGAGAATCTCAAACAGGCTCCACACTCAGCACAGAACCCGACGCAGGGCTTGATCTCATGACCCTGAGATCATGACCTGAGCCGAAATCAAGAGTGGGATGCTCAACTGAGAGCCACCTAGGTGCCTAGATAAAGCTACTTTTGAGAGCAAGAATACATTAAAATTTATCATTTAAAAACTGAATTAAATTACAGTAAGTAATTAATAACTTTGATTCACTTGTAACTTAACAATATATATTAAGCAAGGTTTCACAAGAATCTGGTATTCTTCTAAGTGATCTAAATCTAAATTTGACCTCTAATATCAGAAATCTTGGATTAAAAAGAAAAGAGGAAAGAGGATGTTTCTGGTTGAGATTCTGATTTGATCAGTAGGAGGTGTCAAGCTGTGTGTCGTCATTAAATTGGAAAAAGAAAGGTTTATGGGAGCCATAATCACAATGTAACTGTTAATGGAGAATCTAATTACACAAAAGATATGGCTTGTAGAGGTCTAACTTAAAGAAAAAAGCTTACCTATGTTAATTCAAATCAGTTTCCTTTATAAGGTTGTGTGCTACAACAAAGGCTTGTCAAAATTCTATTTTAACAATAATGTAGGACAGTGCTAGCGTGTCATTTCTTGTGAGCATCCTAATAAAGAAATATATTCATATTCCAATTAAAAAAAAACCAATAATGTAGCTCATACACGGAAGGTCGCTGGATGATACAGGAGCTGGAGCTGCTAAGCAGAAGTATCCTCACAGAAGCAGCATATTCTTTTTCTAATGAGCATATTTTATGGGTAAGATTCCAATGATGAGCTTTGTGACAAGTTAGCATTTAGAGTATAATGCTTTGTCTTCTAAGTACAAAATGAATATGAGCACAAACATATATTCTAAAACATATTCAAACTCAGCTTTCAAAGCAACCCTAAGACGATCTCCATAGACAATGTATAATAAAACTTGTTCTGCTCTGTAAAAACGTAGCTTGATATTAGTGTTGAGAGATAAACTGCAAACATTTGCTACACATTAATTATAATTTATTGAATGATTTCTACATGGTTGGCACTCAGCCAAGTACTCATAACAACCCAGAATAATAGGTCGCAACATCTTCCCTACAAGGTTGCATGCATGCCTCATAATTGGCAAAAAACAAGCTCTAAACTATAATGGTCCTAAACTATATTGCTCTATAATATATTACCTGTTTCAACTTAAAAATAAATCAATCTACTAAAATACTAGTTTTTCCTACTGTCTCAGGTCAATCTGCAAGACAGTAATTATAAGTATGTGTGTATATATACATATACTTGATATAAAATATTTCAAATAAATTTGAATGTTACCTTGATTTTTTTCAGCTTCTTCTACCGAACCAATATATTTAGCAGACACTTGATGATTATCTAATGAAGGGTCTAATGCATAACCTGGAAGGAAAAAAGTACCTATTACTGACTCCATTTTTGCCATTTATAATTCATTTTATTTCTATACAGATACACTCATCTCACATTTTCCTTCCCAGATGTTGAAGTGGTCTCTTTAACTTAGGACCGATCTTTCTTTCCTGAGCTATATTCCTATGAAGAACAATTAACCCAAATCTCAGGGTGGACCATAAAGGACTTCAGCTGAGTAAGAAGTATCTTATAGGATGAATTTAGCATGTTGACATTACATTATTAACAGTCTCTCTGGCCAAGATATCAAACTTTAGTAGTCAAATTTCAAAGATCTTACAAATATATGTACATCACACATTTGGAAGTTTAGAAACCATTTCCTTTTTGTTTTTGGTAATAGATAATACATGGCTTTAGCTTATCAAATTATATAAACTATTAAATAATTTAAAACAGAATAGAGTAAGAAGAATTATATAAAATCTAGCTATTATTTTGAAAACACTATTCTCTGTAAAGACAGTCTTCCCTCTCAATTTTATTTTATTTTTTAAAAGATTGTATTTATTCATTTGAGACACAGAGATAGAGAGAGATAGAGAGAGAGAGAGAGCATGAGCAGGGGAGAGGCAGAGGGAGAGGGAGAAGCAGGCTCCCCGCTGAGCCAGGAGCTGGATATGGGGCATGAGCCCAGGACTCGGGCATGAGCCCAGGACTCTGGGATCACAACCTGAGCCGAAGGCAGATGCTTAACCATCAGAGCCACCCAGGCGCCCCTCAATTTTAAAATAATACATTTCTACTTCATAAATCTAAACATAAAATGTATGTTTCCTTGGCAAGAAAAGTAAGTAAGAATATCAACTAGCATGTGAATACACTCCTTCAAAAAGTGATGAAAATATGTAGCTACTATCTGTATAAATGTAGTCTTTGGGGACTTAAGGAAAGAAAATCTATCTATATTAACTCAAATCAATTTTTCTTAAGTGGGGGTGCTTTAACATGATATATGTTTGGTAAAATTAGTTTTAGTAATTTTAGTTCAGTAATCAGCAAAGAGACTAGGTCATTAATCAGTTTACGGTCTATGACCTATGTGAGTAATCATAAAATATATAAAAGTACTAGCCACTTTTTTAAGGGGTACATCCTAGTGGATAAAGTTGACACTTTAATTTTCCAGCTAAAGATTAAAGAGAACTTCTTTTGGGGAACAGAAAAAGATCTGTCATCAAACACACTTTTCAAACAAGCTAAGGATATAGGTGTTCAACTCACTCTCATGATATGCTAGAACAGAACTAACCACCTGGCTATTAACTCAACTGTATGCAGTTTTTTCAGTATTAAAATATGTTCTTAGCCAGAAGAGAGCTTGATGGCAGAAAAGCCGCTGTGGAGTAAACTCTCTGAAATCACAAGTCCAAATCCCATGAGTTATTTTATCTTTTGTCTCTTTGATGTACAGAACAGTATTCTGTAAAGGATTTTTAAAATGAGATTTTATAAGGCTCACAGAAAATTTAGACCAACATATCTGATGTTAAAAATCCCCATCTCAATCATAAAAATTTACCCAGAATGTAATTCTATCTTGAGAGAGATCTATGTCTATACAAATGACACTGCATTATATGTCTGGAGGGATGGAATGGGAGGCAGAGAGGAAAGGGAGATCCCTGGTACTTCTTGTGATACCTATGGAAGCACCAGCTCATTTGGCCATACTCTTGTTTCTGAGCACAGGAATTTATGCTCTCTTCCTTTTCCATATCATCTGTGGTAAAATAAATCTTTACTGCCATTATCACCATTATTACTACTACTGCCTCCCACCTCAGGTAATTAAAGGACAATAATTTTCCCTTTACAAACAAGAGAAGTTAAATATTTAGCTATATGCCCTACTAGAAGTCAGCCAGTGACAGAGCAAGATATAATTCTAACACTACAGAATTTTAGTGCAATTAGTTTTCTAATATCCTATGTTTCAAGTGACTATGCCTGCATTTTAGTTCTGAGATATTCTCATCTATCTTTCTAAAGTTTATTTTCCTTTTTATATTTTTAATACAGTTAATGTCTACTTTCTTCCTTTGTAGTCTTATTTGAAATGGCTCTATTTCTTAAAATTTTTTATTTAAATTCAATTTAATTAACATATAATGTATTATTAGTTTCAGAGGTAGAATTTAGGTGATTCATCAGTTGCATTTAATACCCAGTGCTCATTACATTAAGTGCCCTCCTTAATGCCCATCACCCAGTTACCCCACCTCCCCCACCAACCTCCCCATCACAGCAACTCTCAGTTTCCTAGAGTTAAGAGTCTCTAATAATACCAATTTTATTATTAGATCCTTGAGATCATTAATACTAATATCCCAATGTGTAAATAAGATAAAAACAATCTACAAAGAATGGTCACAAATATACGGAAAAACCTTCAACCTTATTAGCAGTCCAAATGAAACAAATTAAAGAGATTAAATATTATATATTTCTGTTATCACATAAATAAAGGAAAAACAGTCATACAGATCTTGGGTAAAGAGAAACAGGACTTGCACATGTGGTGGTGGCCGTGTTAAGTTAGGAGAATTTTTTTGGAAAGCAATTTGACAAGATATAACAAGACCTTTAAAAATATTTATATTCAGTTACGTGCAGGAAACCATTACAACACCACTTGGGCCATGTTCTCTGGCTGCTGCCCCACCCCTCCCCTTGCCTCTGGTGCACATTAAAGATCCAAAACCACAACTGACTCCAAGTACTTCACAAAAAAAAAAAAAGGAGAAATCTTTTAATTAAGGCGGAACTCAACAATGAAAGGAAAGAAAAGAGGGAGGAGACTATGAAGAAAGTGACTGCTGCCATGACTGTGGGGAAGGATGTCAGCTCTCTTCCCAGATGTAAACTGACAATCTGGAATTAAAGAAGCTTGTGCATCTCTGTTTGATGAACTATGCCACGAGTCAACCAGACATGGCCATCATGGCTGTCAACAGCTTTGTGAAGGACTGTGAAGACGCCAATCCTCTAATTTGGGCCTTGGTTGTCAGGACCATAGGGGTACATCCAGGTGCCCAAGGTTACAGAATATCTCTGTGAACCCTTCTGCAAGTGCTTGAAGGATGAGGATCCCTATGTTTGGAGAACAGCAGCAGTCTGTGTGGCAAAACTCCGTGATACCAATGCCCAAACGGTGGAAGATCAGGGATTTTTAGATTCTCTGCGGGATCTCATAGCAGATTCAAATCCAATGCATTGTGCAGGCTAAAGCTGTAGTAGCATGATCTGAAATCAGTGAATCTCGCCCAAACAGCAACCTACCTGATCTGAACCCACAGAGCATTAATAAGCTGCTGACAGCCCTGAATGAGGGCACTGGATGGGGTCAGATTTTCATCTTGGACTGCCTTGTCTAGTTACAACCCTAAAGATGACCGGAAGGCTCAGAGCACCTGTGAGCATGTAACTCACTGGCTGTCTCATGCCAACTCAGCAGTGGTGTTTTCAGCAGTAAAAGCCTTAGTGAAGTTTCTAAAGTTGTTATCCAAGGACTGAGACTACTACAATATACTGCTGAAGAACTTGGCCCCTCCACTTGTCACTCTGCTGTCTGGGGAGCCAGAGGTGCAGTATGTCACCCTGAGAAATATCAATGTAATTGTCAAAAAAAGGCCCAAAATCTTGAAGCAGGAAATCAAAGTCTTCTTTGTAAAGTACAACGATCCCATCTACCGTAAACTAGAGAAGTTGGACATCATGATTCATTTGGCATTCCAAGCCAACACTGCTCAGGTTCTGGCAGAATTAAAGGAATATGCCACAGAGGTGGATGTTGGCTTTGTTCGCAAAGCTGTGCGGGCCACTGGATGGTGAGCCATCAAAGTGGAGCGATCCCCAGGGCGCCGTGTATGCATATTGCCTGATCTCATCTGGACCAAAGGAAATTACGTGGTCCAAGAGGTAACTGCTGCCATCAGGGACAGCTTTCACAAATACTCCAGCAAGTGTGAAACTATCACTGCCACTCTGTGTGAGAACTTAGACTCGCTGGATGAACCAGACGCTCGAGCAGCTATGATTTGGATTGGGGGAGAATATGCTGAGAGAACAGACAATGCAGATGAGTTACTGGAAAGCTTCCTGGAGGGTTTTCATGATGAAAGCACCAGGTGCAGCTTACTCTGCTTACTACCACAGTGAAGCTGTGTCTCAAGAAACCAGGAAATACACAGGAACCGGTACAGCAAGTCTTGAGTTTGACAACACAGGATTCTGATAATCCTGACCTTCAAGACCGGGGCTATATTTACTGGTGCCTTTTCTCAATGGACCCTGTCACAGCCAGAGAAGCAGTCTTGTCTTAGAAGCCACTGATGTCTGAGGAGACAGATCTTATTGAGTCAACTCTGCTAGATGAGCTAATCTGCCACATGGCTTCTTTGGCCTCAGTATGCCATTAGCCTCCCAATGCTTTTGTGGAAGGAAGTCACGGAATCCATCATGAACACTTGCCAATACGCCACGGGAGCACTGATGCAGGTGGCAGCCCTGCTGGCACCACCACTGCCACCAACCTGGAACAGCCTCAGTTAGCCCCTCTCAAGGTGACCTTCCAGGAGACCTTTTAAACCTTAAGCCTTGACCTCGGCCCCCCAGTCAATGTGCCACAGGTCCTCCATGCAGATGGCAGCAGTGGATCTCTTGGGAGGAGGACTAGATGGTCTGGTGGGACAATCCTTCATCCCCTCATCAGTGTCTGCAACCTCTGCTCCTTCACCTACTCCTGCTGTGGTCCACAGTGGTCTGAACAACCTGTTTGAACTCTCCATGGGGACAGGTATAGCACCTCATGGATGTCTGGCTGCCTGTAGTAAAAGCTAAAGGCTTGGAGATTTCCAGAACATTTAATCACCGCCAAGGGCACATCTATATGGAAAGGAACTTCACCAACAAAGCTCTGTAGCACATGACAGACTTTGCAATCCAGTTTAACAAGAATAGCTTTGGTGTCATCCCGAGCACTCCTCTGGCCATCTATACATCACTGATGCCAAACCAGAGCACTGATGTCTCCCTAACTCTCAACACCTTGGGCCCAGTCATGAAGATGGAACCTCTGAATAAACTGCAGGTAGCTGTGAAAAGTAATATTGATGTCTTCTCCTTCAGCTGCCTCATCCCACTCATGTGCTTTCCGTAGAAGATGGCAAAATGGAACACCAGGTCTTCCTTGCAACATGGAAGGATATTCCTGATAAAAATGAGCTTCAGTTTCAGGTTAAGGAATGTCATTTAAATGCTGACACTATTTCCAACAAATTGCAAAACAACAACATTTAGACTATTGCCAAGAGGAATGTGGAAAGGCAGGGCATGCTGTACCAATCCCTGAAGCTCACTAATGGCATTTGGATTTTGGCTGAGCTATGTAGACAGCCAGGAAGCCCAAATTATATGCTGTCACTTAAGTGTAGAGCTCCTGAAGTCTCTCCATATATCTATCAGGTCTACGACAACATTTTGAAAAATGAATAGACTGGTCCGGTGCCCTCTGGCCACCCTGTGATTGGTGCAAACCAAGAACTCTTACCTGGAAACACCAAGAAATTGTATTACTGTGTAGAATCTGAACCCAAACACACTGAGGCCACCCACCAAGGTAGTGACTAGTCTAACCTGTGCTAACACTAAGGCACAATCTGTTGGATAGTTTTAGCTTTCATTTTTTATGTCTTTAACTCACTAAATAGTTCAATCTGTGTCTTAACCCACCACCCCCTAAAGGAAGAGGTAAAAACCACTGGCTATTAAAAAAAAAACACAGGCCCATTTTTGAAACCAGGTCTAAAGCCAACTGAGTAGGGTTTTTTTGTTATTATATTTATTTACTTATTTGTCAGAGAGAGAGCGAGCACAAGCAGGGGGAGCGGCAGGGTTCTCCCGAAGCAGGATTCCCGCTGAGCAGGGAGCCCAATGCGGGGCTCCATCCCAGGACCCCGGGATCATGACTTGAACTGAAGGCAGACACTTAACCAATTGAGCCACCTAGGAGCCGCAAACTGAGTAGTTTTAAATGCTTACTCTTACTATAGGATAATTTAAGAAGGAAAATAGGTATCAGATAAACTTAAACTTTTTCTTTTCTGTTTTGCTTTAGTCATAGCTATCTAAATTATTGCTTAAGTCCTTTCTAAAGTCTAAGAAAACAAGCAAAGTCTTTAAAATTCTGTTTCATTATAGGCTAGAATATAACGAACTCATGATGCAATAAAGTTGATTTTTATGTGCTGCATATATACTTGATATTTATGTGGGATCCCTTATATAAGTAGCGGGTACAAGGCATTGATAACCATTTTTTGGAGTGGAAGTGTCCAACCCTTCTAGGTGATTTCAGAGGTATACAGTCTTAGCTTTTGGCACACTGTCAATTATAACCTTGTCATGGTGAAATATGATCTAATATATGACAATCTTTTTACAACCAGTTTCCAAGGATATATTGTGATAAATAAGACTATCTGTATTAAAACTCTAAACTACACTGAATCAGTTTACATTATTACTCCCTAAAAATTAGAAAAAACTTTTCAACATTAGAATAATTATGTAAATTATGGTACAGCCACTACATAGTTCTTGAAAATGACAAACTGAGATTATAAATTAACACTGGAAAATTCTCTTATGATAGAACACTGAATAAAAAGTGAGATGCAAATTTTTCAGTACAGAATGATTATAGTATAGAATAACTTGGAGAGATAAAAATATAATGCTGAATAGATATTTTAGGATAGTAGGATTATAGGTAACTTTTTCTTCTCTCTTTCCTAAAAGCTTAAAATTTATTTATATTATTTAATGAAAATAACTGTTATTAAAAAGCATCACCGAATACATATTTCACATGACACTATTTTTTTTAACCTTTTTTAATCCTATCTTATAATAATGAGAGTTAATGGCAGAGAGGGCAGAAAAATTTCTTCAGAACTTAAATTCTATAAGAAATAAGAGAAAGAGGTAGAATTCTGACTGCAAAGAAAACTAAAGAAAAAAAAGACAATTTACTGATGTCTAAAGACATGATTATTAAATCTGTTGTAAAATTCTAAGTTTTCTTTTTCAATTACTTTTTTGGGAAAGAAACATTAGCATAAGTAACTATAAAGAAGATCACAACTACAATTGGCAAAAAGACACAGATGAGATTATAGAAAGAGAAAGACACAGATAAGATTACAGAAAGAGAAAGACATATACATGTCATGTAAATGTATATTGTCATGCATATGTATAATTACATAATTTACAAAACCACCAAATATTAGCAAATCTGGTATCAGTGACCACAAACTATTAACAAGGACATTATAAAGACCATTTCCTTTTAGTGAGATTCCCAATCTTGTGTGCATGTTAACTTTCTTAAATCCTACCACTGATAGGATATAATTATTTAACACAATGAATCTGTGGCCATTCTATTTCCTGATATCCTTTAGTGAACAACAGAAAACATTTCAGAAGTAAGACCTGAGAAACAGAATAAAGTCAATCAGTAAATAACAAGATAAAAAGAATGTGCCAAAAAACCAAATAATCCGATGAAAAATGGGCAAAAGACATGAATAGACATTTCTCCAAAGAAGACATCCAGATGGCCAACAGACACGTGAAGACATGCTTAACACCACTCATCATCAGGGAAATGCAAATCAAAACCACAATGAGTATCACGTCACACCTGTCAGAATGGCTAAAATAAAAAACACAAGAAACAGGTGTTGGCAAGGATTCGGATCCCACCATTGGTGGGAACACAAACTGGTGTAGCCACTATGGAAAACAGTATGGAAGTTCCTCAAAAAATTAAAAATAGAATTACCATAGGATCCAGTAATTCTACTACTATTTACCCAAAGAATATGAAAACACTAATTCAAAAAGATATATGTAACCCTATGTTTATTGCAGCATTATTTACAATAGCCAAATTATGGAAGCAGCCCAAGTGTCCACTGACAGATATATGGATAAAGAAGATGTAATATATATACAATGGAATATTACTCAGCCATGAAAGAGAATGAAATCTTGCCATGTGCAAAAACATGGATGGATCTAGGGGGTATAAGGTCAAGTGAAATAGGTCGGTCAGGGAAAGGCAAATACCATTTGATTTCACTCACATGTGGAATTTAAGAAATAAAAGAAATGAACAAAGAAAAAAAGAGACAAAGCAAAAAACAGACTCTTAACTAGAGAGAACAAACTGATGGTTACCAGAAGGGAGGTGGGTGGGGGGAATGGGTGAAATAGGTGAAGGGGATTAACAGTACACTTATCACGATGAGCACTGAGTAATGTATAGAATTGTTGAATCACTACATTGTACACCTGAAACTAATATAATGCTGTATGTTAATTATACTGGAATTAAAAATAAAAGTAACCTCTTAACCCTATCTGGTCATTTACTAACTTCAACAGCAATCTGCATATGATGGACATTCAATAACAAGTGTTCATTATCAAGTACAACAGAGAATATTCTGTTTTTAAGACCACAAAATATTTCTAATACTCAGAAATCACAGCAAATTTAGAATGATAGCTAAAAATATTAGTTCATCTCCCCATTTGTATAAATATTTATAGATGTGTTTAAGAAAATACACTACCTTTTTTAAAAGTAATCTAGATTAATAAATTTAAAAAGCAAGAAGACAAAACAGATTATCCACACAAAAATGTGTCAAACTGGAAACTGTAAATCTTAATCACCTTACCGTATGTGGCAAAAGTTCTTCTTTGTTGTTCAAACATAAAATCATTGATATGAGCTGGTTCAGCATATCCAGAAAGCATATTTCTAGGGGCAGCCATTTGCTGTGTCCTAAAGGGATTTTCTGGTCCAAACTGCAATGTTATAAGAAAAAACAAACTTAAATTCTGAGTATATAAAGCCAGACTTACTAGAATTATTGTACAATATATTTTCAACTCTAAATCATTAGGGGCTGAGTAACCTATTTGGGAACATGCTCACCACACATGGTTCAGTGCAGCTGGGCAATGGCTGATTAGCACTGTATGTCAGTCCCTAGGTCAGAGGGAGAATCCAGCTCACCCAAGTCTATGTGTGGCTATTTAAATTTAAATTAAGTAAAATAAAATATTCAGTTCCTCAGTCACACTAGCCAAACTTCAAGACTTCAAAAGTCACATGTGGTTATTGGCTATTACATTTCCATCACTGCAGGAAGTTCTACTTGACAACGCTGCTGTTGATAATTAAAGTAACTATATTTTTGTCTAAACCATGATTTGGGGGATTTTTGGTGACTTTTTCTTTTTTTAATTTGTAAAGATGATTTTTGGTGACTTTTATATCAATAATGGCAGTATGATATAATTTTTAAAAAATACATGTTTCTTCTCCACTAGATTATGAGTTCCTCAAAGGTAGAGACTTAAAATCCTTAATGCTTACCATAATGCCTGGCATATAGAAAGCACTAACGAAGGAAAGATTAATCAGAACCCCACTGGGGGCAGAGAATAGGAAATAGACAATAAAAGTAAAATGCTTGAAAAAGTCCCTAGGAAAGACATTACAAATGAAAATAAAATTTCTCTATCGTGAAAAGTCACACTATGAAGTCTTACATAAAATAGTAGTACATCATTATCTGTTTGTTTATAATGCTTTGAGTTTCCATAATGGTTTCCAAACGTTATTTACTTTGGTCTGTACAAAAATCCTGGAAAGTTAGAGAGGTAGTCTCCTTTTTATGTTAGAAATGCAGGAAGGAAAAAAGCCAAAGATGATGTATTTTATCTGCCCTAGAGTCAATAGTTTTATTTTTAATTGGCAAAACCAGGTTAGAACAACCCCCAGTCTAGGATTCTACTGCATCATAACATTCCTTAAATGTACAATCATACCAGCTTTTTAAAAAATTGGGTAAAAAAGTACCAGATTATATCAAACACTATTAACTTGATGATATTTATTTAATGGTAATGGGAAAATCCAACTTTGTATTTTTTCTTTTTTTTTTTTTTTTTAAAGATTTTATTTATTTGAGAGAGAGAGAGAGGGAAAGCGCAGAGGGAGAGTGTGAGGGAGAAGCAGACTCCCAGCTGAGCAGAAAACCTGACATGGGGCTCAGTCCCAGGACCTGAGATCATGACCCGAGCCATAGGCAGACACTTAACAGACTGAGCCACCCAGGTGCCCCTGTATCTTCTTTTTAAATAAAGAATAAAATGAACTTCCCACTTTGGAAATTGTGGAATTAGATAGGATATTTTTACTTAAACTGTGTAGGTCTATTATCATGATGAAGTTATTTTGATGTTAGAACATCTTAGGTCACTACCATTAGAAACCACCTTTCCTATGATACATTATTCAAGAGCCATAAATATAAATTATTGATCCTCTCTTAAGCAGAATGTTGCCTTCTCTAGATACCAACATTATACTACGCACAAAAATCTGAAATTAATTGTTACACTTGCCTTATGGTTTTTTCTGCTTCAAAAGAAAATAAATTACTACAATATTCTTTTATATTGACAGCTTCCATTTCTATATTTAAAATGACTCAATTTAAAAATATCTGATTTACATACAAAACTTTCATTACTATTTATTCTGAATTGTATAAAGGATAGTGCCAAGACTTCATAGCTCATATTAGTTCCTCCTTGCTAATGGTAGAAATGTAGGGGAGAAAAAAATTCAGACTGCTGAATGCTGGCAGTTACAGTAACTTTGTTGAGTCATGAAATTTATTACAAAAACAAGGACTATCCATAAAATTAAAGATAATAAAATGACTTAAAAGTTTCCTAGATATTCTACCTAATATAGTCAGCTATCATCTGCAAAGCAGTATCAACATTTCTGGGGGGAAAAATCTAAAATGATAAAAATCTCCATTACTCTTATTGTTACTCATATAATGTTAATCATTATGTTTATACTTTCCAATTTGAAAAAGGAAAACACAATTTCCATAGTCTTATTTTATTAAGATTTTACCAAAAAAGAACAATTCTTATATCAGCCATACATATCAAATCAGCTCCATCTTTTAAAGAAAAATTCTCAGTGCTAAGGAACTTTGATTTCTATATGAATACAGATCCACATATTATAGCTAAGTATATCTTATATGGGTGCTATTTCTAAAGCAGTCTAAAAATTTAAATGTGCTACATTTTATAGCTATTTAAGCTGAGACAACAACAAAAAAATCTAATAGGAAGCTGGGTTGTGGGAGGATCTATCTACTTTTGGCTCACCTTAACTGCCTTGGTTACCAGCAGCTATTGGAACTGACCTCACAGACATTAAATAAATGCCAACAAAGAAAGGGAGAGAATGTTATTCAGCAGAACTCAGCTCTTCCCAATTACTTAAAAATCATGTGTCCCAGATGTTCCCGGTCTCTGTGAATATGCACTTTCTTTTAATTCTGGGTTAACCATTAAAAAACAAAACAAAGCATAGGAGTGCCTGGCGGGCTCAGTTAGTAAAGCATGCGACACTTGATCTCAGGGTTGTAAGTTTGAGCCCCATTTTGGGTGCAGAGATTACATAAAAATAAAATCTTAAAAAAAATAAAATAGGGCGCCTGGGTGGCTCAGATGGTTAAGCGTCTGCCTTCGGCTCAGGTCATGATCTCAGGGTCCTGGGATCGAGTCCCGCATTGGGCTCCCTGCTCCTTGGGAGCCTGCTTCTCCCTCTGCCTTTCTCTCTCGCTCTGTCTCTCATGAATAAAAAAAATAAAATAAAATAAAATAAAATAAAAACAAAGCATATAAAAAACACACAAAACTGACTTCCAAATTTCTTTAACTTCTGGTAATTAAGCTTAAGAGTAAATTTGCATTCAAGGGATTTTAATAATACATATTTGAGTTAGGTATGCGTATTTAACAGTTTTTAGCTAAGACCATACTGAAGTACACCACAGTCAATTGTAATTTCAATCTCCCATATAAAATATATACATTTAAGTATTAATTCATAATTCGGATCACAGCTCAGGATGTTCCTGAATATGCTTACATCTTTCACCTGAGTGAAGTAGTGATTTATTTATAAAGTAGAAGAAAAGCATTTTTAAAAAATATTTATTTATTTATTTGAGAGACACAGAGAGGGCATGCACGTGTGGGGAGAGGGGCAGAGGGAGAGAATCCCAAGCAGACCCCCCATGACTCCCCATGGGAGCCCCACACAGACAGATCCCATGACCCCTGAGATCACAACCCGATCTAAAACCAAGAGTCCCAGGCTCAACCAACTGAGCCACCCAGGGGCCTCAAGAAAAGCATTTTTAACTTGTTAAGACACTGGTAGATAAATCTAAGAGATTTGTGTATTGTAAGGCAGTGATTCTCAAAAGTCTTCAGAAGGTAGAATGCTTGAGGGTCAATGTCTTAGTAGTATAACATAACATCACAGGAATTAAGAAAACTTACACTGGTAAAAACTGATTATATGAAATCATAATAATAAGTTTACATATAGAACGCCTCCCCCCCCAAGTTACTGAACTAATAATCATATTATACTTAGATTGTTGGTAAGTTTTTCATTAATATTTATTGTAGTCATCAATGTTTAAACACTTATAAACAAACTTTAAGGTAAGAAGAGCCTGTTGAATAACTTAATTATTTTCCACAAATTTGGAAAAGATCTCCACCATTCAATTTTATTGGCAGAATATCTCAATCTTTTAAGACATAAAAGCATAGTTTAAATATTACTAATATAAGTATTTTATTAGTATGGGTTTTATGACCTTGGGCCTCAGTTTCCTCATCTATAAAATAAAAGAGCTGAACTATCTAATTTCTAAAGTTCATTCTAACAATATTTATAGCAGCCCTATGGCCAGATTTTTAACAGAAACTAGGATTTTTTTTCCTTTTAACTTTGATATATCTTCTATTCCTAAAAGTACTATTATTTTAAATCTGAAAATCTTGAGGCTTATGGGTTTTACGTGAGTCTAGAAAAGCTAACAAATACACGTTTCTCTAAGTAGACCCAAAAAGGATTGAGTGAAATGAAGAAAATCAGTGGACTAAAACAACGACTATTATCTCTTCAAGTTCTGTCTATAATATGAGAAAGCTTATCTGGATACTAGGTTAGCCCATTTAGGAAAAATCCTTGCTTGGGAGGGAAAAACATATTTTATAAAATAAAATAGTCAGTTCAGTTAATTTCCTGAACTAGCAAAGTCAAAGCATGCGCATAGGGGTGTAACATGCAAACCCTGTAATGGTTTGCAAACTGGTCTTCCAGCCACAGAGCAATCGTTAGGAGTGATGTGAACTCACATTCCCAAATACGTTACTTGCTGGTAGTAAAACCTGAGACTTGGTTTCCTCGCTATAAAATAGGGATTGATTAGAGTACTTATTTCACAGGATTATTGTGAAGACTAAAAGAGATAAGGTACACAAATATATAAATCCCTCAGTATGGTACCTGGTATACAGTAATAAATGAGTTTTATTCCATTAGTTTCTATCCCTGTTCTTTTCCATCATGCAAACCCTTATCAAATTAACCTTCCTACAAATTCAGCTTTGATTATCCCACTCTTTAATAAGAACCTTAAAAATCTATTTATCCTCTACTAAAACAAGACCAAACTGCTTACCTTGGCCCCCAGATCCCTGTGCAACGCTACACAAACTACCATTTTGGTCTTACCTCCCTTTTCTCCCTTACTGACAACGACTAAAGTATTCCTGTTCTTTGGATCTTTTATGATTTAGCTAATGCTTTTCTCCTCTGCCTGGAATCTTTCCTCATAAAAGCCTTCCTGGCATCAATGCCAATAATAGTAACATAAATAACAACAAGCGCTGCTACTTACTAAATGCTTACTGGGTACCAGAGAGTGTCCTAACCCTATCATACATTAGTGCATGTATCCATGTAACTTGGTAAAGGAGAAATTGTCTTCATTTTACCTATGAGAAAACTGAGGTAATGCAAGGTTATACCGGAGCTAATAAGCAGTGTATTTAACCCCAAATCTCATGTTCTTAACCTGGACTTTATTGCTTATTTTAAATACTTCTTCCTCTATGCAACTTTTTCTTATCTTCACAACCAGATACAATCTCTCCCTTAACTTGAATACCACTTTAGGCATTATAGGAAACAGTCTGGTCTCTATCTTTCTAAAAATAACACTGAGCATATCATCTCTGGTAAACAGTAGCTTGAGGAGAAGGATTGTATCTTTTTCTAACAATGGATTCTCAAGATATGGGAACTTGAATTTCAATAAGCAAAGTTCCTGGTAACACCTTTCCATACTTTGTCAAATTATACAGACCCTAGTCATAAAATTCAAAGGTAATAATCTATTATGTAACAGACAATTCATTTGGCAACCAGAAAAAATAGTAATTTTTCTTCACTTTTCAATCTCATCTCTCTTTTCTTAAATTGGCGATAAGCATCAGTGTTGCTAACATAAATTAATTTATATTTTGAATCTGAGGCTCCCTAGATGAGAAAAAAAAAACCCAGAATACTAAAAGGATTGGTAATTTCACAAAGAGAATGATAGGCCTAATGCCTCATCAATATCACCAAAAAAATCTTAATCTTTTAAATTTTGAAAACTAAAATCACACAGCAATTGATTAGTTATGCACAAGATCTAAAAATGGAAGAGAAACAGACTTCATATAAAATGCACTGACATAGGAACAGCACACACATTACTTCCAAATTTTCTTGTTCTGTAATTTAGTGGCCCTAATTTATGGAAGCACTTTTCATCTAAAAAATCATGAAGCGTACATGTAACATACTACCTTTCTTCACTGTGCCAGCTAAAATGGTGCCAAGGGATATGAGTCTACAGGTTCGATAGGCTAGAATGATTTAAGAAAAATAAAATAAAATTTAAAAGTGCTGCAGTCTCAAGAGTATGAGAAAGAGATTTCGGCTTACTGTACACCCAGGGAACTGTTAGAGCACTGTCCAAATACTACCACTGACATCATCGGCTGTGCTCCATATTTCAATTGCCGTATTTTAAGTGACTACAGAAACCTGAGCAGGCAAATTATATGAAACAGCTTTATGATTCTGCTTTATCAAAAAAAGAGAAAAAAAAAAAAGGGACAATGACTACATGCTAAAAAACAAAAAATTAAAAAGTACTTTCTCCACCCAGTTGTGATAAAATATGGCTCCTCACCCTCATTTTTAAAGTTTCTTAAAGATACCTGCTACTGAAGGCTTATTTTGTTTTATAATGACCATTTTTTGGATCTCTATTTTCTCAATCAAGTATTCTTTCCCCTTTTAAAAATGAAATAGCTAGAAATTTAATTTTTTCTACAAAGACTTTCCTAAATGGACAATCTTTACTGTTTTTTGCCTTTTTTCCTTTCTCATCTTCTTTATGCTTCCATCACCATTTATCATCATCATCATCATCACCATCATCATCATGATCACCATCATAAGATGTCTCACCCAGAGCAGGTAATACACCTGTGACTACTGTTGAGCAGCAAACACGTTAGCATGGCACTTCTTCCTAGCATTTAGCGCAGGAGCATCTGTAACCAGACGTTTCATAATATACCATGCATTGAGGATGCTAATAAATAAAACAAATTCTTTTTCCCTTATGGTTAATTTATAATACTCCCTTAACAATATTGATGAAAATATTAATTACGTTCACATCTAAGAATCAGATATTTTAAAATTTCCTTTTTCAAAAAACATTGTTCCATTCTATCAGATGTTATATGTTGGTAGATAAAGAGTAGTGGATTTTTAAAAGTATGTTTTCTTTTCCTTTTATTTAAAAATTGAGATATAATTGACATATAACAGGACATAGTTTTTGAAAGTTTAAATAGTATACTCTTGTGAGAAAACTCTGAAAAATTTACCAACTGTTTATCTACTTATGTGTAATTCAAATGCTTTAGCAAAAGGCAGAATCTTAAATATATTGTTTTCTCACCTCAGGAGCAAACATGGTCTCATAGGTAGGATTATACTGAACCTCTTTGACAGCAGGGTCAAGGTGAACTCCAGTCTCTAAATCTTCCTAAAAGAAAACCAAATGAACATTAAAGATCTGACAAGTAATCATTTTGTTTTGGAAACTATATTAAGGTCACACTAGCTATTTTAATACCAATTTTATGATTATTATACTAGTGCCATACGATTAATAATTCTAATACTCAAAGCTTAATAAAAGTAACGTATGTAGTATAAAGGTTAGAATGCATAACATTTTTTCCTTTCAAAATGCTGACTTTATCCCATCTGAACAAATTAAAAATTTCTAAATAGGCTAATAAGCTACTCAAAGCTTTAAATTAAGAGAGTCCAAGTCTTCTTTTTTATGAACTCAAAAAACTTAACCTCTCGTTCCAAATTCAGGACAATTTCTTTATTCAGCAAACCTTATTAGACATGTGCCCAGATGGCCCATGGTTCCAGGCTACAGAAGTGGCAAGGCCCTAATATTCTAAATCTAAATCTTACACTCTATGCCAATGTTTCAACCTTCTGAAATTCACCCCCCAGTTTAATGAACATAAAAATCTATGTCCACTAGAGAATCACTGGTGATCTCTATTTTGTGTAACCACACCACCTACTACAAATATAGTAATTCCCAAATTGGTATCTCTTGCCTGGACCTCTCCTCTGAACTCTAAAGACTTGTGTATCTAAAGTTTAGCTCAACATCTTTTCTCCCAGGATGCCTAACAGACATCTCAAACTTGATATATCCCAAAGGGAACTTCTGGTCTCCCCTTCCCAATGACTTCTTCCCAGCCTTACATTTGCTCAGGTGGAAACTCCTGGAGTTATCCTTGATTCCTCTTTCTTTCACGTTGTATCTCCAATCCATCAGCAAATCCTCTACCTTCTATATACATCCAAAGTTCAACCACTTCTCATGTTCTCTTTCACGGTCATCTCACAGTCCAATTTACCAACTCACACCTGATTGTTATAATAGCCTTTTAACTGGGCTCCCTGCTTCTATCCCCCCACAGCCTCACTCCATGCAGGAAGCTGTGTGATTTTTAAAAAATATTAGATTATGTTACTCCTGCTCTAAACCGTCAGGTAGCTTCTCCACTCAGAGTAAAAGCCTAATGAAGGCCAGAAGGCTCATTACCAGTTGTTCTCAGAAAACAAGTATGGTTCCCCAGGGTAGTGTTATAGGGCATTTTTATATTCCTGTATTGTCCTGCCTGAGTATTTACATATTAAAAACATGTTGTTCGTACATGTTTAATTCACATATTAAACAGGCTATAAATACCTTTCCTTTAATTAGGGCACTCAAGTTGTATTTTGAAATTTTTATGGAAGTTACATATCATGTATGAATTATACTTCAGTAAAGTAGAATTACAGAAATGCTATTACAAAACGAGGATGTTTGAATCTAATTGGTTGAGAATTATCCTCCTCTTCTGAGATCTCAGAATGATCTCCCCCCGCCAAACTTGCCCTCACAAACTTCTGTCTTCATCAAGTCCTGTGCCAGTGCTCATCACCTCCAGCCTCACTGGCTCATTTGCTATTCCCAGAATTCACCAAAGGTCAATCCTGCCTCAGGGTCTCTGCATATACTATTTCCTTTTCCTGTAATGTTCTTTCCCTAGATATCCACATGATCGTTTTCTCTCTTTTATCAGGTTTCTGCTCCATTTTTCTACTTTCCTCTTACCTTGCTTTACTTTTCTCCATTATATTTATCATCATCTGACATATATATTTATTGTCTACCACCCCTTACTGAAGTATAAGATACACAAGTTGGATTTCATATGCACAAATGTATCCTCGACCCCTAGAATTATCCCTGTCATATGACCGTCTTTATTCTATTGGCCTTTTGCTGATGTAGGATACATCTGTCAACACAATACAAAACACAATTCAAAGTAATATCGAAAATTTTTTTTAAAAGGTGAGATACCATGAGGTTGACAGTGACGCTGGAGAAGAAGCAATGCCACTGACAAATGAAGATCTGGAGGACTTAGAACAACTAATGACCAAAGACTAGAAAACAACAATGAAAAATAATACTCTAGGCACACAATTAGTATTCCAAAATCTTACCACTTTTTAAAGCAACCCTCACGCAAAGCAGGCAATTTAGTTTCTCTACTTCTCAAAGATAGGGTTCCTCAAGTATGGCTCCCTTAAACTTCTATCCTCTCTAGTTTCAAAACAGCCATATCTTTACCTTATCTCCTCTTTCTCAGGACTTCAATCTCCACCTCCGATTTTATCTGCAACCTTGACCACACTCCTGGCCTCTGTACCTAACTGCCTACTGAACTACATGATATGGGTGTTCCACAGCATCAAACACTTTGCTGTGTCTCATTCCATGATTCCACCTTTACTCACTAAAAAATAAGGCACTGAGTCTTACTGATTCTATCTCTGAAATATTTCTCCAGCAACCCTACTTGTACTATCCTAATACAGACTTCATCATATCTTGCCTCGTCTATTATAATACCTCCTTATCTGGTAATACACTCCCACCTTTGTCTTATTAGACAAATTACTGATTTTTAAAAATATCAAGCACTTTCACCCTTGCTGTGCTGCTGGCAATGTTACTGTCTTTGTTCTTTATGCACATCCCTTTATTATCTGATAATATGTCATCTTATTTTCTCTTATACCTTCCCTTCTCTTGGCTCAGGAAAACTGCTTCTCCATAATCCTAAGGAATGTTTTACATAATTCCTTATAGCAATTATGATGTTATATAATTTGTTGCACATGACTTTCACTAACATTCTATATCCTCACTGCCTAGTAGAATGCAGGGTAATCAGTGCATGTTCAATAAATATTTGTTAATTGAAAAAAGAAAAAGTCAAGTCCATTGAGAAAGAGGATGAAGGCTGACTAAAGATCATGAAATTTGGCAATTACATCACATTAAACCTTTGCCAGAGTGATTCTGGTAGTGGGGTAGAGTATGGAAAAGCAGTTTTAAGAGGCAGAGGTATAACTCTACTTCTGGTAGTGGGGTAGAGTATGGAAAAGCAGTTTTAAGAGGCAGAGGATTTAGAAAAACAAGACAGTAGTAATTTTTACTCTCTCAAGACATTTGGCAATAAAGAAAAGAAGAGGAGATGGGGTGCCAGATTGAAGGATTTTTGAGGTAAAATTAAGTTTGTTTTTTCCCTCCTTAAGAAAAGACTAAGCCAAGATTTAGTCAGTTATAAGCTACAGGATACGAGTGAGTAGGGAGAAACACAGGAAAAAAGCCAGCACAGTTGGAAGGTTATCCTCTGAGAAGAGGAGAGCCCTCTGTGAGATGAAACAGAGACGACAAAGACAAGGATGGGTGATGGGTGATAGATGTGTGGAGCTGGTGGGAGGTGTTGGAACTCAGAACTGATGTTATTTTCTTTGTGTAGTTGGGGGCACAGGCCTCTTCACAAAGCAACTTCAAATTCATTTATACATTCAATAAATATTGATTGGGTGCCTACTATGTGCTAGGCATTGTTCTAGGCCCACAGAAACAAATAAAGCTCCCTGTCCTTGTGGAGCTTATATTCTAGTGGGGGAGACAGACAATAAGCAATACAGTAAGTGAATTATATAGTTTGCTAGAAGAGGGCAAGTGAAAAAGAGTGTTTAACAACCTCAGTGTTGTCTCACATTATCTCATATAATTCCTACAACACTTCTATGAAATAAGTACTAGCAACATTAAGTCATTTACCCCAAGATGCTCACAGAATAAATGAGAAGGGGAAAAATTTCAAGTAACCACAAGGAATGACGTTAAAGACACCCAATTAGCAACAAACAAAAAAAAATCTGGCAGACTACCAGTCAGGGTTCTTAGCTGCAAGCAGCTGAAAGCCTTACAGACTGATTAAACAGTATTGAACCCTTCTGAGTATCGAATCCTTTCCCTTAGAATTGCCAAGAAGGGTAGAGAATCAGTTTGAGGAAATAGGCATAAATAAGGGTGAGTATACAGATGGAATCACAACTGAAAATCGATCATATCACAGAACCAGTCCACTGAGGACAGGAGTTCACCATTACTGAACTACTGTGGCTGTCACCGGATGCTGCTGTTGAGACCACTGGCCCGAGAAACTACATGTTGGCCGCCCTGCCACTTAACATATTCTCTTTCCTTGCTTCTTTGTGGATTAGCTTTAAATTAGAATTTAGGTGAGTGCATTTGTCTGCTCAGCCTAAGTTACTGTCCCTGAGCCTTAGCTAAAAAGGAGCTGGGAGAAGGAGAATCTGGGCTTTTGGCCTCTGAAGGTTGGGGGCAGCAAGGGCTGTTCCTCACATTAAGACTCTTAGGGAGGGGATTCAGGTGCTGGGCCACCTAAAATATGATATATACACAGTGGACCCCTGAACAACACGGGTTGAATTTGTATGCAGATTTTTTTCAGTAAACATGGTACAGTGCTGTAAATGTATTTTCTCTTATGATTTTAATAACATTTTCTTTTCTCTAGCTTCCTTTATTGTAAGAATACAGTATATAATACACATGACAAGTATGTATTAACTGACTATATTATCAGTAAGGCTTCCGTCACCAGTATAGGCTATCAGTAGTGAAGTTTCTGGGTAGTCAAAAGTGATACTCGGATTTTCAACTGCACAGTGGAGGGGAGCGGTTGGTGTCACTAACCCCTCGTTGTTCAAGGGTGAACTGTTTATTACCCTAGAAGGCACACTAGAATCGTCATTGGTTAGAGATAGTATCTGCCAAATGTTGAGCAGAAAAATTCAGTACCATAAAATTAAAAGGTCATATACAAATGGCTTCAACTGCACAAAAACTAAATTAAATGCATTTCTCAGTATTTAATTCTAGTATAAACTGCTTAAAATAACAAGGCTTAGCCACATTCATACCTCCCCAGTGGATTTCATACAATACAGTTAGTTGCTAGAACCACTTTATAATATGGTTTACCAGATCTTTCCGATTACGAGTATTTTAAATTTGATTTTGAACAGAGTACCATGAGACACCAAATTTTAAATGCAGAGTACAATTTAAAAAGAATAACTCTTATATACACAACAGTGGCAATGAATAAAAAATATAAATAGGTCCCAGTCTCTGGTTCCTGCTAAAATTGTAGAACAAATTGAACAACCCTCCAGAAAATGAAGAGTTATTAATTAATTATACATTTAATTAGAAAAACTTGGACGATACCGCAACCTTGTTTTAATACCCAAGAGGAGTTTAATAATAATTAAGCATGCAATTGAAATTACCACAGAATTACAAAGGACTTCTATTCAGTATTAATTATCCATAAAAATTAAAGTACAGTGAGTGAAGGGTACCCTATGGGTCAAATAAGTTTGAACAGGTTATCTTCTGTTGATTCAAAGTAATTTGAGAATCATGAGATAATATTTACTTTTGAGTCCTTTTCACATTTTTTACTCATGTACAAATAAGAAAATAGATGGGAAAGCACTTTGTAAACTATAAAGCAGAAAACAAATATTAATCATTATTATGAACTATTTATCAATTTATAGTTTTTTCCCCCCAGAAAGTAGAAATGAATAAACTTCCTAAAATGGAAGCTTACATGGATGAAATAAAAGAACAGAAATTCACATAAAGATATCCTTTGGGTTTGGCCCTTAACAAATGCAGAGGAAAAAAGTGATTTACTTGAAGTTCATAAGTATGAGAAAGATCACCCAAAAAGAAGAAATTTTAAAATACGCTCAAAATCAGAGGCAGAATTTTCATTTTACTCAAGCTGGCTATGTTAAAGCAGGGAATGCATTGGGGAAAAGTAACATAGTCATGGACTAAAATGAGAGAAAGCCAGGCCTGCTTTTATTTTTTTAACTTTAAAGTCAATTAACAAGCAACTTTTGCAACCCAAAAGGGTTCATTACATGATTTCTGAAGTGCCAAATCTGACAGTGTTGCATTAAAATACACTTTTAACCAGAAAATAATTGTTGTCAAACATTGGAGAACACAAATATGTTTAATTGGAGTTCTAGCAGAAGAGAAGTGAGAACAGGACTAAAATAATATGTGAAGAGATAAGAACTGAGAACTTTCCAGAAACATTGAAGATCCACACTCCAAACCAATCAATTCCCAATTAAAGAAACCCCACAAATTCTAAGCAGGACAAACAAAAAGAAATCCACACTCGGGTATCCCATAATGAATGTAAAGACTGAAACTACACCCTCCCCCCACCCCAAAAAAGGGGGCAGAGGGTAAGGGTCTTAAAAGCAGTCTGAAGAAAAAAGAAAAAAGTTACACTGACAGCTGACTTGTTATCAGTGACACAGAAAATCAGAAAACAATTATTTTAAATGTGCTGAGAGAAAAATTGCTAGCTAAGTAAACTAAACACAGCGAAAAGATCCTTCAAGAAAGAGGGTTAAATAAAAACATTTTAAAGACAAACTGAGGGGGCACCTGGGTGGTGGCTCCGTCGGTTGAGCAGCCAATTCTTGATTTCTGCTCAGGTCATGATCTCAGGATCATGGGATCCTGCCTTATGTGGGGCTCTATGCTCAGCAGCGAGTCTGCTTGGGATCCTTTCCCTCTGCCCCTCCACACCCCATGCATTCTCTCTCTCTCTCTAATAAATAAATAAATCTTAAAAAAAAAAAAGACAAACTAAAACTGCAAGGAGTTGCCACCAATTAACCCTCACGAGAGGACATGAAGTATGCACTATCGGGAGAAAGAAAGAAACCTCTTGCATTTGAGATGCAAGAATCAGCTTAGCTCACCGTCATCTTCGTAAGTTTAAATATTAAAAGATACAGGGCAATAATAGCTAAAGTAGGGATAGGGGGATGTTAATAAAATTGAAGTATTCTAAGGTTTTTGCACTATTCAGTATGAGGCAAAGGTACTAATTAATTCAGGTATGTTTTATTGTTTACAGGTAACCACTCAAAGAACAGAAACTAAGGGCATAATTTACAAATGAGTACAGGAAAAGAATGGAATGATAAAAAAAAAAACAGCCCAAAAGCATGGATGCCTAGCATACTAACTTTCTATCTGTCTTCTTTTCCATTACCTATATTTAAGAAAATACTTAAAAAATATATATATATATTGCTATGGCTGTACCTCACAAGCTCTGGTGAGTATTATTTTCCTTATTGTTCAGTTCAAAATATTTTCCATTACCATTATTTTTCATTTTGGCCCACAGGTTATTGACAAGTACAATTTCATAATATTCAAATATGGGAATTATATAGTTACCTTTTTGCAGCTGATTAGCTTAGAAGCACCGTGGTCAGAGAATGTGATAATATGATTTAAAATTTATTGAGACTTATTTTATGGCTTAGTACAGGGGTTGGTAAACTAGTTTGTGGACAAAATCTAGCCTACAGTCTGTTTTTGTACCAACAAGCTAAGAATGGTGTTTATTTTAAAGTCTTGTTTAAAAAAGAAAGACAAAGACTGTATGTGGACAGCACAGCCTAAAATCTTTACTATCTGGCCTTTTACTGAAGTTTACCAATCCGTGGCCTACTGTATGGTCAGCTTTTAAAACATGTTTTATTAGTGCTTGAAAATAATATTCTGCATTGAGTGCAAGTTCTTCATTCCCTTTACATAGTTTGTTAATTTTGTTGTTCAAATTTAATGTTTCATTATTGCTATTTTTTGCTTGTTCTATCAATTATTGAAAGGTATATTAAAATCTCCTGCTGTGATGGTAGATTTGTCAGTTTTTTGTTGTAGTCCTATCAATTTTTACGTAAATATTTTCAGCTTACATTATTAGGTGCATAGGAATTTAAAACTGTCATACACCTCTTTGTGACTTGAACCTTTGTATCATTATGAAGTCTACTTTATTGGTCTTAATACAACCAGTGCCACTTTTTTTACTTAGTCTTTGCTGGATATATTCTTTTTCCATCTACTTACTTTTGAGCTTTCTGGAAAACTTAGTAAGCATGGCAAGAAAAAAATGAAAGAAATAAAGATTCAAATAAAGAAAAAAGTACTGTCATACTTGCAGCTGCTATAACTATGTAAATAGTGAGAATAAATTAAATAACTAGAAAAAAATAATGCTATTTATTAACATATTAGCATAAAAATAAGACCACCTAGAAATGCCTGCAGCAAAACTGTGCAAGATGTTGATGGAGAAAAATATAAACTTTGGAAGAAATTAAAAATCTAAAGAAATCCTAAAGAAATGAATAGATACGATACTGTCTCCAAATTGATCTATGGTTCAATGTAATTAAAGAAAATTCCACCTGGGTGTTAGTAAAACTCTACAAGTCAATTCTAAACTGTATAAAGAATTACAGGGGCCAAGAACAGCCACAACATTCTTGAATAACAACAACAAAATGGGGTGAGGGGAAAAGCCGTACCAAAAGATTGAGCCATATTATGAAAAATGTTCACACCATACACAAAAATTAATTCCATGTGGATTTATGACTTAAATGTAAAAAGCAAAAATTTAGTGCTTTCAAAAAACAAAATGGGAGAATATTCTTATGACTTTGGGATAAGAAAGGATCTCTCAAACAAGAAACAGGAGCCACAATTCATAAAAGACTAATTTGATAAGACTAGACAAGTAAACAACTCTTTATCATGACAGTGAAGAGAGTGAGAAGACAAGCCACAAACTGGAAAAGATATTTTCATGCAGCATTCACATGCAGCACATGTGACTGACGCAGGATATTACCTAGAATATACAAAGATCTACAAATCAGAAGGAAGATAACCCAACAGTCACTTCAAAAAGAGAAAAAAAATCAAATCACCAATAACATATATGAAAAGATGTTCAATCTCAGTGTTCAGGGAAATGGATTAAAAACACTGCGTAAGTTTATACTCTTGTCAAATGCTTGCTATTTGTCACAACATAATTAGTCAAATACAGATGAACGTATTTGCATGCTTCATATCTCTCCCTTGGTCATTTCTCTATTGTAAATTTCCTATGTGTAAGGTTTTGAGGTTTTGTTTGTTTGTTTGTTTTGCATATAAGCACGTGCTGGTTCACAAACTAGTGATAATTAATGTGCCTGACTCTCTCATCATAGAACCTTAATCAACCGGGGGGGGGGGGGGCGTGTAGCTCCAGCTCTGGGCTCTTCTTCTAATGGACCTTTGGTACCTTATGCAACCTGTCTTCCTGGATTGTCTTACTTACAACTTGAGGTGATTGAACAAAGTGAGTTCTAGAGACATTCCCTTGCCCCAACCCAATCAATGTACATGCTTTTTCAAGCCTTTCTTTTTCACTTACTCTTTCGTTCATTCTTTCACCAGATATTATTTCCCTCAATCTTGTATACCAGGCATAGGAGACATGAAAATAAACAGACACAACCATCTCTGGTCCCCAGGGTCTCCCGCTAGTTCAGGGCAAAGAAAAAGTTAACAAGTCACAGCAATGCAGCAGCTGCCACAACTGAGGGACAAAGGAGGGCTGCCTGGACAGACGGACGAGGAAACATGTGCACTGGGACAGAAGGACAGTAGGATTTTTGGGGGGTGGGGCAGCATGAGGAACAAGGAAAGGGATTTCCAGGCAGAGAGACGAGTATGGCCAAAAATCTTGAGAGCAAAAAAGAAAGTAAGGCTTTTGGGGCTTTGTAGAGAGTTCAGCACAGGAGAGTGGCAAGCTCATGTTATACAAAGAAGTCAGAAATTATTCAGTAGTAACACAGTGTCTTTGGGCAGGGAAGTGATATAACACTGGACTTCAGAAAGATCACTCTGGGTGCACTGTGAAGGAAAGAATGGGATATGGAAGTAGGAAACAGGAAAGGAAGAAGTAGAAAGACTAGTTAGAAGGTTATTATAACAGTCTTGCAGAGAATTAAGAATCTGAAATAAAATATTTGATAAATACCATTGTATCACGATGACAGAACCCAACACCCAAAAGCAGGGGTTGAAAGAGAAACAAAAAACAAGAATGGCTCCTGGGAGAAGTAACGCAGACATGAAGTACGGCTGTATCAGTGCAAATGGAGAGGAAAAATTAATTTGAGAGAAATTAATGAAGCAGAAATGTTAGAACCAGCTGAACAACTAGCTTCAGGGGCTGAGGAAGAAGGAAAAGGAAGACCCTTCTATTTTGGCTTGGTCTAATAAGTGGGTTGTGGGATCATTAACCAAAATGGGAAAAACAGGTGAGGTAGACCTTGCAGGGGCGGGGGGGGAGTGTTAATTTTTTAGCACATTGCATTGGAGGTACCTGAGACCCCTCCAGAGAGAGAAGTTTGGTAGTTCTGGAGCTAGCAAGGAGTTTAGAGTTGGAAATAGTAAGGATAGTGTGTCTGACAGTGTTATAAGTGCTTTATGTGCTTTACGAACAAGTCTATCCACGAGATGGGTCCTAGTGTCATCTCCACTTTACAGATGAGAAAAACCTTGGGCACAGAACACTTAAGTAACTCATCCCAGGGGCGCCTGGATGGCTCAGTTGGTTAAAGGTCTGCCTTCGGCTCAGGTCACGGTCTCAGGGTCCTGGGATCGAGCCCCATGTCGGGCTCCCTGTTTAGCGGGGAGCCTGCTTCTCCCTCTCCTCCCCACCTGTGCTCTCTGTCACTCTCTCTCAAATAATAATTAAAATCTTAAAGAAAAAAAGTAACTCATCCAAGGTGATCATTTGGGTGAGTGCGGGAGCAGTATGTGAATCCTGACAGTCTTGATTCCAGAGCCTGTGTGAACTACTTCATAGTGTTCACCTGTGAGGCATCAGAAGCACAGACTGAAGTTGAAGGCATGAGAGAATATGAGAGGTGAAAGGGGAACTAAGGAAACATACAAATGAGCACAGCAGAGCAGGGTTTCGGAAGACTGAGGATGGCCCTATGGAAGCCATAGGGAGAGAAAATTTCAAGAAACAAGACCTATTTAATAGTGTCACTTGATGCAGATATTCAAGTCAGATGGCAGAACCTGACACGTTCTCAACATTTCTTAGGGAGAGTAAGTTTCCTAAGAGGCTAGGGCTAGGTTGCACTTGGTTGAGGAGAAAATGAGATGAAGTGAGAGCTCTGAAAAGCTAAGCTGTGCAAAGAATGACAACTCAGGAGGTTGCTGGAGTGATACAAATTTGGGGAGTTTGTTTTGTTATAAAGATAGGAGAATCCTAAGCATTCTTTCATACCATTCTATTAATAAAAAGTAAAATTCATAAAAACTTGCAGAAGACTTAGAGTTATAACACTAGACTTGGGAACACCTTTTTTTTTTGGTTTGATTTTTTTTATACTGAAGTATAATTCGCATACAATGTTATATTAGTTTCAGATATACAACATACTGATTTGACAATTCTATAAGAAACATCTTAGGTACAAAGTAATTTTTGCACACTGCCTCCCATCACCACATCTTGCGCTTCTGATCACCCCCATTAGGCTCTACTGGGCCTATACTACCAATTGGTGGATGCTTTTCTCTGTTTCTAGACACACCAACCTTTCCTCAGATCTTCAAACACACCTAGGCTCTTTGTCTCTCAAAGCTTGCTATCTCCTTTGGAAACTCTCCCCTTATCTAGCACATGGCTGGCTTCTCCTCCTTCTTCAAAGCTGCTTTTTCAGAAAAGACTTCCCTGACCAATCTATGGAAGTCATAATCCTATCTTACTCCCTATCATGGAGTAAGTACTCCTTCATAGTACTCAATCCAATCTGTAACCACTTTATTTGCTCACATTTTATTGGCTTCCTCTTCCACTAGCATGTATGCAAAGATGTCTAGCTTGTTGGCCTCTGTGTCTTCAGCCCCTAGAATAGTTCCTGGCAAATAACATGTCTTCAGTAAATATTTGTTAAATGATCCACACAACCCAATTTCTTCCTCTATCACCTTCCTCAACTGCGATCAAGCACACTGTTTCTTAAGCCCAAGGCCTTTTCTCACTGTACTGACATATATAATCACAAGGGTTAAACTAACATTTATTGTACTTTTATTAGATACTAAGCTCTTTGCTATAAGCTACATTTGTATCATTTCACTTACGTTTTACATAACTCTCTCATATAGATACGTACTTCTAAAATTATCTCCATTGTACAGGCGATGACACAGTGGAGGTTGTATAACTTACCCAGGTTCACAGAAGTGGTGGAGCCGGGATCAGAATCTAGTTCTGACTTCAGAAACAAAACCAAGCCGGGCCATTACTCACTTCAAGTGAGGATACATGCTCTAGTTTGGGAAGTTCTGATTTAAACCTGCTCTACCCAGGCCACATCCTAATCACAATAAGTTCAAATTTCACGACCCCCCCCCCCCCCCCCCACCTTCCCACTTGCTTGCTGGCGGGAGGTGAGAGCGGGGAGCAGTGGAGAGCTGTCCTGAACATCCAAGTCCCGGCTTCTCCCGAGGCAGATGCATGTAGGAAGAAGAGATCCGAGCGTTAGCAACTTATATCTCAGCACTGAGGAAGAGGTAACCCGGGGCCTAACAAGAGACTGCCGGATTTTGGAGCAGAAGCAGACAAGTCCCGCACTGCATCAGTGGCCAAAGAGCTTACCTTAACTGCCACCTCCGGAGCCGAGTCCACCGCCACTGCCAGAGAGGGCTTGGTCGAAGCTGATTTCGTCAAGTGCATGAGGGAGTCGGCGGCTGGCAGGGAACACCGTCCGCCCTCACTGTCCGAGTCCGATTCGGACCCTGAACCGGAACCGTAGGACGCAGCCAGAGCTGCAATTGCAGCCGACATGACGGCAACAGATCCTCTGCGGAGACCAGGCCCGGGCGGAAGAAGCAGCTTCCAGGTCCTGACAGATGACCATAACACACATTATTTACTTCCTTTGCTAAGAATTCACTTACGAAACTTTAAGTTGTACACTAATTAGCATTTGAATATATATAAGAGAACCGAGAATATGAAAACATTTATCCAGGGAAATAGAGAGAATTATAATACCTTATAGCTTTCAGGACCTAGGTGGCTAGATTAAAGACTACGAGTTCCGAAATACCTTGAGGACGCGAGGTCCTACACTCCCGGCGTGCAGCGCGGCGGGAAGTGGGAGAGGCACAATGGGAAGTGTAGTTTGGAGCGAGGGGCGGGGCGAAGTGGGCAGGCCTCTCTTTGACTCCTCCCCTGAGTGGATGGTTCATTCAATTGGCTATCATCTTCCCTCACTCCCAGGCCAAGCACAGTTCTCTCCGTCCCCTTCCCCCAAATTGAGGATTGGGCAATACCATACAGTCTCAGGAAATGGGGGGGAAAGCCGTATTCATTCCCTCTGTTGGGTGAGTGGGTGGAGGCTGAGTTTTCCACCACGGCTGCACCTGGCACGGGAGTTGAAGAGGAAAGTGAGAATCTAAATTGGAAGACCCTGAGTGGTGGAGAATAGCTCCTGTTGGGAAGGATGGGAGATTAGGCGGCGAGGGCCAGTGGTCCCCCCTGCTTCAGGCGCGGATCCCCGCGCCCGGTTGTGGAGCGTCGCGCGCGGGGAGGGGGCGGGCGGGGGGCGGCGGCGGCGGCGGCGGTTCTCGGTGTTGTTCGCTCGCGCGTCGAGCACACGGTGGGTCCGGCGACCGGCGGGCGCCGCAGGCGGCGTTCCCAGTAGCCCGGTGCCTCGGCCGCTGCCCCGAGCGGATTCCACGCCGGAGACTGTCGCTCCTGGAGGCTCTAGGTGGAGTCCCGGGAGCTGAGGGGCACCGGCGGCCGCCACCGAAGCATGAAGACGGGGTAAGGCAAGAGCCCCCCATGATTTCACGGTGAGCGCGAGTCTCTCAGGAATTGTTTTTTGGTGGGGACAGGGTGCTGGGAGAGGAACTCTTTCTCACTGGCCAGAACGGAGAGAGGTGTGTGTGGCGCTCTTGCCCGGCAAAGGTGACGGGGATGGGCGCACCTCCCCCGCGACGGCCCCCACCCCCATTCGCGGGTTTCCGGAGCTCCGGCCGCCCACCCGCCAGCCCGGCTGGGTGCCGAGGGAGACAGCAGCCGGCCGGCGCGCCTGGGTCTCGGTTGCAGGGACCGCCCGAGGCTGCTGTAGGTGGGGAGACGGCTGGTCTCACCTGGGGTGCCATCGCCTGAGCGCCCCAGCCTTGGCCGGCACCCCCTTTCCTCCTCGCTCTGGGGGCGGCTGCAGCACCGGGTGGCAGAGAAGCCCCCGCTTGCGCTACGTGCGGGAGGCTCTGTAAAGCCGGCTAGTGCGTTTGCGTGTTTGCGCCGCGCGTCTTTATATTACAGACATAAAGGTAAAGCGAGTGCGGGGATCCCTTTCTTCCCCGGAAGAGGGGGCGAAGCGGGGAGGTCGCCTCGGATGCCTGGTAATGGGGGAGTGCCTCGGGCAGAGTTAGGGAGCCGCTTACTCAGCTCCGCTGTCGGCAGGACTCGCCCATTGTGCCACCCAGATAATTATTCAACTATGCAGCATCCATTGCACCTTTCCCATTTTTCTTTTCCCCTTGCTACAGCATGCCCCCTAGCTTCGGTACTCTGACGCCTTCTCTTGCATGCACTTGCGGGTGATGAACTGGAATAATGATGAAAAGAAAGCACATCTGACCTGAACATTCACAGCCTGTCTTATAGCCGATTAATTAACTAATCCCCAGCTAGACTAGATACTTTAATATGACTCAGTCTGATCCTGTCCTTTTCTTTATAAGGTGTGCTTTGGCTTATAATTTAATTTTTTCTTTGGTGTTAGATTCACGCATTAGTTAAGTCTTATTTCTTGTGCGGTAATTGATTTATTGGTTATTCAACGCATCTAATGTTCTTAAATTTAATATGGGTGATAGGTAACTTTCATCTTTCTAACTGTTGATAGTACTATCTCATAATTATAAATGCAGTCTGTCTTTGAACTCTCAGGAACAGTTTTTCCCGTATGCTCTAGGTTTCTGTTAGCAAAGTATTCTTTTTTTATGGTGAATATTTGAATAAAGCACTTGATATAAAATTTCTCAAGTTTTGAGTAAAAAGTTTTGTATTTCGTTATTTTTCGGTAATAACTTATTGCTGACCATAGCCTTCAGTTGAAAGAAAGGAAGCATTTAATATTTAAGGTGGGGTTTCAACTGCCATAGTGAGCATTCACTAATTTCTCTTAAATTTTATTTTTCAGTCAGTTCTTTGCAATATCATGTATTTAATTACTTGTAGAATTTTTTTTCTCATTTTTTCTAACTTCTCTCTCCAAGGATGGGCAGGCTCCAGTTTTGCATGATCTACCTGAAAGATGGAATATTTTTTTGAAAACAGAAGAAACAGCTGTTGGTTACTTGATTATAATGTTAAAAACTGTTTACCTCTTGTTATCTAAAAATAAATGATTGACTGCCAAAAATAAGTGTTTTTTTTTTTTTTTTTTTTGTAATCCTCCCCTTTTGGCTTTTCTCATTTAAGCTTGTTGCCATAACCCTTTTGATAAAACAGATTTGCCCATAGGCATTGCAGAGGCAGTTGTTTTAAGGTACAGTAATTGTTTTATGGCATTTGGAAGTGGCGCACATAAAATATAACTTGATGGTGTAGGATCAGTTGCTTGGTTAGGAAATGACCTTGCAATTTACAAAATGGACACCTCTGTGCCTTGGTTTCCTTATATGTAAATGGAGATAATATCCATTTATGTCACTGAGTAGTATGCATAAATTCAATAAAGATGTTTTCATAATGCTTTTAAAGAAAATTTATATATTTTAGCTGATGGATGATGAAAATATTTCAGGGTAAAATACAAGGAAAAAAATGTTATTAGGATAGTCCCTGGCATGTTAGAATGGCTGATTTACATTGAATTTTGCTTTGGAGATATATGGTTATAAATTGAAAAATGTTTCTCATCTATCAAGAGTTTTAATAATTACAAATTAATAGGTACTGTAGTAAATACCTATATGTAGATAAACTGTAGATATAGTTCATATTGATGAAAAAAGTTACATGACTTGGTAATAAACAGGTAGAATCTTGAATTAAGTTTGTAAAAAAAAAAAAAATTTCCAGGAAACATTAAGGCTTTTTCATTGAAAAATTTACAGATGACATGATCCAAAATGCGTAGTTGGGATCATTTATAAGGTATGATATGAAGTTTTGTTTATTTTTCAAGTTTGTAAATAATTGCATACTCATATATAATGTATTAATGTTGTATAATACTATAATTGTACATTTTTCTTCATTTTCAGAATAGGTTAGGGTATCCATTTCCGAGTGTTTGGTTTTCATTATCACAGAGATGGTAATAATAGCTTTTGATCTCCTTATTGGAGTATTATTAGCTCAGTTAATTTTTATAGCAAAAGCTACTAATATATTATTAGAACTTTTGCTAAAGCCATATTTTTGGTTACTTTGTAGGGAAATTTCATATAGATGATGAGTTTATTTAAATGTCTTTAAAATTACTATTGTATAGTTTCTTATTTTGAGAATGAATTTGATTACATTTTTAATGTTTTTGCAAATGACCAACTTAAAATTCAGCTGTCATTATCACTTGGATAAATACAGGTAATTAAAGGTTTTTCTAAGGTCCTTGAGGACAGAAACTAACCTGAATCTTATTGTCATAAATCCAAAATTGCCAGCATAGTGTTTAGCAAATAGTAGGGGCTCATTTTTGTTGTTGTTAGACAAATAAAATGAATGAGTGAAGAATATCCATTGATTCAATGGACTGAATAGAAATTTTTAAAAATAGATTTATCAAATTTTAATTCATGAGACATAGCTTTATTTCAAGAGAAAAGAGAAAATGTTTTGGAGGTTCTTTGAAGTTTATTTACCTGTTCAGATAGAATCCCTTTACCGACACATTTTTTGGAAGATTACTAAATATCTATATACTGTAATGTGGATTGTCAACCTTTCATTCTTAAAATGATTAATTTTCTTACTTCTTATAGGTCACTTCATGAAAATATACATTAAAGTTTTTTTGTTGTTTTTCCTAAATTAGTAAGTATAGAAATGTTTCGGGGTTTTTTTTTTTTTTTTTGCTTACTTCAGTTTTCTAGTGAAATATTATTAAAAAGATGTATGTAAATTATATCCTGTGCAAAATGTGCCTGAATACCAAGTTTTAAAAATAAATGACCCCTGAGGTAGAGCTTTTTATAAAGTGAAGAATCTTGTATTTTTAATTTATCACGTTCAGTTTATAATTTTGATTCATTGTGTATTACTGGTTCCTAATTTAGCATGAGATACGTATTTTAAAATTTGTAAAATGGTTTAGAACTTGGAACTTCCTCAAAAACAATATTCTTGGTGGTTAGATTTGCAGGCAGCCCACCAAATTTAACCCTTAATGTACCTAAATTATAAGATTTATAATACTAGAGAATTATATTAATAATAATTAGGGTAAATATTATATTGAAAATACCTACACTGTATACAACAGTTTTTCTTTCAGAAAATCCATTCAGAATTTTCTTTGAAATTCTAAGAATGCATTTCTCTTGTGTTAGACATGACAACATCATTAGGAACTTGTTCTCTAATATCCACTGGATATGAAGAGGAGGATCTTCCTCAGTTAGGTGAGCCTTACATTGTATAGGGCAAGAGGTGAGAGAAAGAAATTGGAAGGAGCTAGGGTCTTCTATGTGACATTTGACAAGTCATTTTACTTTTCAGGGTCTTTGGTTTTCTCGATTGTAAAATGAGAAGGTTGAAGTAGATAATCTCTGATGTTCCTTTCAGTTACAAATAAAATTCAAAAGCATTTCAATGCTCAGTGTAGCCACTTTTTTCTGAGAATTCAGTTTTCCTTTCTAATGTTGCTGCTTCTTTACCTCCTCTCAGGGAATTCCTTCTCTCTGGATCTACCTTTGAAATGATTATAGTCTTAATCTTTTTCTCACATGCCTGTTCTTGGAAGCAAGACTTCTTAGGGTTTTTAAAGGAGTTTTTTGTAATGTTTGTTGTTTGTCTGCTTTTATTTTTATTCTTTTTTATTTTTTAACTCCTAGTACCACCAAGAAATTGAGTTAAGATGATTTGCTTTGTTTTCTTCTTTTGAGTTTTTTACTGACAGCCTTTAAATAAAGCCAAGGTAAATTTTATTTATACCTTGGAGAAATTTTATACCTTTATATCCAGTGACTCCAGAGAAATTTTTTTTATAAGGAAAAATATTGGAACTAAGGTTTTGGAATGAGTTTATGAAGGTAAAGTGATGGAATATGGCTTGGGAATAGGGTTGTCACGTACTGTATGGGATATCCTGCATTTTTACTTGTTAAATCTGGCAGTCTTACATTGGGTGCTCTGGAACTTTGGGCATGGCAGGAGGATGGCTGTGGTGGGGTTGGAGGCAGAGTGAGAAAGTGAGTTATGGATTCCTTGAGAACAGAAACAGTTTTGTTGTTGTTTTGGTTGGTTGTTTTGTTTTGCTTCATTTTTGTGTTTCTAGAACTTGTTCTGTAAGTTAAATGGATATTTGAGATATTTGAGAATAACAAGGTAAGTAATTCTCTTAAGTGGAAAGATCAGGATTCTGTGAGAAAAGGTGTCATGAAACACAGCTATGTTGGTCATACACATTGGAGTATTTTGTAGATTTTTAATTAACTTCTTATTTGGAAGTTAAAAATACTCAAAAAATAATAGGTAACATGTTTTCCTAAGTAGATAAAAAATTACACGCTTGCTATATATACAAGTCGCTGTGTAGCTACCATTGTATTTTTTATTTAATTGGTATCATAGTCCTATTAGAATTTAATGGAAAAAGAGGGTTAACTGAAATAAATAAGTTGTTTATTCTGCTCAGCAGAAGCACAGGTTCTCTGGGAACCACTTTCTCTTCCCTTTCCTCAGTAAGTTACTGTGGAGCAACCATTTTAATAACTTGATAACAGTAATTCTGCCTGCCTGCTACACTTCCCCTCATCTATAATTGGTCAGTCTAGTGGTGGTTATCACTTGTCATATGCTAAACCAATTATTCATTCAGCACATAATTACTGAAGGCCAGCTGGGTGCTAGAAGTATACAATGGAGAGCAAAACAGAGGTCTCAATTTTCTTGTTTTTGTTTTTTTTTAAAGATTTTTTATTTATTGATTTGACAGAGAGAGCGCTAGAGAGGGAACACAAGCAGGGGGAGTGGGAGAGGGAGAAGCAGGCTCCCTGCCGAGCGGGGAACCCGATGCGGGGCTCGATCCCAGGACCCTGGGATCATGACCTGAGCCGAAGGCAGACGCTTAACGACTGAGCCACCCAGGTGCCCTCTCTTGGAGTTAACAGTATAGTAAGAGAGTCAGATACTGAACAAATACACATATCTGTAATTAGGAATTGTAGTGAATGCTATAAAGGAGAAGAACAGGGAACCTAATATACCTTGGGAGTCAGGGAGGGTTCTTTGAGGAAAAATTAGTGGAAGTTAGCTATGTGAAAAAGGAAGAGAATGCAAAGAATACATGTTCAACAATTTTGAGGTGGGAAAGAGCTTGGTAGATTCTACTAAAAACTAAGAAAAGGCCAAAGTAGATAAAACTCAACTATGTAGTTAGCAAGAGGGATTGTGGCTTAATGTAACAAGGTTGTTAAATGTAAACAGGGGCCAGACATGTAAGGCCCACATAGGTCTTGTTTCAACTAGGGTTGTGGATTGTAAGTATATTGGGAAAGCCATGAAGGGTTTTAATCAGGTTAACAACTGGGTCAGATCTGTCTTTTAAAAAGATCACTCTGGGAAATCAGTCACAATTCTACCCATTTCTGTAGTTTATAGCAGTTCTGTACACCTGCACTAACCCGGAGGACACTCAGAGCTTTTCCTGAATTCTAAGTGCCTAGAGGTTTGAATAATTTGTTTTTTGCTCTAGTGATTGAAACTGTAAGATATAAAATCCAGAAACTGTTAATGGTGTTGTTTCTTGTCATGTGAACTAGATAAACATGGGCATCTGGAAGAAAGAACAAGAGAAGTAGATACAGGGGGCGCCTGGGTGGCTCAGTCTGTTAAGCAACTGCCTTCAGCTCAGGTCATGATCCCAGGGTCCTGGGATCGAGCCCCGCATCGGGCTCCCCGCTCGATGGGGAGAAGCCTGCTTCTCCCTCTCCCACTCCACCTGCTTGTGTTCCTGCTCTCGCTATCTCTCTCTCTGTCAAATAAATAAATAAAATCTTTAAAAAAAAAAAAAAAAAAGAGAAGCAGATACACAGTCTTAGCTGTAGTCGCCTGTCTTTGTCCATGGTCCTGAGATTGGGTTCCAAGAGACACCCAAGTGTTAATACTATTGCTGCTACTAATTTTTATAATAAGTTGTCCTTTTTTTTTTTTTCCCCATAAACTAGTTGGAATTATATTTCTTGTACTTGGCAGCCAACCAACCAAGTCCTGTCATAGATTAATTTGTATAAGGTCACATGGCTAATAAAAATGGTAGAGGTAAAATTTGAACACATTTTAAAATCCCATTTTTTTCCTGCAACCCTGTGCTGATAAACTTCTTAAACTAATGGTTCTAATGGAATTCTAAGGAGGTGGAGGTTGGGTGCAGTTGACCCCTATTAGGTGATGATGGCAGCAGTGCTTTATTTTGGGTATGTTTGACGATGGTATAGCTTTCTGCCATTCTTTCCTCTTGAGTAACAGTTACTCAGGTCTACTCTAATAAGTTAATGTTTCCATACTGACAAACTCATTTGAAAAGAAAAAGCTTGCATGTCAGGGCACAGATTAATTTATTTGATTTCTCTACCAAAAATATGAAGTCTGTTATTTTTTACATTATGCTACAAAAGTAAGCTTTTTTGTTTTCCACTCTTTAATAAGACTCTATCTTATATGTGTTATATATTTTTTGGGCAGGGATAAGTTTTGTAACATACATGTGCTAGAGATGATGTTAGAAAATTGTGGAAAGATTAAAGAATAAAGGAACAAGAGAAGCATTTATATTTTAGTTGAGGATGAAGACTAGCACTTATTTATTCTAAAAACTAAAATAAAAGCTTTGTGATATATCATAATACATGGCTAGAAATTTACCAATTTTGTTGATATTTTCAAAGAATCATTTGGTTTCATTTGTTTCCTCTGTTGATTTCCTGTTTTCAATTTGGTTGATTTCTTTGCTTCTTCTGCTTGCTTTTTCTATAGTTTCTTTTTTTTTTTTAAAGATTTTATTTATTTATTTGAGACAGAGAGAATGAGAGAGAGAAAGCACATGAGAGGGGGGAGGGTCAGAGGGAGAAGCAGGCTCCCCGCCGAGCAGGGAGCCCGATGCGGGACTCGATCCCAGGACTCCAGGATCATGACCTGAGCCGAAGGCAGTCGCTTAACCAACTGAGCCACCCAGGCGCCCTCTATAGTTTCTTAAGATGGAACCTGAGATTATTGATTTTAGATCTTTCTTTCCTACTGTATGCATTCAGTGCTATTAATTTCCTTCTAAGCACTACTTTTGATGGATTCCACACATTTTGATAAGTGATATTTTCATTTTCACTTACTTCAAAATGTTTTAAAATTTCTCTTGAGACTTCTTTGACCCATGTGTTATTTAGAAGTGTGGCGTTTAATCTCCAAATATTTTGGGATTTTCTAACTTATCTTTCTGCTGTTGCTTTCTATTTTAATTCCATTGTGGTCTGAGAGCATACATTGTATGATGTCTGTTCTTTTAAATTTTGGAAGGTGTGGAGCGCCTGGGTGGTTCAGATGGTTAAGTGTCTGCCATCGACTCAGGTCGTGATCCCAGGGTCCCGGGATTGAGCCTCGCATCCGTTGAGCTCCCTGCTCAATTGGGAGCCTGCTTCTCCTTCTTCCTCTGCCATTCCCTCCACTTGTGCTCTCTGGCTCTATCTCTCTGTCACATAAATAAATAAATAAAATCTTTAAAAAAAATTTTTTTTGGAAGGTGTGTTTTATGGCCCAGAATGTTGTCTGGGTGAATGGTCTATATGAACTTGAGAAGAATGTGGTTTCTGCTCTTGTTGGGTGAAGTACTATATAAATGTCAATTAGATCCAGTTGATTGATGATGATGTTCAGTTCAACCCTATCCTTACTAATTTTCTGTCTGTTGGATCTGTCAGTTACTTAGAGAGGGGTGTTGAAGTCTCTATAATAGTGAATTCATCCATTTCTCCTTGCAGTTCTATCAGATTTTGCCTCACATATTTTGGTGCTCTGTTGTTATGTGTATATACATTAAGGATTGTTATGAAATTGTCTTTTAATTGGTGTATTTGAACCATTTACATTTAAAGTGGTTATTGATATAGTTGGATTAATATCAGTCATATTTGTAACTTTTCATTAAGTTCTTCATTTCTTTTTTTTTTTCCCCTCTTTTTGAGCCTTCTCTGGCTGTAATTGTGCATTTTATATGGTTCCATTTTCTCTCCTCTCTTACAGTACCAATTATACTTGTTTTTAAAATATTTGTTAATGGTTGTCCTAGAGGTTGCCCACTTAACATAAATAACGCAATGCCGCTTCACAGGTATTGCAGGTTTCTTATAACGGAGAATTCCCAGTTTCTCTCTCCCATCCCTTAGAACATTACTGCCATTCATTTTGCTTATCTATATGCTATAATCACCCGGAACTTGGTGGCTATTATCACTTTGAACAATTATCTGTTAGATTCAGGAATTAAAAAAATATGTATTTTATCTTCCCTTCATTTCTTCATTCAGTGTAGCTAGTGTAGCTCTTTCTTTATGTAGATTGGAGAGTTTCTAACCTATGTCATTTTGCTTTTCTCTAGAGAACATTTTTCTTGCAAGGCAGGTCTACTGGTGACAAATTCAGTTTTTATTTGGCTGAGAAAGTATTTCTTTTCATTTTTGAAGGATAATTTCTCTAATGACAAATTCTAGGTTGGTGGTTTTTTCTTTCAACACTTGAAATATTTCACTCAACCCTCTTATTTGCATGGTTACGGACGAGAAGTCCAACATAATTCTCATCATTGTTCCTCTATAGGTAAAGTGTTTTGTTTTTTTTTTCCTGACATCTTTCAGTGTTTTTCTCTTTGTTTTTAGTTTTCTGCAGTTTGAGTGTTATATGCTTAGGTATGGATATTTTGGTATTTGTCTTTGCTTGATATTTTCTGAGCTTCATGGATTTATGGTTTGGCTTCTGTCATTAATTTTGGAAAATTGTCAGGCATTATTCAAACATTTCTTCTACTCTTTTCTGGTATTCTTATGTATACGTTACACCTTCTTTAATGGTCCCACAGTTCTTGGTATTCTGTTTTGTTTTGTTTTTTTCATTCTCTTTTTCTCTTTGCATTTTAGTTTAGGAAGTTTCTGTTGATCCTTCTTTGAGCTCATTGATTCTTCCCTCAGCTGTGTCCAGCTTAGATGATCCTATCAAAGACATTCTTCATTTTTGGTACAGTTTTTTTTTTTTTTTCCCTAATGTTCCTTTTTGATTGGTTCATAGAGTTTTCATCTTTCTGTTTATATTTCACCTCTTTTTGCATGTTGTCCACTTTTTCCATTAGAGCCCTTAGCATGGTAATCATAGTTATTGTAAATTCCCAGTCTGATCATTTCAAAATCTCCTTTATCCAAATTTGGTTCTGATGCTTGCTTTGTCATTTCTGAGTATGCTTTTGTTTCCTTTTAGCATGCCTTATAAATTTTTGTTGAGAGCCAGACATGATACATAGGATAATAATAGAAACTGAAGAAGGTAGGTCTTTTGTATGAGGTTTTATATTTCTCTAACTAGGAATTAGGTTGTGTTTACTGTTTGCTGTAGCTGTAGCTGTAGGTGTCAGAGGTTTCAATTTCCTCTAGTGTTGTTGTTTTTGTTTCCCTTCTTATCTTCTGGTTTCCCTAGAAATGTCTTCTTAAATATTAGTCTGAGCCTTATAGTTTTGTTTTTTGTTTTTTGGGTGTTTTTTTTTAGTTATAATCCTGTTACTATATAGGAGCCCTGTTAATGTGGTGGTAAGGTGTGGGAAGTAGGGAAGTAGTCTATGATCCTATGTGAATTTTTTTAAGATTTTATTTTTAAGTAATCTCTACACCCAACGTGGGGCTCAAATTTACAGCCCCAAGATCAAGAGTCACATACTCTTCGGACCAAGCCAGCCAGGCACCCCTATAGTCCTATGTTTAGATATCAATCTCTTACTTGGCCTGTGCCCCTGGACCTCCACAAGTGCTTCTCAGCTTCTCTTCCCCCGACTATGGCTATGTCAGTAAGGCAAAAGTGGGCAGGAATTGGGTAGTTTTCATTTCTCCAAGTTGGATGAGGCTCTGATGAAGTCTTTCCCTTTGCTAGATAGGCTTTTCTTGTGGAGAATTCTATGGACTTATTTCAAAATGTTATTTTTTTCCTTACCCCAGCCAAGCAGAGGAGATTTTTCTTTGATTCTCACTGTGAGAAACTTGTGGGGCATAAAACCTTGGAAAGTGTTATCAGCCCCCTCACACTAGACCCCCAGGAGTTTTAAACTCTCAAACTAGTCCACAATCAGCCTCCAGCAACTTGTTCAATTTACCATTTAAGTGTTTATATCAATTCCTGACTTCTTTGCCTTCCACTTTGGTTAGCTTATCTATATTCTCTGTATTTAACATTCTTTCTAGTTTCTTGGATGAGTGTCCTCTGGCCTCAGTATCTCAAGGATCTAGGAAAAGTCCATTATTTTTCAGGTTGTTCAACTTTTATTTTGTTGAGAGAGAAGAGTGATGACATCCAAGTTTTTTACATGTTGGAGTGGAACCTGAAAGTAACCATATATTAAAAAAAAAAAATGTGTAGTATTCCACCGTACAGATATACCAAAATTTATTTCATTTGTTCCCCACTGTTAGATGTTTAGGTTGCTTCCTTTCTTTAATATGGCAAGCCATGCTCTAATAAACTCTCCTTGAATAAACTGCAGTTTTGATTTTAATAGCTATTTTTCAGTTATATATATCTCCTGTAATTACCCAGAGATTAGGGAATTGGCATCCTTAAACCAGAAGACTGGGTTTAATTCTTAGTACTTTCCCACTTATTAGGTAATCTTGGACCATTTTACTTCTGATCCGTTTCCTCATTTGTAAAATGTGAATGATAACCACCACCTGGAAGAGCTGTTGTAAGGATTAAAGATACATTAGAAGGGGCGCCTGGGTGGCTCAGTTGGTTAAGCGACTGCCTTCGGCTCAGGTCATGATCCCGGAGTCCCTGGATCGAGTCCCGCATCGGGCTCCCTGCTCGGCGGGGAGCCTGCTTCTCCCTCTGACCCTCCCCCCCTCATGCTCTCTCATTCTCTCTCTCTCTCTCAAATAAATAAATAAAATCTTTAAAAAAAAAAGATACATTAGAAGGTATTTGTAAACTGTAAAACACTATGTAAAAGTTAGGTAACTTAGGTATATTGTGATATAAATTCTGAGGCGTAATAATAATCAAGCACCTTGGTAATTAACTAGCTTGAGACCAGGCTGCCTAGGACAGTGTTTTGAAAGTAAATATTATGATTTATTGATAATTCTGAGAAAGGGGGCACAGTTGATCCTGAGGGAGATAGCTAAGTAACAAGTACACCTCAAAAACTTGATGGAATAATATGTTGATAGGAGTTGATAGTGAATATTGTTTAACATATGATAGAATACATTAGGTTTTATGAAGATAACTAAGAAAAATAAGCAAAGCTGTTTTTATATAGTTCTGCAACTGGGCAGGCATTCAATATATTTCTGAAACACTTGATAAGATAGAATTCAGATATTTTACTTATTTCAATATTATTCTCCAAATAATATTGTAATTTTTAAGGTAGCATAGTTTTTAGTGACTTGACACTCAGAAGTGTGATCCGTGGACCAGTAGTGTCAGCATCATATGAGAACTTGTTAGAAATGCAGAATATTAGGCCTACTCCATATCTGCTAAATCAGAACGTACTGAGTCAGTTTAACAAGATCCCTGGGTGATTGGTATATACTTTAATGTTTCAGAATCTCTGGCTTACTGTGCATAAATCTTGCAATAGAGAAAGACTGTTGTCAAGGTTTTTAACTATATAGTATCTCTGAATAGCTTATGGCTTAAAGAGAGAAGTGCATCCTGGGTTAAGTGTAACTTTACCAGTATTGACAAAATGGTGCTAAACAGAAAGATGCACTAATCTATTTTTAATTTTTAAATTCTTATACACTTGGGACGCCTGGGTGGCTCTGTTGGTTAAGTGTCTGCCTTCAGTTCGGGTCAGGATCTCAGGGTCATGAGATCACCCTGCAGGGGGCTCCCTGCTCAGCGGGGAGTCTACTTCTCCCTCTCCCTCTGCCCCTTCTCCCCCCCCCACCATGTTCTCTCTCTCTCTCTCTCTCAAATGAATAAATCTTTAAAATAAAATAAAATAAAATCTTATATACTTAACAAAGATGAGGATAGGCTATTGCAAATCTAATGATCTATAGGTCAATATTGAAATTAAAAAAAAAAAATTTGGTTAATTTTTAAACTTGTAAAATGTGGTAATGGTTCCTTCATCTGACTTCCCTGAGAATTGAGAGATTCCACTTACATGTCTTTTCTAAAAATTATATCTTCTCCCTTTAAAAGTAAAATTTGTTTTTAATTACTTTTTATGGGAACAGTTCTGAAAGTATTATACAGTTCTCTATTTCCTTTAAAAAAAAGTATATGGAATGTAATATAACTTTTTCTTAGTGATAAAGATTCCCTGTCATCTACTGAAGCTTATATGTATAGATGCTCTGGGTTAAACTGATTAATTGACTCATTTATGAAAACTTATTGTTATTGTAGTTTGTTATAATACAAAGATGTTGGTTATTAGAGGATATAGGATTATTTGTCATATAATAAGTTATCCTACATTGCTGGCCTACATTATTGTGTTTGATACTTTGAACTTCCTTTTAAAAAAAAAAAGATTTTATTTATTTGAAGGAAGAGAATGAATGGGGGCGGGCAGCAGAGGGAGAGGGAGAAGCAGTCTCCCCTCTGAGCACGGGATTCCACATGGGGCTCAATCCAGGACCCTGGGATCATGACCTGAGCTGAAGTCAGATGCTTAACTGACTGAGCCACCTGGGTGCTCCTGAACTTTCTTAATATTTCTCTGTCAATGTTACATGCCTGTTTCTAATAGCTTCCCTGTCTGAATGGTCACTTCTGATCTCCTGCATTCTAGGAAACCAAATGAGATTATATATCATTGGAGGGTCTTGGCCACTCTGTTAATTAATGAATTAATTAATATTTATTGAGCAGCTGTTAGGTGCCAGATTCTGCTAAGTGCTGAGTATTCAGGAGGGAACAAAACAAAATCCTTGCTCATGTGGGGCTTACATTCTAGTGGGGGAGATAGGCAATAAACAAATACTAATATGGTATAATGATAGGTGGCAATAAGTGCTATGAGGAAAAATAAAGCAGGGCATAGATATAGAAAGTAATAGGAGGAGCCACTACTTTAAATAGGGTTGTTAGGGAGAGTGAGGGGAGCAGAGACCTGAATGAAGTAAAGTGAGATGTAATAGTTTTTAAAAGAAGAGTACAAAAATTTAGTGCATAGACAGAGCCTTCCTCTTTGCCTAGAATCCTCAGGTGTTTACTTAAGGTATACATTTTAAGTATTTTTTTTTTAAGATTTTATTTATTTATTTGAGAGAGAGAGAATGAGAGACAGAGAGCATGAGAGGGAGGAGGGTCAGAGGGAGAAGCAGACTCCCTGCCAAGCAGGGAGCCCGATGCGGGACTCGATCCGGGGACTCCAGGATCATGACCTGAGCCGAAGGCAGTCGCTTAACCAACTGAGCCACCCAGGCGCCCCATTTTAAGTATTTTTGCAGTTTTGATTTTGTTGTATAACATGGGAACCAAAAGTATAGTTACCATCACCATCTAAAAATGTTTATGCTAACTTCTGGGATGAAAGGCAGGCTGAAAGATGAAGTTTAGATGATAAAATGTTGGAACTTTTAGAACTTCAAAAGGTTTAAAAGAACCATTATAACACAGTAATCTAAATTAGACTTGCTGTAGAGAATGTAGGACATAGATTGATTTAAAATAACACTAAGAAACGTGTGCTGTAAGCAGTCACCTGGAGAAACAGAATGGCTTCCTGCTCCAGACTATGCTGCTGTACTTGGCTGTACTGCTCCAGACTTCATAGTGACACCAGTAGTAACAGCAGTACCATCTTTTTGAGCTCTTATTATATGCTAGGCACTGTGATAGACATACGTGATAATATAATCCTCAACCTGTGCAGGGTGGAGTTCTCATTTTTATGAGGTACAAACTAAGCTTTGAGCATAGGCTGCTGCAGAATCTTTCAGTGCTAGCCAAAATTTAATTGCCCATTCTCATAATGCTTATACCTGACTTAAGCTTTCTCTAGATGTAGGGGAAAAATGGAATTATTTTGATTTATTTGTTAGGTAGCAAAACTGGAGGTATGTGTTGGAGATTAGTTCCAGAGTTCAAGCCATGCCCAGAGTAAAATATTGTACCAAATTAGTGTACCATCAAAGGCATTAAATGAAAATGACTATATCATATTCCTTTGATGAGCCTGTAGTTATTTTTGCCAGTAATTCACACACAATCAGAAGATTAGCAAATTGATTAGTAAGGAATCTGGTACTTTGCTTCAATTTACAGGTGAGCTCAAATTCTAAGTGATTTGGTGCTGTTACCAGAAATAGAGAAGTCCAAACAATGAGTACATTTTCTTTTTGGGGAGTCATGGAAAATGAATTTGAATTTGGATGTGTTGAATTTGGGTTAATGAGACATTTTTGTGTTGTTGTCTGGCAGACTGATAGCACAGGATTAAATATTTATAGGGATGTTGAGGTTGTATAAGTAATTTTGAGGTGATCGTGCAAGATTTGAAAATAGATGGATTTATGAAGAAGAGAGTGTAGAGGAATGGGGTGTAACAAAACTGTTGACTCCTAACTTAATATTTACAAGTTAAGAACTAAAAGGAGAACCAGAAAAGGGATGCTGAAGGTGTGGTCAGAAAGGATATAATATGCTGCATTCTGGTATGGCTGTTCTTTTGGGACCAGGAGGTAAGGTCTTGTGGTCTGGGGCCCTTTTCCTTTGAAGAGGCATCTGAAATGCTAGTGAGGTAGGAGGGGAAGCAAAGCCAAAAGGATGTTGATGGTTTTGAAAATAGAGGAGGGTGAAAGGATTACAAAGACTGTGTAAGGACAAAAATTTTATGATGAGAAATTGAAGGGGTAGGATAAAATAAGGAACATTTCAGAAATGGAGATCTTTGAGGTAGAACTGTATAAGAATGTGTACATAAGACACTTCATATAGTTAGTAGACAGGAAGGTGCTAACTCCTCAGTGCTCAGGTCTGGAAGTACTGACAGTGGAGCCCTCAAGAGAAGTGCAGTACGCTTTGAAAAGCCTTGCTCTAATCTACATACTTCTAACACTTGATTTGGGGTTGGCAAGCACTACATGCCATGTCATCTGAAGTGGAGATCTTGGAGGGAGGAAAGGAGTCATGGACTACTAGCAAGTGCTCACTTATAAGTGCATTCTCCTTGCTTACAAAAATAAATCTTTTTCATTGTGATAAATGCAGCCAACATCCATGCACCTATATCTTAGTCGATCAGTGTTAATATCATAAAAATCCTTATTTTCATTGTCAGTCTAGTCATGGAAGTAAATGAAATAAAGCATGTCTCTTTACCGATTTGTCTATAAAGGTCTTGGTTTCATTCGTTAGCATTAAAAAGAAAATGTAAATTTCTTTTGTTGTAATGTTATACTAAATACAGAAAGATGACATTAATGACCTGCCATCAGTTGAACATGAATTTTAATATATATTACTTGTAGTGGGGATGGATTTATGATTCCCCAACTAATTTTAAATTCATTAAATTCACTCATTAAAAGTCTTACTGTTATGTGAGAGGTCATGTTAGGATCAGAAACTGCTGGTTAAAACAGTATTTACTGTAATATCCTTGTGGAGTCTTTTGTAGGGTAAAATGAGATGATTGTTATAAAAGAGCTTTTGAAGCAAGTCTATATTAATATAGAATGTTACTATTACGTTATAGGCCCACAGGACGAGGACTGTAGATAAGGCCATCATTGACATTTTTATGAAATATTTAGTGTGGTATTTAAATATTTCTAATTTAATAAATGACTAGACTAAATACTAAGTTATTTGTTTTGGTACTCATTAATTTAACTTTACTTTTAACTTTAAAGTAACTCCCTATATCAGTCATATTGAAGTTAAAGATGGTGATAACTTATTGAAAATTAAGTCACCTTTTTTACTTAATATTTTTGTTTCTATTTGAATCTGGGTTTGTTTGCAGCTGCGTCCCCAAATAATGGCAGATTTATCTATAGTTGATTCTATTTGAGGATGACAATAAAACATATAAATTCTTCAAGTTAAATATAGATGTATCTCACTTTAAGAAAATTTAATATGAACTCACTAATGGAGTGAGTGTAAATAAAAATAAGGAAAATAGGTCCAAGGACTAAGTCCTGCCCGAAGTACTCTAAGATTTAGACGTACAAAAGATGAGAAGGTGCTAGAGGCAAGCCAGGAACTTGAGGTGTCCTGAAAGCAGGATTTAAAAATCGTTTTCAAGGAGTGAACACCTGTGTCAGATGTAGTTAAGAGGTTGAGTGAGAAGAGGCCTGAGAATTAGATAGAGAGATAACTGATAGTGGTGAGATGGTTTGGTACAATACTGGGAATGAAAGCCTGCATGGGACAGATTTAAGTAAGAAAGAGGAGAGAATCCAAGAACTCATTCAAGGAATATTCCCATAAAGGAGTGCAGAGAAATGGGAGAGGGGTTAAAATTGCTGGAGGGAGAAGTGGGCCCAAGAGAGGTATGTTTTTGTTTTTTATCTTTTTTTAAGAAGGATGAAATTATAGCATGTCTCTATGCTGATGGCAGTGATCCAGTAGAGGGAAAAACAGTGATGCAGAAGAAGGAGTGGATAATTAATCCCTACTGCTTAAATAGGATTTGGGAACTGGTCTGGAATTTTGCCACCATGTGAAATAGATTCTGTGGAAAAATACTTGACTTTGACATAGGCAAATTACAAATTTCTAGTAATCCAACTCATCTTCTATTTTATAGTTGTGTATTATTTTTAGTGATGGGATGGGAATTATTAAAGTTGTACATTTAAACCAGTTTTCCATGGTAATTACTATATTTATTTTCAAATCAATAGGACTGTTGTTTGTGGACAGAGGATAGCAAAGCTCACCGATCTACCTGAACCTGTCTGAATTTGCACTGTTTTAATCTGTTAGTCTTTAAGATTTTTTGCCTGCATATTTCCAGAAAAATTTTTGAAAAACAATATCCTCTCACACATTGAAGTTGATGTCTAATATTACTATTGTAAGTTTAAATCATCTATTTTTTGTTTATAGGTAATAGAAAATAAGCATTTTATAGTGTGATATGAGTATTGACTATAATGGAATAGTTAATGAATGCTATTTGATGAAATGGATTTTTGATAGCTTTATTGAAATATTGACATACAATAACACAATTGGATAAGTTTTGACTTACGGATGCTTTCTTGAAACCATCACCACAAGGTAATGAATCCCCCCAAATTTCCTAGTCTTCCTTTATATTTTCTGCATCCTACCTCTCCCTACACCTTCCACCAACCTCACCAACCTCACCAACCTCACCAGTCCCAACTCCCACCCTAGGCCACAGCTAATCTACTTTCTGTCACTGTAGGTCAGCTTGCATTTTCTAGAACTTTATATGAATGGAATCATATAGTATATACTCTTTTGTTTGGCTCCTTTCACTCAACATAATGATTTTAAAATTCACCCAAGTTGTTTCATCCATAATTAGTTCATTTTATTACTGAATGGTATTTTATTGTATGAACACTATTCCAGTGGATACAATTTGTTATTCATTCATCTGTTGATGGACATTTGGGTTGTTTTCAGGTTTTGGCTATTACAAATACAGCTGCTGTGACCATTCATGTAAAAGTCACTGTTTGGACATACGCTTTCATTTCTCCTGAGTTAAATATGTAGAAGTGGAATGGCTGGGTTGTATAGTAGACATTTTTTATCTTTATAAGAAAGTCCCAAGGTGTTTTTCAAAGTGATTGTGCCATTTTACATTTTTTTTTTTTTAAAGATTTTATTTATATATTTGAGAGAAAGAGCAAGCAAGCATGAGTCAGGGAGAGGGGCAGAGGCACAGGGAGAAACAGACTCTGCTGATTGCAGAGCCCAGTGCAGGCAGATCCCAGGACCCTGAGATCATGACCTGAGCCATAGTCAAGAGGCTTAACCAACTGAGCCACCCAGGCGCCCCAACTGTGCCATTTTATATTTCTACAAGAAACTTATGAGTTCATTTGCTCTACATCCTTACCATTCTGATTTTAGCCATTTTAATAGGTTTGTAGTGGTATCTCATTATGGCTTAAATTTGCATTTCCCTAATGACTAATGATCTTGATCATTTTTTCATATGCCATTTGTATATTTTCTTTTGTAAAGTATCTGTTCAAATCTTTGGTTATTTATTTATTGGGTTATTTGTTTTCTAGTTGAATTTCCAGAGTTTTTTATTCTGGATGCATGTGATTTGCAAGTATTTTCTCTTAACCTGTAGATTTTTCATTCTCTTAACAGTATCTTTCAAAGAGCAGAAGTTCTTAATTTTGATGGATTCTAGTTTACTGGTGTTTCATTTTATAGATTGTACTTTTGGTGTTATACGTAGGAAATCTTTACCTAACCCAAGGTCACAAAGATTTTGTTTTTTTTTGTTTTTAAAGATTTTATTTATTTATTTGAGACAGAGAGAATGAGAGAGGGAGAGCACATGAGAGGGGGGAGGGTCAGAGGGAGAAACAGGCTCCCTGCCGAGCAGGGAGCCCGATGCGGGACTCGATCCTGGGACTCCGGGATCATGACCTGAGCCGAAGGCAGTCGCTTAACCAACTGAGCCACCCAGGCGCCCAAGATTTTGTTTTTTTTGTAAGAAGTTATATCACTTCATATTCTACATTTAGGTCTATGACCCATTTGTACATGGTGTGAGGTAAAGATCAGGTTTTTTTTTTATGTGAAAAATTAATTGACCATATATATGTGGGATTATTTTTATAATAAGTATTGAATTCCACTAGTATAAATCCTTTACTAGTATTTTACTTTTTCAATGGGCTAAGTTATTTATTTCTTCTTGAGTGAGCTTTAGTTGTGTCTTTCAAGGAATTTATTCATTTCACTGAAGATGTTGAATTTATTAGGATAGGTTGTTTATAATATTCCCTAACTATTCTTTTTTAAAAAATTTTTAAGTAATCTCAATTTACACCCAATGTTGGGCTTGAACTCATGACCCTGATGAGATCAAGAGTTGCATGTTCTTCCGACTGAGCCAGTCAGACGCCCTCCCTAACTATTCTTTAATATCTATAGAATTTATAGATAGGAGTGTGTTATCACACTACTCATTCTGGATATTGGCAATTTGTATCTTTTTTTTTTCTTCCCTGATCAGTCTGGTTAATGGTTTATCAGTTTTACTGATGTTCTCAAAGAACCAGCTTGTGGTTTCGTATTTTTTTTTCTTCCATTATTTTTCCGCCTTCTGCTCAGGTCATGATCCTGGGGTCCTGGGATGGAGCCCCACCTCAGGCTCCCTCTCTCTCTGCCCCTCCCACCCATTTGTGCTCTTTCTCTCGCACTCTCTCTCAAATAAATAAATAAAAAATATAAAAAATTCAATTAGGTCAAGTTGGTTGATGGTGTTCTTGAACCTCTATATTCTTATTTTCTGTCTACTTGTTCTATCAATTATTGAAAGAGATGCTGAAATTTCTGATTATAGCTGTGCACTTTATTTTTCCTTGAAGTTCTATTTTTGCTGTACTTTAAAGCTATTTTTATTATTTTTTAAAGATTTTATTTATTTGAGAGCGAGGGAGCAAGGGGGAGGAGCAGAGGGAGAGAGATAAGCAGACTCCACACTGAATGCAGAACTCGGCCTGATCCCACCATCCCGAGACCATGAGGGGTGCCAAAACCGAGTCGGATGCTCAACCGACTGAGCCACCAGGTGCCCCCAAAGCTATTTATTATAAGTTGCATAAACATTTTAGATTTTTGTGTCTTTTTGATGAATTGATTATTATTAAGAATGTTCCTCTCTATCTCTAGGAATACTCTTTGACTTTTTGTCTGACATTAATAGTCGCTCCAACTTTTTATTCATTAGCATTAGCATGATATGTCGTCTTCCATTCTTTTACTTTTAACCTATCTCTGTCTTCATATTTAAAGCAGATTTCTTGTAGGCAACATATGGATGGGCCTTGCTTTTTCTTAATCCATTCTGACAATCTCTACCTTTTTATTGGCATGTTCAGATCATTTATGGTTAATATGATTATTGATATGATAGAGTTTAAATCTATCATGATATTTTGCTGTTTGTTTTCTTGCTGTCCTGACTGTTCATCAATCCTATTTATCTCGTTTGTCTTTTTTTAGATTGAGTATAGTGTTTTGTTTTTTTTAACTGATTCCTTACTGATTCCATTTTGTCTCCTTTGTTGGCTTAATAGTTATAACTCCTTATGATATTTTAGTGTTTGTTTTATAGTTTATAGTATACATTTTTAACTTATAGTTTATTGTCAGGTGGAATGGTGAGTTTTTCACAAATTAATTTATCTAGCTTTCAGATTAACATTGTCATTTTGGGCTCATATTCCTTTAAATTTTGAAGTCCTATCCACCTGATTCAAATCCTAGCCATGCTACTTACTCACTGTAGGATTACTTACACTTTCTGTGCCTTAATCTTCTCATCTATAAAGTGGAGTTCAACTCTTCCATACTCTTTTGTGAGATAGAAAGCATTTAGAATAGCATCTGACATGCAGCACTATATTGGTAGCTACTTTTATTAAAAATGATGTTGATGAAAATGTCTTATGAATTTTAGTTACCTTATTCTACTTCTCAACCACCCTACTTAAGATACTTATGACTTCTTTAGATTAGTCACTGGTCTGCTATTCTCCTTTTTCCAGTTTGAATCAATCCTGCCAAGTTAATCTTTCTCCAGTGTAACACCAATCATATCATGTCATTTCTCTGTTCAAACTATTTCTACCTAATTACTTACTTTCTCCAGGATTAAGGACAAACTCTTCATCCTGACAAGCAACATAGCCTATTGTATCTGTCCTTCAACTTTCTTTAATTACTCTTTTAATTTTACTTGATATAGTTCAAACTGCAATTCTCTTTCTTCCTCCAATATGTACTGTACAGGTGACTCTTGAACAACACAGGTTTGAACTGCACAGGTCCACTTATATATGTATTTTTTACAGTACAGTACTGTAAATATATTTTCTCTTTTTTTACTATATAAATAATAAAATTTGATCATATGGTACTGACCTAGACCTTACTGAGTGGTTATTTAATATAGTATATATGTTGTATTACCTTTCTAAAATTAGAGAAATTCTAAATTCTGAAACACATTAATTCCCAGGGGTTTCAAAAAAAGGGTTTGTGGATCTAGAGTCATTTACACTAAATAACGTCTCTTTTCCCACTACAAGATTATAAGCTGTGTGAGTGCAGAAATTGAGACTTATTGCTCATCTCTTTGTCTCTCAGCTTAATGGTTTACAGATAATAGTTAGAAAAAATATTATTGAATTGACCTTAAGTTTCTATCTACCCTAAAAATGCGGGAGACCTGGGAATTGCCCAGATCATCTCAGATCCTAGTAAGGGAGATAAGACATATGTTGGCTCATGATGAGGTACCATAATGTAAGTGACATATAAATAGTATAAGGACTGAAATAATCTGTGGAAGTTCCACCAAAGAAGTGACATTTAGCTATAACAGTGACTATCATTTGTATAACACCTACTGTACTAGGCTCTTAATGTGTATTATTATTATTATTATTATTTTACTTGAAGTAGAGTTGACACACCATGTTACATTAGTTTCTGGTGAGCAACATAGCAATTCAGCAATTCTGTTTGTTATGCTTACCACAAGTGTAGCTACCATCTGTCACCATACAATGTTATTACAATGTCATTGACTGTATTCCCTAATCCCATGATTTATTCATCCATAACTGGAAGCCTGTAAATCCCACAAAAATCTTGTGGTAAAACAGATGCTCAGAGATGTTAAATAGCTCTCAATCTTAAGTAGCTTAAGATTGGGTTCATTCGTTGAAGAGAGAATGGCATGAACAAAAATCTGTAAATGAATAAGCACAGAATATATAGAGAGAATTAGATTCTCTTTAAGAGTATATCCTCATAATACTGTAGTCAATCTGAAATATAGTTATTTGTTGAATAAGATGTTAACTGTTCTCTAGTTGCTGGGATTTGAGATGATTTTTATTTTTATGTATATGAATATTTCCCAAATTTCCTTCAAGAAACATATTGATGTAACCAGCAGCAGTAAATGTTATTTCACAGAATTAAAAGGTTGGTTGTTTCTGAATATATTTGGAGATCTTTGTTCAGTGCTAACTACTATATGATATAATTTTTTTTAATTAGTGACCTACTTAAATTTAGTTCATTATTTTAATTTACATGCCATACAGACATGTTATTCCTTATAGTTATAACTGACCTTAGAAATTCCCTCTTCAACTGCCTGAAAACAACCATTATTTAAACATCTATTTCAACACAGTTACTGCTTTTATGCCAGAAACAGTGTAATCCTGTCTTTGGAACTACACTATGCTGTGTTTGGGAATTAGTATGTAACTTTCATTTCTGTGTGTTTCAACAACCTGGTATTTAACCTGGTAAACACTCTTATAGTGAAATAGGAAAAGTGGAAAGCCTAGTGTGAAGTCACAAAGTCACACTAGCAGTGATATGATTACCCTGTGTTTCGAAGTAGCAAAATGGTTATCCTAGATACTCTAGGCACATAGGAACTAGGTTTTATTTATCAGACAGTAATTTAGGTGATGGTGACAGGTACTTATTTTTAGGTAATAAATTTTATTTTCATGTTCAGTATTGACTCTGGAGACCTTTTCATTTTAATTCCCTGTGGTGAATTTAGTTTTGTCCCTTCTTCTTTGACTATCTGCTAATGGAGAATAAACCAATATGGTGCCATACAGAAAGTAAACATTGCTTATTTCTTAAATACTTATTGAATCCTTGCTATGTAGCAAGCAATATGCTAAGTATTGGGACAGTAATGAATGAAACATAGATTCTACTCTCAGGGCATTTATAGTCTAGTAGGAAAGATATAACAAATAAACAAGTAAATATACATTTATAAGTTGAAAACATGCTATGAAGGAAATAAGTAGGACACTATAATAGGATAACAAGGGGATCTATTTAAGAGGAATTAGGAAAGGCCTTTCTGAGCCTTGAGAAATGAAAAGGAGCCAGAAATGCTAAGGGGAAACAGTGTATACAAAGGCCCCACAGTGGAAAAGAGTGGTGTGCCAGGAAAGAGTGTGTTATAGGATCACTAGGATCTTGTAATCAATTTCCAGACAACATAGGATGATACAGTGGGGAAAAAACACTGAACTAGGTAATACCTGATTTCCAATTTTGATTCAGCTGTGTATAAGCAATAGTATTTTGGGCTAGTTACTAGCTTCCTAAACTTCATTTTCCCTTCATGTAAAGTAGGAATACCCTATCTCTCCCTTAAGGAGTTTTTGTAATGACTTATTTTAATGATTAAATACATAAAAACATACACATCTACATGGATATAGCATTTAGCAAAGTTCCTGGCACAAAGTAAGAGTTTTATTTTCCTAAAAGACCTTAACGTAATACTCAATATGTAGGTCTGTGGTAGATTGCAGAAATGACCAAATAAGCGCTTGGCTTGGTATCTCACCTGTTTCTCTCATGAATGTTTCTCTTTTCCCAGCTATACCCCATGATACCCCTTATATCTTATTTTGCATTACTGCATCCCTATTCCTTTTCCTTTGATAAAATCGTGGCCTATCCATTTGACTTTTGTACCTTGCTCCCTTTATTTCTTTATTTCTAGAATTCATGCCCCTTGTGAGGAACCTACCAGAGGAAGTAGAGGGGTGCTAAGTCTTCTAGAATACTGTACTCCAACTTAATCATGCATCCTAATTACCTGGGATCTTGTTAAAAAGCAGATTCTGATCAGAAGCTCCAGGATGGGACTAAAATTCTGTAGTTCTTACAAGTTCCTAGGTGATGTTAATGCTACTGATGCTGGTTTTAGGACCACACTTTAAATGAGCAATGCTATAGAAGGTCTAAGCCAGAAGGAAGTAGTTAAAAAAAAATATTGCCTTAATGGAGACTTAAATGATAATTTTTTAAAAATAAAAGCTCCCTTGCTTTTTTTTTTTTTTTAAAGATTTTATTTATTTATTTATTTGACAGAGAGAGACACAACGAGAGAGGGAACACAAGCAGGGGGAGCAGGAGAGGGAGAAGCAGGCCTCCCGCTGAGCAGGGAGCCCGATGCGGGGCTCCATCCCAGAACCCTGGGATCATGACCTGAGCCGAAGGCAGACGCTTAACGACTGAGCCACCCAGGCGCCCCTCCCTTGCTTTTTCCATCATGTGAAGACACAGTAAGAATACAGCCATCTATAGATTAGGAAGGGGGCTCTGATCAGACATCTTGATCTTGGACAGCCTTGATCTACCTTGATATTGGACTTCCCAGCCTCCAGAACTGTGAGAAATAAATTTCTGTTGTTTATAAGCCATCCAGTATATGGTATTCTGTTACAGTACCTCAGAGGGACTAAGACAGTAGTTTGAATAAGAAGAGATGGAGAGGAGACAGACATCTAAATAAAATATCTTCTTGGTTCCTAATATGGCTGGAACCCTTTTATGACTTTTTGAAAATGGTGGTAAAGTACACATAACAAAATTTACCATTTTAACCATTTTGAAAGTGTACAGTTCCTTGGCATTACGTACATTCACATTTTTTATGACTTAAAAATACTTTCTTTTTTAGAGCAGTTTTAGGTTTACAGCAAAATTGAGCACAAAATAACAGAGAATTCCCACATTCACCTTTAGGTCACACATGTACCGCCTCCCCCACTATCAACATCTCAACATCCTGCACCACAGTGGTACATTTGTTACAATCAGTGAGCCTACACTGACATATTGTTATCACTCAAAGTCCATTATTTACTTTAAGGTTCAATCTTGGTGTTATATATTCTGTAGATTTTGACAAATGTATGATAACATGTATCTACCATTTTAGTATCATACAGAATGCCCTGAAAATCCTCTGTGTTCTGCCTATTCATCTTTCCCCTCCTCCCTAACCCCTGACAACCACTGATTTTTTACTGTCTCCGTAGTTTTTCCTTTTTCAGAACATCATCTAGTTGGAATCATACAGTATGTAGCCTTTTCAGATTGGCCTCTTTCTCTTAGTAATATGCATTTAGGATTCCTCCATATCTTTTCATGGCTTGTTAGCTTATTTCTTTTTAGCATTAATATTCCATTTTTTGGATATACCATACCCTGTTTACCCACTCACCTGTTGAAGGACATCTTGGTTGCTTCCAGGTTTTGCAATTATGAATAAAGCTGCTATAAACATCTACTTGCAGGTTTTTGTATGGACATATGGTGTCAATTCATTGGGTGTGATTGCTAGATTATATGGTCAGGGTTTGTTTAGTTTTATAAGAAACTGCCAAACTGTCGCCCAAAGTGGCTGTACCAGTATGTGTCCTCACCAACAATGAGATTTCCTGTTGTTCCACATTCTCTTCAGCATTTGTATTTTGTCATTGTCTCAGATTTTGGCTGTTCTAATAGGTATGTAGTAGTATCTCATTTTAATTTGCAGTTCTCTAATGACTTATGTTTTCCATCTTTGTATATGTTTATTTGCCATCTGTGTATCTTTTTTTGGCAAACTGTTTAGGTCTTTTGCCCAGTTTTTAACTAGTTTTTGTTAGTTTTCTTACTGTTGAGTTTTAAGAGTTCTCTGTATATTTTGGATAACAGTCCTTTTTCAGTGTTTTGTGAATATTTTCTCCCCATCTATGGCTTGTCTTCTCATTTTCTTGACTGTGTTTTTCACAGACCAGAAGTTTTTAATTTTTGTAAAGCCTAGCTTATTATTTTTTATGGATCTGGTGTTGTATCTAAAAGATTATCACCAAACTCACGGGCAGCTAGATTTTCTTCTGTGTTATCCTCTAGGAGTTTTATGGTTTTGCATTTTACATTTAGGTCTGCGATCCATTTTGAGTTAATTTTTGTGAAGGGTATAAGATCTGTGTCTAGGGGCGACTGGGTGGCTCAGTTGGTTAAGCATTTGCCTTTGGCTCAGGTCATGATCCCCGGGTCCTGGGATCAAGCCCCATGTCGGGCTCCCTGCTCAGCGGGGAGCCTGCTTCTCCCCCTTCTTCTGGCTTGTGCTCTCTCGCTATCTCTGTCTCTCTCTCTCAAATAAATAAATAAAATCTTTAAAAAAAAAAAAAAGGTCTGTGTTTAGATTCTTTTTTTTTTTTTTTTGCATGTGGATATTCAGTTATTCCAGCACCATTTATTGAAAAGTCTATCTTTGCTTTATTGTATTGCTTCTGCTCCTTTTGTCAAAGATCGTATATTTATGTGAGTCTATTTTTGGGTTCTGTATTTATTCCACTGATCTATTTGTCTGTTCTTTCATGAATACCACAGTGTGTTGATTACTGTACCTTTATAGTAAATTTTGAAGTCAGGTATATCAGTCCTCTAACTTTGTTCTCCTTCAGTATTGCATTGGCTATGCTGATTCTTTTGCCTTTCTGTGTAAACTTTATGATCAACTTGTCAATAGCCATTAAATAACGTGCTAAGATTTTGATTAGGATTGCAGTGAATCAATAGATCAAGTTGGGAAGAACTGACATTCAACAGCATTGAGTCTTCCTATCCATGAACATGAAATTTTTCTCCATTTATTTAGTTATTCGATTTTTTAAAAATTATGTTATGTTAATCACCATACATCATTAGTCTTTGATGTAGTGTTCCATGATTCATTGTTTGCGTATAACACCCAGTGCTCCATTTAGTACGTGCCCTCTTTAATACCCATCACCAGGCTAACCCTTCCCCCCACCCCCCTCCCCTCTAGAACCCTTAGTTTGTTTCTCAGAGTCCATAGTCTCTCATGGTTTGTCTCCCCCTCCGATTCCCCCCCCTTCATTTTTCCCTTCCTACTATCTTCTTCTTTTTTTTTTTTTTTTTTAACATATAATGTATTATTTGTTTCAGAGGTACAGGTCTGTGGTTCAACAATCTTACACAATTCACAGAGCTCACCATAGCACATACCCTCCCCAATGTCTATCACCCAGCCACCCCATCCCTCCCACCCCCCACCACTCCAGCAACCCTCAGTTTGTTTCCTGAGATTAAGAATTTCTCATATCAGTGAGATCATATGGTACATGTCTTTCTCTGATTGACTTATTTCGCTAAGCATAATACCCTCCAGTTCCATCCATGTCATTGCAAATGGCAAGATTTCATTCCTTTTGATGCCTGCATAATATTCCATTGTGTATATATACTATATCTTCTTTATCCATTCATCTGTCGATGGACATCTTGGGTCTTTCCATAGTTTGGCTATTGTGGACATTGCTGCTATAAACATTGGGGTGCACGTACCCCTTCGGATTCCTACATTTGTATCTTTGGGGTAAATACCCAGTAGTGCCATTGCTGGGTCATAGGGTAGCCCTATTTTCAACTTTTTGAGGAATCTCCATACTGTTTTCCAGAGTGGCTGCACCAGCTTGCATTCCTACCAACAGTGTAGGAGGGTTCCCCTTTCTCTGCATCCCTGCCAACATCTGTCCTTTCCTGACTTGTTAATTTTAGCCATTCTGACTGGTGTGAGGTGGTATCTCCTTGAGGTTTTGATTTGGATTTCCCTGATGCTGAGCGACATTGAACACTTTTTCATGTGTCTCTTGGCCATTTGGATGTCTTCTTTGCAAAAATGTCTGTTCATGTCTTCTGCCCATTTCTGCCCTCATTGGATCATTTGTTCTTTGGGTGTTGAGTTTGATAAGTTCTTTATAGATTTTTTAAATCAGAATTTTTTTTTTAATTTTATTTATTTATTTGAGACAGAGAGAATGAGAGAGAGAGAGAGCACATGAGTGGGGGGAGGGTCAGAGGGAGAAGCAGGCTCCCTGCCGAGCAGGGAGCCCGATGCGGGACTCGATCCAGGGACTCCAGGATCATGACCTGAGCCGAAGGCAGTCGCTTAACCAACTGAGCCACCCAGGCACCCTTTTAAATCAGAATTTTATAGTTTTCCTCCTACAGATCTTATGTGTGTTTTGTTAGATTTATACCTAAGTATTCTGAGGTTTTGGGTGCTAATGTCAGTGTGTTTTAATTTCAAATTTTAATTGTTTATTGTGTATATAGAAAAACAATTTGAGTTTTGTGTATTCAACTTGTATCCTGGAACCTTGCTATAATTGCTTATTAGTTCCAGGAGGTTTTTTTGTTGATTCTTTTGTATTTTCTGTGTAGACAGTCATGTCATCTGTGAGTAAAGACAGTTTTATTTCTTCCTTCTCGATCTGTATATTTTTTTCTTTTTTTGTCTTAATTGCATTAGCTAAGACTTTCAGTATAATGGGATGAGAGGGGACATCTTTTCCTTTGTCCTGATCTTGGCAGGCAAGCTTCTAGTTTCTCACCGTTAAGTATGATGTGAGCTATAGGTTTTATGTAGATGTTCTTTGTCAAGTTGAGGAAGTTACCTTCTGTTCCTAGTTTGCTGAGTTTATCATGAATGGGTATTGGATTTTGTCAAAATTTTTTTCTGTATCTACTGATGTGATCCTGTGATTTTTCTTCTGTAGCCTATAGATGTGATGGATTACATTAATTGATTTTTGAATATTGAATCAGCCTTTTGTAACTGGAATGAATCCCACTTGGTTGTGGTGTATAATTTTTTATACATTTTTGAATTCACTTTGCTAATTTTATTGAGGATTTTTGCATCTGTGTTTATGAGAGATACTGATCTGTATTTTTCTTGAAATGTTGTTTTCCACTTTTTGTTTTAGTGTAACTCTAGCTTCATAGAGTTAGGGAGTATTCCCTGTACTTCTGTCTTTTATTTCATGACTTTTGAAGAAGAAATATGCTGTCTGCCTGGCATATCTTAGTTTATATCTTGCTTATCTTGAGAATACTGTACAATGAAAAAGCAAAAATGTGATTAGGTCAGAGTGGACTCTCACAGAAGAGTAATCGTGGAAAAAATAGGGGAAGTCAAGTAGAATTTATCTTCCTATGTTCTAGGACCTGTCCCTAAAAATAGAAAATTTTTTTCATACCCATCTAATCATTCTTGATGTGTTGACATCACTTTTACTCTTTAAAAACACTTTGAATTAGTTTTCTGAAATATACTCATGTAAGTTCCCAATAATCACTTCAGATATGTTTATGAGACAGAATTCTGAATTTCATCACTTATTTGTATTCTTTCAAAATTGCCCAACAATAAACTTTGGATTTATTAAGTTCAGGTGGTGGTAACCAAGTCTCCTCATTGCATGTTTTGTTTTGGATCCCTTTTCTTTATTTGCTTATGTGTGTAAAAATATTAATTGATGTCTTCCCATATGGGCTAGGTTCTTACTAAAATGCGCCCTTCCATTGTGATTAGGCTAAGGCTGTGCCGTGGTTCAGGCCCTTAAAACAAACTTACGTATATTACCCAAGAAAAACAAAAATAACATGGCCACACACAGCCTTGTACAAAATGCTCATAGTAACTTTATTTGCAATAACTCTAAACTGAAAATAATCCTAATGTCCTTCAACAGATGAATAAACTATGATGTATCCGTACAATGAAATACTATTCGGTAAAATGAATTATTGATACATGGAACAATACTGATGAATCTCAAAATAATTAGGCTGAATGGTAAGAAGTCAGGCATAAAAAAGGCAAGTCAGTGGTTGCTTTTGGATATGGTTGGAGGGAGGGATTACCAAGGGACACAGAAAATATAAGGGGTGACTGGTGATTTCACAGTGTTAAACTGTGGTAAAATTGTTTTAAAATGGATCAAACTGTACACTTTAAGTATGTGCAGTGTATTAGTTTTCTGTTGCTGCTTAATGAATCACCACAAATTTAGCAGATTAAAACAACTCCTGTTAATTATCTAAGTTTCACAGGTCAGAAATCTGGGTGGGCGGGGCGCCTGGATGGCTCAGTCATTAAGCATCTGCCTTAGGCTCAGGTCATGATCCCAAGATCCTGGGATCGAGCCCCGCATCCGGCTCTCTGCTCCGCGGGAAGCCTGCTTCTCCCTCTCCCATTCCCCCTGCTTGTGTTCCCTCTCTGTCAAATAAATAAATAAAATCTTAAAAAAAGAAAGAAAAGAAAGGAAGGAAGGTAAAAAAGAGAAAGAAAAAAGAAAGCGAGAGAAAGAAAGAAACGAAGGGAAGGAAGGAAGAAAGAAATCTGGGTGGGCATGTCTGTTTTTCTGCTTAGGGTCTCACAAGGCCAAAATCAAGGTGTCAACTGAGTTACTTTCCTTTCTAGAGGCTTTGGAGAAACATCAGCTTGCAAGCTCATTCAGGTTGTCAGAATCCATTTCCTGCAGTTTTAGAATTCAGGTTCCTATTTTATTCCTGGCTGTCAGGTTGCCCTTAGCTCCTAGAGGCCACACTCAGGTCCTTTTCAAAAAGTGGCCCCTTCCATCTTCAAGCCAGCCATGGCAGGTGAATCTCCCTCATGCTTTGAATCTCTGACTTCCTCTTCTGCTATCAGCTGGAGAATACTCTGCTTTTAAAGGGCTCATGTGATTAGAGTAAGCCCACACATATAATCTCCCTACATTAAGTTAGCTGATTAATGGCTATAATTACATCTTCAAAATCTCTCTTAACATGCAATATAACATAATCATAAAAGTAGCACTGGGGGCAGGAGATTTGGGGGCCATCTAAGAATTCTGCCTATTACATGTAGTATATCATGCCTCAGTAAGGTTTATATATTCTTTCCTAAAAATAGGACAAAAAACCAAAAAGTAATAGTAATGATAATAAATGCTTGTAAAGGGATGATTGTGAGACTCAAATAGAATGTAGATTGATTATTCTCACTGATTTGATTCAGCATAGCATTTCCATGTCCAAATCAGGGAATAAAACTAAAATGTTAATAATATTTGTATTTTCTTTCACTTGTCATGAGAGAAAACAGTAGAAAAGTGAGGATGTAACTAAGAATTGAACATGATAGAAGAGGTGATTTTGTAAGTTTCACAAATTCTTGACTCACAATTGTGATTAATATTGTGATTTAATGTATGTCTATAAATATAAATTTAATATTTTAAAGTATCTATTTTTATTTAAAGTTGTATAATAGATGACTTAGTGTAGCTGTGCATTTTGTTGATCTTGTTATTAGTTAGACCAATCATAGAATTCTTTAGTTTACAGAAATCTTACATTACAGAATGTAGGGAATAGTGTTTCTATAGCATGGAAGGGGTTTTATCTACGGATTGTTTACTTTCCAGAAAAGATGCAATCAAGAATAATATATTTAATATTTTATTATAATTATTACTTAATGGCCAAAGACTTTAGAAATTAAAATTTTTGATAGACTAGATGAAACTTTAGAATAAAATGTTGTTAGTCTTGCTTGGGTCATCAAATTATTAATGTATTAATGTATAGGGGCGCCTGGGTGTCTCAGTTGGTTAAGCATCCAACTCTTGGTTTTGCTCAGGTCATGATCTCTTGGGCTGTAGGGTCTAGCCAAGTGTCAGACTCCGCACTCAGCAGGGAGTCTGCTTGAAGATTCTTTCCTCCAACTTGCCCTCCCACTCTCTCTCTCTAAAATAAATAAATAAATCTTAAGATTTATTAGTGTATAATACCAAGTGTTAGCAAGGATGTCAAATAGCTGGAATTATCATAAATTGCTGGTGGGGGTATAAATTTGGTTCAAGCACTTTGGGAAACCATTTAGCGATACTAAATGATACAGACATATGTGTTTATATACCGCATATATGATCCAGCAGTTTACTGCCTCATTCTTTCACATTTAGTCCAGAGGAAACAGTAAAATGTCTTTAAAATTCTCTAAAATCAACTGTTGTGATCTTTTACTCCTTAAGAAGAATCATGTGTTCTTCCTTGAATATCAAAAAGTTAAAAATCTTCAATTTGATTGCATTTATCTTCTATTTCTACCTCCATGTACCTTTCAAGCAAGTTTTCTCATATTTCTTCCCTTATGCCTGACTTCACGTATCTTGTCTCCTTGCCATTTTATCCATCTTGGGCATCAGTACTGTCCAATAGAACTTTCTGCAGTAATGGTGTAATGTTCTGTAGCTGTGTTGTCAAATGTGGCAACCACAAGCCACATGTGGCTTTTGAGTACTTTAAATGTGGCTAGTTGACTGAAGAACTGCTTTTTAAATGATTTAATTTTAATTTGGCTACATGGGGCTAGCAGTGAAATATAGCACAGGTCTGTTACCACTATTGTCTTCCTTAACCTCTTTAGCTTGTTTTGATTTCATTCTCTTTGCTTACCTAATAATTTGTTTTATCCTACTTTTAAACCTTAGCCATCCATATGTTCAATTTTAATATTTTTAAGTTTTTGGCATATATCTTTGCTTCCTCATTATCTTGTAAGCTTTTGGGTGGTAAGGTATTTTACTTCTTTCATATTTCTTTTACCACCTATATTTTGATCATCATACATAGTCTGGAGGTATTTGTTGAAGGAGGTGGTAATCTGGGAATTGGGAAACTTCAAAATACTACTGAAAAAATTGTGAAATTTGGGAGACTGATTTCTCAAGAATATAAAATAGATTTTAAAAATAGTAGCAAATTATGGGGCGCCTGGGTGGCTCAGTTGGTTAAGCGACTGCCTTCGGCTCAGGTCATGATCCTGGAGTCCCGGGATCGAGTCCCGCATCGGGCTCCCTGCTCAGCAGGGAGTCTGCTTCTCCCTCTGATCCTCCCGCATCTCATGCTCTCTCTATCTCATTCTCTCTCTCAAATAAATAAATAAAATCTTTAAAAATAAATAAATAAAAAAAATAGTATCAAATTAAAAGTAGAAGAGTAGATTCAAAATCTGGAAACCTAAAATCTAATCATAGCTCTGCTGTCAATTTTGTTAATAGACAAGTTTCTTAACTTTTTCAGGTAAATTTGTTCATCTACAAAAATGAAAGATGAATTATTTGGCTTCCAATATATTTTCCAGCTTAAAATTCTTAAAAATAGCTGGGTTTTCTGAATTGAAACCTATTAACAATGGGAATTAATGTTGGTACTAGTTTTATTTTGTATTTTTTAAAATGTTCAGGGACAGAAAGTACATGTTGAAATGCCCAGGTTTGAAATGCCAAAACACTCCTCTGTGTAGTGAAATGCCAAGATAAAAAATGATGTGAAGATCTCATGAGACTACGAGTGGGCAGGAAAATAGCAAATCAGCTTTTTCATAGCAAACAGTAAATGCAACTAAAGAAAAATTAAACTATATTCATATTATTGTTTATTCCAAGTAATTAGTTGCAAATCCAGGAATGAAATTTAGGAGAAAATGTCAGTCTGTTATAATGAAGGAAACAACTGAACTGGAAGTCGGAGTGAGATGATTATCCCTCCGATGCCAGTAATTAGCTGTAGGACAATATGTGGTAAAGTTTGAAAGCGTATTTACTTCTGTGTTGCATAGCTTCATCTCTGGACACCTTCAGGACCATAGCATAAACCAAACAGAATGCCCATATTCTTTTCAAAAGACCTAGAAATAATTCCATTATGTTTCATCTCACTGTTTTTCTGAGTCAGCTGGCAGAAGTACAAGCGGCCTTTGTGTTCTATGATCTTCTGAACTCACATCTTGTATTGCTTTGAACAGTTCCTCATTTGACCCATTTCTCCATCTTTCCCAAATCCTTCCACTGTGCTCCAGAGAGCTTGTTTCTGTGACTTGCAAACTTCCCTATATATAGTTATTTTTGTCCTCTTTTCCAAACTTAAACCTTCAGTCTCCTTGCCTTAACTGATAACTGGCTAGTCCCTAAAATTAGTTTCATCTGTACCCTCTTGTGTGGGAGTGCTACTAAATTCATACATCCCACATATATTAAACTTAGAAAAGACATGGGTATCTTCTTTGCTCTCTGATGTTGCTTCTGTATCATTTTTCCCACTTTAAAATGAGTCAAAGAGGGGTGCCTGGGTGGCTCAGTTGGTTGAGTGCCAACTCTTGACTTCCACTCGGGTCACGATCTCAGGGTTGTGAGATTGAGCCTTGTGGGGGTGCTCCATGCTCAGTGCAATCTGCTTGAGATATTCTCTCTCCCTCCCCCCACACTCTCTCTTGCACTCTCTCTCTCTAAATAAATCTTTAAAAAAATTAATCATCGAGTACTGTCAATTCTATCTCTTAGTGATTAATGGTGAGAAATTATAATAGTAATATTTATTGTGCACTTACTATGTAACAGGGACTCCCCCCAGCTTTCTTGAGATGTAAGTAGCATATAACAGTGTGATAATTTGATACACATATATTGTGAAATGATTACCATAATAGCACACCCATCACTTCACAAAATTGCCACTTTTTGTTGTGAGCATATTTAAGATCTACTCTCTTAGCAGTTTTTAAGTATATAATACAATATTGTTAACGATAGTCATGCTGTACATTACATTCCCAGAACTTATTTGCCTTATAGCTTTAAGTTTGTACACTTTGACCAACATTTTCCCATTTCTCCCAACCCCCAGGCCCTACCAAGCACCGTTCTGCTCTGTTTTCTGTGAGTTCAGATTTTTTATTTTTATTATTTTTTTTTAGTTCAGCCTTTTTTAGATTTCACATGTAAGTGAAATCATACTGTATTCGACTTTCTCTGATTTATTTTACTTAGAATAATGCCCTCAGGGTTCATCCATGTTGTTATAAGTGGCAGAATGTCATTTTTTATGGCTGAATAAAATTTCATTGTATATATTTACCACAACTTTTTTATCCATTCATCTCCCCATGGCCAGTTTGGTTGTTTCCATGTCTTGGCTATTATGAATACTGCTGCAGTGAAGATAGGGGTGCAGGTATTTCTTAATAGCGATTGCATTTTTGGGGATATATACCCAGAAGTGAGATTGCTGGATCATATGGTAATTCTATTTTTAGTTTAGTTTTTTTTTTTAGTAACTTCCATACTGGTTCTCATAGTGGCTGTGCCAGTTTATAATCCCACCAACAATGCACAAGGTTTCCTTTTCTCCTCATCCTCACCAGCACTTGTTATCTCTTGTATTTTGATAATAGCCATTCAGACATGTGTGAGGTGATACCTCATTATGGTTTTGATCTGCGTTTCCTTGAAGATAGTGATGTTGAGCATCTTTTCATGTACCCATTGGCCATTTGTACATTGTCTTTAGAAAAATATCTGTCTATTCGTTCCTCTTCCTGTTTTTTAATTGGATTGTTAGTGGGTTTTGCTGTTGAGTGTGTAAGTTCCTTATATATTTTGGATAGTAACCCCTTATCAGATAAATGGTTTGCAAATATTTTTTTCCATTCCATAGGTTGTCTCTTCATTTTGTTGATTTTTTTCTTTTTCTGTCCAGAAGCATTTTAGTTTGCTGTAGTCACACTTGTTTATTTTCGCTTTTGTTGCTTGTGCTCATAGTATCATATTCCTAAAATCATTGCCAAGACCAATGTTAAGGAGATTTTTCCTGAATTTTCTTCTAAGAGTTTTATGGGTTTGGTTCTTACATTTAAATCTTTAATACATTTTGACTTAATTTTTGTGAGTGGTGTAAGATAGGGGTCCAGTTTCATTCTTTTGCATGTGAATATCCAGTTTTCCCAGCACTATTTACTGAAAAAACTATCTTTTCCCCAAGCCATTCTTGGCTTCCTTGTCAAATATTAATTGACCATATATGCATTGGTTTATTTCTTGTCTCTCACTTCTGTTCCTTTGACCTATGTGTTTATTTTTATGCCAGTACAATACTGTTTTAATTATTATAGCTTTCTAGATTTGTTTAAAATCAGTAATTGTGATGCTTCCATCTTTGTTCTTCTTCAAGATTGCTTTGGCTCTTGGGATCTTTTGTGGCCTCATACAAATTTTAGGGTTGCTTTTTCTATTTCTGTGAAAAATGCCATAAGAATTTTAATAGGGATTGCATTGAATCTGTAGTTTCCATTTATTTGTGTCTTTAGTTTCTTTCATCAGTGTCTTATGGTCTTCATTGTACAGATCTTTCACCTCCTTGGTTAAATTTATTCCTAAGAATTTTATTGTTTTTGATGCTATTGTAAATAGGGTTGTTCCCTTTATTTCTTTCCCTATATTTGTTTCTATATAGAAATACAACTGATTTTTTGTATATTAATTTTGTATTCTGCAACTTTACTGAATTTATTAGTTCTAACAGTGTGTTTGGGTAGTCTTTAGGGTTTTCTAGTTATAATAGTCATCTTCATATAGATACACTTTTACTTCTTTCTTTCCAATTTAGATGCTCTTTCCCTCCCTCCCTCCCTCCCTCTCTCTCTCTCTCTCTCTCTCTCTCTCTTTCTTCTTTGCCTAATTACTCTGGCTAGGACTTCCAGTACTACATTGAATAGAAGTGGTAAGAGTGGGCACCCTTGTGTTGTTCTTGGTCTTAGAGAAAACCTTTTAGCTTTCCACTGTTGAATGTTATAATAATTGTGGTCTTGTCATGTATGGCCTTTAATATGTTGATGTATGTTTCTTTTATATCCAGTTTTTTGAACAGCTTTATCATGAAAGCATGTTGGATTTTGTCACATGCTTTTTCTGCATCTATTGAGATGTTTTTTATCCTTCATTTTGTGAATGTGGTGCTGATTTGCATATGTTCAAATCCATGCATTTCAGGGATAAATCCCATATGATCATGGTAAATGATCCTTTTAATGTGCTGTTGAAATTGGTTTGCTAGTATTCTGCTGAGAATTTTTGTGTCTGTATTCATGGGGGATTGGCCTATAGTCTTCTTGTAGTCTCTGTCTGGCTTTGGTCAGGGTAATGCTGGCCTCATAAAATAAGTTTGGGAGTATTCTTTACTCTTCAGTATTTGGGAAGAGTTTAAGAAGGATTGGCTTTAATTCTTTAACTGTTTGGTAGAAATCACCAGTGAGACCATCTGGTCCTGGGCTTTTCTTTGTTGAGAGGTTTTTGATTACTGATTTGATCTCCTTACTCATTATTGGTTTGTTTGTATTTTCTCTTTCTTCCTAATTATGTCATAGGTTGTATATTTCTAGGAATTTATCCATTTTTTCTAGGTTATCTAATTTGTTGGTGTATAATTGTTCATAGTAGCTACAAATGAACCTTTGTATTTCTGGTGCCAATTGTGATGTCTCTTTCAGTTATGATTTTGTTTATTTGAGTCTTCTTTTTTTTTTTTTCTTGGTTAGTCTAGCTAAAAGTTTGTCAGTTTATCTTTTCAAAACCAACTCTTAATTTCATTGTTTTTTTTTTCTATTGTCTTTCTCTATTTTGTTTATTTCTGCTCTAACTTTATAATTTTTTTCCTTCTCCTAACTTTGGATTTAGCATGTTCTTTAAATCCTTGAAGTGTAATTTATTTGAAATCTTTCTTTTTTTTCTTAATGTAGGCATTTATCACTATCAGATTCCCTCTTAGAACTGCTTTTGCTGCATCCCGTAAGTTTTGGTATGTCATGTTTTCATTTTTGTCTCTGGATATTTTCTGATTTTCCTTTTGATTTCTTTTTTGACCTGTTGGTTATCCAGGAGTGCCAAGGACTTTTCTAAAAACTCTACATGTAACAACCATTTTAACTTTCATAAAATACCCTTGACTTAGGTGGTATTCTCCCTACTTTAAGGTGAGGAAATTGAACTATAAGAGGTCTCATAGACAGTAAATAATGGAGCTGAAAAAGTGTTAAAATATTCTCATATGTGGTAAAAATGAAAATAGAATAATTTTATTGGAAGCAATTTGGAAATAAATATTTAAGAGTCTTGAATTTTTCATACTCCAAGAAAATAACCAGGAACTTGTATAAAGATTTATATAAGTTTATCAAGTATTATTTATTAACATAAGAATTAGAAGTAACCAAAATATCCAGAATTAGGAGATCGTCAAATAAATTATGGTATATTTTACAGAGTATAACGTGGGTATTAGAAAGCCCACGTTTTTGAGGATGTGGAAATATAAATTTATACAAAAATTTGGAAGATTTTCAAAAATTTTGAGGAAAATGCCAATAGTTTGATATCATCAGATGATATCCTAGGAATTGAATAGATATTCTTGTACAGGTTAGATTTGTTAAGACTAAAAGGAGTCAAAGAAGATTCTATCTAAAATTAGGCTATACTTTGATAGAGCTGTAAACTACTATAAGAAATAGCTAGATTTTTGCTGGGGAGAAATAATGACTTTAGTTTGGGGCTTGTTATTTTGAGGTTTTATTCATGAGGATATCCAGAAAGAGATAAATAGTAAGTATTTGGAAATATGTATGTGAAGATAAACAAAGAAAACATGAAAGAAAGATAGTTGGGAGGGGGTAAAATTTTCCATATTTTGGCATAAATCAGGTACAGAAGGAGTCTGTTGGTGGGCTTGTTATCTATGATACATAACTGTTGTACTTTCCTACTTTTTAAAAACATGTGTTCATCTGTTTTGGTTTGTGAAAGAATCATTTTGTTTCTCCTCTTACGTGAAATTTTGCTCAGTCCCTGAATAGTGAATTGTTAGAATGGTTTTTTTAAAGTACACATTGTGTAAATACGTCTTAATATGAAAGAAGCAATAAGGTTTCATAAAACATGCATGTACACAAATAGGTTCTGTTTCTAACCCTGCTTCTTGAACAACTCATTGCACTTCCTGAGTGATGTCTTTGGCTTGGTCTAGAATGGTTCTCAGCCTGGACATATTTTTGGATGTTTGTGAGTTTTCTCTGTGAATTTAAAAATTTTTTAAATTCTTTATTTAAATTTTTTTGAGTATAGTTGACACAGTGCTACATTAGTTTCAGGTGTACAACATAATGATTCAGTATCTCAATTCATTATGCTAACCTCACCACAAGTGTAGCTACCCTCTGTCACTATACAATGCTATTACAATATTATTGACTATATTTCCTATGTTGTGCCTTTTATTCCCATGACTTATTCATTCCATAACTGGAAGCTTGTATCTCCCACTCCCCTTTACCCATTTTACCCCCATTCCTCTTCTCTTAGGCAATTTTCAGTTCTCTGTATTTATAGGTCTGATTCTACTTTTTGTTTTTTCATTTGTTTTGTTATAAAAATTCTTTACTTTGAAAGGACTTGATGAAAGCATATTCTGAATCATTTGGATGTCTACCTTATGATGAGTCCTGGGAAATAATTTCAGTATCTCTGTTTATGATTGTGTTTAGCATAACTTTGGTGCCAAATAGTACAACTTTAATTGTTTCAGTCTAATGGTGATATTACAGGAACACACTTGCACCTAACTGTTGTATTTGAACATAGTAAAACCTAATAGTGTCAGTTAGGTAACAAATGAATAAAATTTCACAATAGTTCAAATAAAGGAAAGGCTGTTCTACAGCAGGACAGGCATGAACAAAATAAAGCAGATTTTTGGAGCAGTCAGTACAAGATTCATATAGCAAGCAATGATTGAGTTAAAACGAAGTGATTTTTGTCATATTTAATAATGTTATTTTGAATTTTATTGGTTTTGTATTTTTGTATTTAATTTTAAATCTCTTTTGGCTTGGGGGTGCTTAGGTGGCTCAGGCGGTTGAGTAGCCAGCTCTGGACTTTGGCTCAGATCAGGATCTCAGGGTCCTGGGATTGAGCCCTGCATCTGGCTCCATGCTCAGCAGGGAGTCTGCTTGAGGATTATCTCTCCCTCTTCCATCCACACCCCACTGCTCGCGTTTTCTCTCTCTCTCTCTCAAATAAATAAATAAATCTTTAAAAAATACATATATAAATTTAAAAATTTAAAAATTTATTTTGACTTTATAATTATATAAAGATTTATAAGCATAAGGATTTTACATCTGATTTTATATTTGTATACTGCTAAGTAACATGATATTCAAAATAATTTAAGTTAGTATCAGGGATCTGAAGTATTTTTTCCTCCTTCAAAAAGCGCTAATACATTATTAAATTTTTAGTGTACAAACATCACAAATTTTCCTATACTGTATGTCACTTCATTGTTAGCCTTAAGATACTTAAGGAGGTATTTTAAATGCTCATTTGAGTGGTAAATTTCAACAAAAGAGAAAGAAATGAAATTTGTCCCATAATGAATGTAGAGTTCCACAGAATAGTGTGGCTGTTGCCATTGTCAGTGATCACAATCCATTTTGGTTTTTAGTACACATGAAAAGAAAGGTACAGGTAAACATTGGAGAAATTGAATTTTTCATAATGCAGATACACATTTTTGCCATGCTGTCCCCTACAGAAAGAAGATTATTGGACATTTCATTTGGATAGGGACATTGGAAGGTGACATGCTAGGAATATTGTGTTCACTCTGACCCTCTAGTCTAGAAGTCAAGTGAACTTAAGTTACAGGGAGGGTCCAGAGATTGGGACAATGTAGGGGAACAAAGGAGTTAGGTGGAACAAGATTTCTCCTGTGGAGCTAAAATAGGTAAAGTAGGCACATGTCATATAGGAGAATAATGAAATATAAGTAAAAATAAAGGGAAAAAAGAAAGCCACTAAATACTCTTTTATCTTGATTAGTTTTGGCTTTAAAAGCCATCATTCTCTCACAGTGCTCTACTCCAAATGTCATTAAGTTACTCTCTATGTGATCACACTTATCTGGCATCACAAGTACTTATTACTAGTGTTGGTCATAAATCTCTTCCTAATCCCATAGATTTTGTGGATAGGAATAATAGATCTGCTTCAGAAATTAGTTTTAGTTTTGGTTGACCACAGAAAGTTTCTTATGCCAGGAATTTAGACCTCACCCGTATATCTAACCCATTGTCAATCTTACTGATTCTACGTTCAGGATATATCTTGAATGGACATGCTTCTATATCACCATCACCTTGTCCAGATGACTACCATCTCAGTTACCTGGACTATTTCAGTCATCTTCTAATTCAGTCGTCTAATTGGTCCACCTCCATTTGTTCTGCTATTGCCCCCTTCCCCACTAAGTCTCCACAGAGCAGTTAGAATGAACAGCCATTTCTGATCTTGGTACTCTTTTACTTAAAAATCTTGAATTCTTTCCCATTAGAATCAAATTGAAAATCTTCCACATGACCTTCAAGGTCCTACTTGACTTAATCCCCTGCTGACTCTTAGTCTCTGCTCACTACACTCCTATCTATTGGACTGCTATCATACTGTGTGGGTGAATCAAGCCCCTTCCCAGTTCAGGGCCTTTGCATATGATGCACCTTCTAAGTTAGAATGAAAATACACACACACACACACATAAACACACACACACGCTCCCCCAACCCAGCTAGCTAACTCCTACTAATCCTGTTGGTCTTAAATATTATTTCCTTAAGGAAATAGATCTATTTGTAGTGCCCAGTACTTTTACTTCATTGCACTTATAAATATAATTAGATATTTGATTCTAGCTAATCCATGGGAGATTGGTTTTGCTCACCCCTTTAACACTTAGCACAGTGCTTGAGTCTTTGGTGTTCAATAAATGAATGGCTAGATGAATGGATGGATGGCAGTGTATCCATAGTATAATTTTTCATTTAAAGTACAACCTATTTCATAGGTAATTATTGTTATTAGAAGTATTACTTTTTAATAGTATAAAGAATACTTGATCTTGTTTTTCATATAGTTTAATCTGCATTTGTGGTTTACCTACCTCAGATTTCAAATTAACATCTTTTAAACCACTAAAAATAACCTTGGAGCAATATTACATTTGTATAATGATTTGTCAAGTAAGTTTCTGTTGTGGTTGTATTAATTTAAAAGAAATACATATTTTCTTTGAAAATGACTTGGAGTCACATAATTACTACTATCTAGTGAATCTTACTTCTAATTTGACTGTCCTTAATCTTAATTCTACTCGATAGGTGTTTAATACTATTTATTATTTCATTACCCTCCAGTTTTCTTCTTGAGTCTAACAGTAATGTCCATAATGAATTGCAGAGTGTGTAGCTTATTTCTTCATTTCTTTTCAACCTTCATCTATCAAAATTTAATACTTTGTTATTGTGACTGAAGATGAAAGATATAATTATCTACCTATTTATTTCTGGTAAGGATAGCACTTTTTTAGGGCAAATTCTTTAATAGGGCCAGAACATCTCAAAGCAGTCAAATAAATAGAGGTGTTCAGCATGATTAATAGTTCTTTAATCCTATGAGTGCCTAATTTGGATTTACCGTATCTTTGTGTGTAGAATTTTAGAGATTTATGATTAATGAGTAATTTTGAAGTTTTCCTTATAACAAAAGGGAGATTTGTTATTTTTATATACCCCTACTATTGTTTTATACAAGTTTATGTTGTTTCACTGATAAGTTCAGTTACTTGCTATTTCAGTTTATTTATAATATTAAAACAGTTTGGGCTATATAGTATATACAGTATAGATTTGGGGGAAGTTATAAAAATTATGTTCTTGATACATTTTAAATATCCTTTTTTATATATTTTAAATTAAATCACTTTATTTAAAGACCTACGGTTTTACATAATTGAAATAAGTCCTTTTAATTAGATTTGATATATTTGTTAATGTGAACTCTTATTTCATGCATTCTTTTTTAAAAAAAAAATTTTTTTATCTTTATTTGAGACAGAGAGAGAGAGCACAAGCAGAGGGAGAGGCAGGCAGAGGGAGAAGCAGACTCCCCGCTGAGCAAGGAGCCCATTGCGGGACTCGATCCCAGGACCCTGGGATCATGACCTGAGCCGAAGGCAGACGCTTAACCGACTGAGCCACCCAGGCGACCCTATTTCATGCATTCTTATTTCAAAATGTTTTATATTATTTTAATCCCTGTGTCTGTCAGAATTATAAAGCATTTCATCATTTGCATAGATGTTTATTGGGAAAACTCTTTCCATTAAAAACATATCTCCATTTAAATGTTCTTGTGCTCAAATTATTTAATTGCTCTGTTATAATTAAGTAGCTTCTAATCTTAGGGAAATAGGACATTTCTCAAAAATCACTGGCTCCCTTAAAAATTCTTAAAGTATTTAAAATACTGAAATTTGGGGCGCCTGGGTGGCTCAGTTGGTTAGGCGACTGCCTTCAGCTCAGGTCATGATCCTGGAGTCCCGGGATTGAGTCCCACATTGGGCTCCCTGCTCAGCGGGGAGTCTGCTTCTCCCTCTGACCTTCCCCCCTCTCAAGTGCTCTCTCTCTCTCTCATTCTCACTCTCTCAAATAAATAAATAAAATCTAAAAAAAATTAAAAATAAAAATAAAATACTGAAATTTGTTTTTATTCGAATAGTTATTTTATTCTAACCTGTTCTCTTAGGTCAAAATATAATCCTTTAGTCTGAATAGTGTTAGGAAAATTGAAAATTGCCTTTTTCTATAATTTAATATAAAATTTTCCTTATTTAATATTACTGTCATTTTATGAATACAGAAACACCCTTAAATGATCATAGATTACTTGTTTCATAGATGTATGAATATAAGGAATTAATCACTTGTCATCGATGACATAATAGAAAACTCTTAATTCTTATGTTCTTTGTATAACCCACACAAGGCAATTATTAACTATAGTTATCTTATGGTGGTTTTTTAAAAGCAACTATTTTATTTTTCTTGTAGTTGTTACTAAAGGAATCTTTTAAACATTTTAAATAAATTCTACAGTCCATTTATGAATTCTGAAAATGAGAATTTGGATGTCTTATTTTTCTGATTTCCAAAGCCATAAAATTACTGTGATATCTGATCTTGGATTATTTTTAACACTTTACATATTGCTTCATACTTTTAGATAGATATGTGGTCTCAATTTGGGTCAACAAAAGCATTCTTAAAATAACTTAGAGAACATATTGATATTAATAATAATCACCAAAATATAATTTTAATATAGAATTCTATCAACCATGTTGCTATGGTTAGATTTTAATAGTTTCATTTTCCTTACTCTTCTGTAAGAAGATTTTTAATATACTAGTTTAATAAACATGATTCCTGGGGCGCCTGGGTGGCTTAGTTGTTTGAGTGTCCAACTCTTGATTTTGGCTCAGGTCATGCTCTCAGGGTCGGGAGACTGAGCCTGGCATCGTGCTCTGCGCTCAGTGCAGAGTCTGCTGCTCCCTTTCCCTCTGCTCCTCCCCCTGCTTGCACTCTCTTCTCTCTCTCTTTCTCTCTCAAATAAATAGATGAATGGAATCTTTTAGTAAATAAATAAATAAACATGATGCCTTTAGCAGTATGGTAGCTAATTTTGTTTTTAATTTTAACATTCATATTGGGATTTAAAATTAAACCCATAAGAAATGTTCTTTGAATTAAGAAACAGATTTATTGAAATTTTAGCTGAATTATTTTATCTTAAATAATTTAAAATCTTTAGGGGATGTAGCCTTTAGTTTGCATTCTCTCAATCTCTTGATGTTTGTTTCAATAATTGGGAGTTTAATTGCTAAGAACCCAGGAAAATAGATGAAACAGCCTAGGAATTGTTTTAGCAAACAATTACTTTTATAACCACATGGGTTATATAATACTTGGGAAATTTTTGCTTGTTATATTTAGTTACAACCTTAGAAAATAGATTAACAATTTTTAGAATTAGTTGTTTTATGTCTTAGCACTATTTAGCTTTTTTATTAATTAAAAGGTTTTCACCCTTAGATAGGCAAGTTAGTCAATGGTGGATCAAAAGATGTTAACATATATGTTATTGATTCATTCTGTGCAGTATTTTTTTTATTGTTTATCATTTGCAGTATTTAAAAAAATACTGAAATGAATTTGATTTTAGTTTTGCTTGCTAATTAAATTATACCTTTTAGCATTTAGGATTTTTTTCACCCTTTCCCAATAAGACAAAGGATCCTGCATTAAAGGTAGTGTTGTAAACCCTCCAAAACAGAAATTAGGCCGTTTTCTCAGGATTTAGGAGATAAAGTTGTTAGGCTTTATTTTACTTTGCCACCAAGATTTTGGTAGTTGAGTTAGATAAGTGACCATTAAAATCACCAAGGAATAAGACAGAAAAATACTAAAAAGAATCTAATATTGAAACTGAAGTAGAAGGATGAAGAGGAGAGTTTTTCTCTACAAAACGCTTTTGAATTTTACCTAAAGGCACTATTCTAATCACAACAAAAGCTGTCCATCTTTTTTTGCGATTAGGGTAATATTTTGAAAGAACTTTCTTCATAACCATTATCACTGGGTGAGTACAGGCAGTCCTCACTTTGCATGGTAGTGTGGGACCAAAAAAATGACCATACAAAATAAAACCACACATAACAATCTTAATCAATGGGAAAAATTATAATTGTTCTATGATCTTTAAAAAGTTCTGTCAAGATGTTAAAAACTCTCTTATGTTGGTTAAAATGTATTTAGGGAAATGAAAAAAATAGTAAAACTATATTAATTTAATACAATGTACTGTAAAACATTAAAAACAATTAGAATTAAAGTGTTTTATTTCTTTGTAAAAAACTTATCAAGTGTAGCTTGAACAGTGCTTCTCCATCTCCTTGTATAAATTAGAATAGTAGATCTAGCCAGAGTGAGCATCTTTTCTGTGCCTTGGCAAATTGTCCATTTGGATCAGCTTCCGACATTTTATTTTTGCATTTTTAATGTCAGGAAATATCTCCAAGAGTTTCTTTAATGTGAAGTTTTTTGCTTGCCTCACTTCCTCAGGGACATTTTCTTTTTTGTCTCAACCACTTTCCTTATTTATGTCAATAAGTTTACTTTCACTAAATTCTGATTGCAGATCTAGAGTCTCTCAAACAGTGATAATGGCAACATTCCCACAATTGGCTGTTTCTTCTAGTACTCCATTTACATTTGAACTCAGTTTCACTTCCAGCTTTATCATTTTTCATTTATTTACTGTACTTTTATCTTTGTTGGCCAGTTCTCTCTTTTAGTTACCCATTTTGTAAAATTTCAGGTGGGTTTGGGGGCAAGAAGGTAAGCCAGCTACATGCTTTGCTGTCTTTAGACAGTTGTGAATTGAATGACCAGTCACCTTCCAACTTTGGAAGGAAGTGATCAGTCACTGATCATAATATACATCTCTTATTAACATAGTGCTTTGTAGACTGAAGTGCTAACAAGGAAATTTATATTACTGCAGTTGTAGTTAATGTAGTGTGGTAAGTTAAATTGGAACCATGTTGTTGGAAACTGGTATTTTTGAACTAAACCTGTGGTAGCTGAAATTTGTGCAGATGTGAGACCTGGGAAATAAGGGCTGCCTATAATGGAAGAAAGTGGAACTATTTAATCAATTAAACATATGGTCGGTGTTGATGAGATTGAAGATGTAGGATTACTTGGACTATTTGATCTCTAAGCCATTGAGTGCCTGATACATTTTATATGGAAGTGTAAATTTGATCCTATTCTTCCAGCTTCTTTAATTCTCTTAAGCGCTTCCTTAGAGAAGACCTTTCACACCATTTCTGAAGACAAAACAAAAGTCTAGTTGTAGTAAGTAAAAACTGTGGTTTTAGGAGAATAATAGTGATAGTGATTTATGAGTTCATTATAAAGCAAATGACATTGAAAATTTTTTTCAATTTTTACATAATGTTGACATTCTAATAATTGAAGATGAAAGGTGGTTAATAAATTTCGATTCATTTAGCCAGCAGCTCCACTTCATTGTCTTCGCACTAGCAATAATATTTTATTATTAAATGTGAAAGATGAGGTATTACTCTGTGTTGGGTACAACTGAGTAATGTCAATGTACTGTTTGATTTCCTGCAGGTGAACTGACACGGGTTGATCACAAGATGCCGTTGGTGAAAAGAAACATTGATCCTAGGCACTTGTGCCACACAGCGCTGCCCCGAGGCATTAAGAATGAACTAGAATGTGTCACCAATATTTCTTTGGCAAATATAATTAGACAACTAAGTAGCCTAAGTAAGTATTTTTATATCAATGAAAAATATTTCTTGCAAACCAGAATGTTATGCTTTCGAGTATGAGTATTAAGATGTTCTTACGATTAATTTGGGGGGATGTTTGATGAGAAGAATACAAAGTTATCTTGAAAAATGTAGCCATTTTAAATAAAATTAATGAGTTTTAGTATCATTTCTTCTCTGCGTGTTTCCTCTGGGAAAGAGAAATAAGGACAGTTTGAGGAGCAGGATCACGTGATGGACAAGAATTACTGAAACTGTTTTTAAAATATGATTTGATCTGTGAAAGGTAGTGCCAGGGTTGTACTTTTGCTTGCTAATTATCACTGTTACTTTTTTTAGAGGCTTCAATTATTCACTGGTATCTCTCTCTTTACATATATTCTATTAGCCTAAGGAAATATTTTTTATTATTAAATATTTAAAATTAAAAGGTGTGAGGTAGCCACTACTCAGAGGATTAGGTTAGTCAAGTGAGTTGTCTAAAGGACATTAGCAGTGTGACAGGTAACATGCTGTGAAAATAGCAAATGAACCTGGCCTCTCACAGACAAAAGGCAAGCAGGTTGGCCAGATAGTAAAGGGACAGGTAGGGGAGGAGATAGGCAATGTGTTCCCATGATAAGACTGCAGAACAGAACTTCTAAGTTAAGGAATTAGGTAAATTATTCTAAATTTAAAATCAAGGGGCGCCTGGGTGGCTCAGTTGGTTAAGCGACTGCCTTCGGCTCAGGTCATGATCCTGGAGTCCCGGGATCGAGTCCCGCATCGGGCTCCCTGCTCGGCAGGGAGTCTGCTTCTCCCTCTGACCCTCCTCCCTCTCGTGCTCTCTGTCTCTCATTCTCTCTCTCTCAAATAAATAAATAAATAAATAAATCTTTAAATTTAAAATCAAGAAAATTTAAAAAATAAATCCAATCTGTCTTTTGAATTGATGGCTTAGCTTTTTAACAAGACATTTATATTTAATTTTAAAGAAAAAAACAAGATGTTCTTGGCCTTAGATGTATTCTCTAAGTGGTCCTAGATGTATCTTAGCAATACCTAGCCACATAGATTGTCCTTACAGGCAAGATTGACCCTTTTCTTCTCCTTTTAACTTTTTTTCTTTCTTTTTATAATTGAGTACTTAGCACAAGATAAAGAGAGGTTGTTAATCTCTTTCAAGTGGGAGCATTTGGACATACACACATGTAGCTAGAGCAACATAAAATTTACCTTTGAATGCTCTTGGTGAGAGCACTAAATTTCTACATTGCCTATGAAATAGTTTTAAAAATAAAAGGATGTTTATTTGAATTTAAGTATATTCTTTGGCCCTTTCGGTGGTTATTTTTTCAGGTTGGTTATTGGCAGTGAATCATTAACATATTAATTACCTGTTTTTTTCTTGGGAAAGTCAATGTAGAATATACTTTTGAGACAAGTCAAAAGAAGAGTCCTAGATAGCAAATTAGTATATAATTAACAATATTTTTAAAGACATTTGCTGACCTTTTTTGTGACCTAGCACTAATTGAATCTAACATGACTTTGTATAAAATTTGTATTACGGGGCACCTGGGTGGCTCAGTCATTAAGCGTCTGCCCTCGGCTCCGGTCATAGGATGGAGCCCCGCATCGGGCTCCCTGCTCGGCAGGAGGCCTGCTTCTCCCTCTCCCACTCCCCCCTGCTTGTGTTCCCTCTCTTGCTGTCTCTATCTCTGTCAAATAAATAAATAAATAAAATCTTCTAAAAAAATAAAAATAAAGTAAAATTTGTATTACTACATGTACATGAGTACATCAGTTAATATTGAAATACATATTAAGAGCATAGAAATGACAATATAGTTAAAATATTTTTTTTTTTTAAGATTTTATTGATCTGACAGAGAGACAAAGTGAGAGAGGGAACACAAGCAAGGGGATTGGGAGAGGGAGAAGCAGGCTTCCCACCAAGCAGGGAGCCCGATGCGGGGCTCAATCCCAGGACCCTGGGAACATGACCCGAGCCGAAGGCAGACAGACGCTTAACGACTGAGCCACCCAGGCGCCCCAAGTTAAAATATTTCTTAAAGTGAATTTTGGATCTAATACAGGCATGTTGTTTTAGGTATATTCCCAATGTAGAATTTAGAGCTAATATAACAATTAAGAGTGTTAATTTGCTGTACTAACCCATTTTTTAATATAACCTAAAGATGGAAACTTAAGGAATGTTCAAGTCTGGTATAATCCCTGTAAGTAACATCTATCAGCAAGCACATGGTCATGTTGTAGACAAACTCTCAAAATAGAAATACCTTGTAAAAATATAACTGGTGCTTCAGATTTGGAATCCGAGACTATTGTAGACATTTTCTAAGCAGTTTGTAGAGATTCAAAAACAAAGGAAAACCCATAAATATTGTAGCAAGGTGTAACAATAGTTTACTGCCCTGGAATTAAACTCTCTGGCAGTTTTCCCACTGATATAGTCAGAAATCCAGAATTAAATTTAAAATGCCCCTAGCTAGCCAGAATAAACAAGCCCATGCACTAAAAACTATGTACATAAAATAGCCAGTTGATTCCTCTCTCAGAGTCATTTACTTTTACTTTGATATTTCATACAGGTTTGATGATCTGATTTCCAAACATTTATGCTTCATAACACTACAAGAGGAAGGTATAGGGGAGATAAAAATAGAAGCAGGTGTTACCTAAGCCAGTCAAAAGAAGTAGTTTACAGCAAAGGAAGAAGAGACATAAGGGGAGAAGCAATATAAAAACGGGATAGAGGCCATTTCATGTAAAAGCAGATATTCTTACACATTTCAAGGCTGCTTTCTCACATAGAACATTTTGATTTCATAATCAACTCATTACTGAGTCCTTAAGAAAAGATTAAATTATGTTTAATTTTGTATTTCTACTTAAGACGGAGAAGCTTAAAATAGATTTTACATCAGTTTTCATCCAAAGTAGTTAAAATAATTAATGCATTAAATAATCTGTGAATTACTTAGTAAACTTGGCTATGCAAAATGGTTCTAGGTAATTGAGATGTTGACTTTGGTACTATCGTTAACACCAAAAGTGTTAAGAGAACACCGAAATAAAGGTCAATTGCAGGGGACATCCTCCTGTCTTAGGGGACAGCCTCCTGTCTTCTTCCTTACAAAAATATTTTTCCTAGTAGGGCACAATTCTCTTTTATAATGGATAATAACTGAAAACATAGAATTCACTTTCTATAAATTTCTTCTTTTATACCAAAATTCTTTCCCATTTTATTGTTGTCTTATTTAATGACCATTGAGTCTCTAATTACCTGAGGGATCTTTTGCCATTCTCTCTTCCCAAGGCCATCCTTCTGTTGAATACAGTCAGTTCATGCTACCAAGATGAGCTGGTAGAGCCTAAATTTGACAGATAGATGATAGCAAGGTAGGAGGGAGGATAAATAGATTGGCCTGATAAGACTAATTGGAAACATAGACAATAAACAGATAACACTGAACACTTTGCTGTGTGATAAAGCTACGTGGTTCTTGTCTGAAAAGAGTAAACCCCTTTTGAATTGAAGAGTCGAATATGATTAATACTGAAACTATTCTGAACAGTGTGATCATGTATATAATTAAAATCATGAGTTTTAGATTACAGGAACTGAGAAAAGAGATAAAAATAAGGTGAAGTCATTATAGGAGTCTTGCTGAATGAAATGTGAATTGAATTGGGCCTTTCAGAAACAAAAGAATTTGGAAAATGGAGAGGAAAGAGGACGGGAGGCATTTTTAGCTTGCAAGAATAGGCAAATGAATAGAGGCAAAAATAAATACGTAAGGGGGATTAAAGGGACAGATGATATGGATAATATGGCAGACCCTGATTTTAGAAAACATAGAATGTTAGTTGAGAGGATTTTGATTTAGATTTAAACATCATAGATGATAAGATAGTAAGGAGAACAAGTAGGTTCTTGAAGGGTAAGAAGTATAATATTTCTAAGGTTAATTCAAATTCAGATACATGCCCAATCAATTTTGCATTACAAACTTTATTCCTTTTACCTCAAAGAGAAAGAGGAGGTAAATTTGGAAATTAAGAAGGGATATGAAAAGAGAACAGATGGGATGTTTATTCTATCCACTGAAGTACTTTAGTACTTAAACCTGTAGTGGGGGGAACATAGACTCGTTTTAAAAAACCTTTTGAGAAACTGGTCCCTCCGGAAAAAAACATTTAAAAACCTGTGAATAATTTTCCATTGGTTTACAGCTTATAAATTAAGGATCCCTATGTTAAACTAAGCTCTTTTAAGGAAGAAATTGTCTCTTCTATCTCTGTATTCCTAGCATTTGTATCCCTAACATCAGTTGAATAAATGAATAACTTTATACTGCCTTTTCTTACACTTGGGACTTGGGGTGCTTTCCTTATCTGCCAGAGAAACTGTTCTGAAAGTGTCTCGGACACCATCCTACACCCAAAATTTAGGTGCTTTTTTTCTCTATGTTCTGTGGCTTTTACCTTAAATTATAGTAAGGGATGTCTGTTGCTGACCTCCTACCCTGTATGTGGAACTCTGCCAGGTTCTTTGCTCACTGTCTCCTTTTCTTATAAATTCTTTTTGAAGCAGATATTTTTATCCCTATTTTACAGGTGAGGAAATTGATACCAAGGCCTCAAAGTGAATGGAATAAAGATTTGGACTTATTTATTAAATTGCTTTTCGTATTTGTTTAGATGTCTGTTTCTCCCTCTGTTCAAAACTCATCAATGGCAGAGACCTTCTTCCATCATTTTTATATACCCAGGGTCTGGTACAATGTCTAGCACATGAGACCTTTTCAGTCAATTTGGTTTAAAGATATATGTGAGTAAATGAATATATACAAAATGATTCTTTTTTATTATATTTTTGTAGACATTAAAGTTCTTAATTTATTATAGAGACTTTAAAGTTCTGATTTTTTTTCTTAAAGATTATAGAATCTTCTAGGACAGGAATTTTATGTTTTACTTTTTGGTGCCTTCAGAAGGTCATCTACCTGCCTGGCACAGGGTGAGCCCTCATTAAATACTTGTTGATTTAACTGATAAGTTATTGAAGTACCTTGAAAAAATGCAATATTATTCAAATATAAACTAGTGAGATTAATGAATTCATTTAATAAATATTATCTCTGTCTCAGGAACTGTCTCAATAGATCTGTTAAGCTAGATTTAACCTACACAGTATGTTTGGGTCTAAAATGTCTTAATTTAGGAAGACCATCAATTTTTTTTTTATTCAAAGGTGCACATAATAATTGACTCACCTTTATATTGTAAGTATGCATTACTTTATATGTTCTAAATACACTTGAATAATGTTTTCATTGTAGGTTACCTAAACGTCTCCCTGGCTTACTTACTAGATAGAAATTTCTATTTTTTTTCCTCCTTTTTTCTCCTTTAGAATAGGATTATTTTTGCTTATTCTTTTCAGTAATAGAAATTTATATGACTAGAGAAAATACAGTGACTTTAGATTTATGATGGTTTTTTTAGGAAAATAGAACAAGAAAATATAAAATATCATAAATTTTCAGAATCTATGTTTTGGTCTTCTGTTGGTCTTATGAAGACTCTTAGATCTTGCCATTTGGCCTGAAAATCAGTTCTAGTGTAGAGTGTATTTATGAATGCTGATTTAAAAGAGGTATTATTTGTATGTACTTTTATTTTACATCATAATGTTCTCTAACTTTAACAACTGGGCAGGTATGGATAAAAGCAGGTAGAGTATTTGCATTTTAGGCACAAGACACCTAGCAGGAAGTGGTAGAGCTACTATTTAAAACCAGATTTCCCAGGGTTTATGTTGTTTTCCCACTCTGTCTCACTTTGGTTACTGTAGGATTTAAAGTATAAACTAGTTCCAAATAAATGCCAAACTCATTAGGACAGCACTTTTAAAATGTTAAATTGTGTGATATTTATCTCTCATCACATTAAATTTTATGGTATATGTTTCATTTTTGCGTAGGCAAATATGCTGAAGATATATTTGGAGAATTGTTCAATGAAGCACATAGTTTTTCCTTCAGAGTTAACTCATTGCAAGAACGTGTGGACCGTTTATCTGTTAGTGTCACACAGCTTGACCCTAAAGAAGAAGAATGTAAGTTTATTCATATTATATTTTCTTTCACATATATCTTAGGTTTGGGGAGATGAGCAATATATTTAAGAAAAGTATACTAAACACAGTTTATTACAAGTCTTTTTTACCCATGGCCTTTGATGTACATGTTGTAATAAATCAGTGAATTATCTAAAAATATCATTAGTATGGCTTCTGGCTTTTCTATTGTCTTTTTCTTTTTTGCTTCTTCTTTTTGTATATTAAGTAGCTTTTAATTTTTTGACATAAAATTTTTTTGAAGATTTTATTTACTTATTTTAGAGAGAGAGAAAGCGAGCATGGGGGGGAAGAGGGAGAGAGAATCTCAAGCACACTCCACAGGATATGGAACTCTGTCTCATGACCCTGAGATCATGACCTGAGCTGAAATCAAGATTTGGACACTTAACTGACTGAGACATTCAGGCACCCCTGACATAAAAAAAAAAAAAACTTTAGCCAGACTTTTTCTCCATTCTTTTTTATTTTCTCCTTTATAATTTATTTGTATACTTTTGTCCTAGAAATAAAAATTGTTTGAAAATTACTTGAAATCTTTAGGTTTTATTCTGTAAGAATATAATTCCTTTTAATATTCTTTTGTGTGTGCATATTGTTAAATTGCTAAATTCTGAACGAATTATTTGAATGTTACTCCCACTTTAAATGACCATTTCCCAAAATACCCAAATTGCCTGTATATAGGACAAAAGTGTTCTATACTGAGTATTAAACCAGGGATATCATGTAGAAAACAATATATTGCAATCTGAAATAATGGTAGAAACTTTAGTGCTAAAACAACATTTTATACTTTGATAGAATACATTGAATGCTGTTGTGTCTCAAATTCCTCTTTTTGGTTTTTTGGGTGTTTTTTTTTTCTTACACAAAAAGAAATGGAACTATTCAGAACACAATTTCCACTTATTTTCCCTAGAGAATTACTTAATGTATGTCTCTTATAACCCTTTCTTCAAAATATTTTTTTGTTGAATAACTTTTTTAGTATAAGTGCAAGTTTTATAATAGACCTAAACTTGAATGAAAATAATAGAAGATATCACTGGGAAAAGCAAAAAATAGAATGTAATGATAAATATCTTCATGACTGAACCAACTTCTTTTGATATAACCTAATTTAAAGCTTAAAAAGTAGACAACATGTTAAGTTTCTACTGATTCCAAAGTGATAAACCCAGATCTGGATGTGAAAAATCAAAACAGTAGTTTTTCTTCTTAAGCAGCATTATTGAGATATATTTCATACACCCTACAATTAACCTGTCTAAAGTTAAAGTGTACAGTTCAGTGGTTCTTAGTATATTCACAGAGTTACGCAACTATCAGCATAATCACATTTTCATCACTCAGAAAAGAAACCATATACCCATTAGCAGTCGCTCCCTATTTTTCCTTTCTCTCAGCCTCTAGCAATCACTAATCTACTTTCAGTCCCTATGGTTTTACCTATTCTGGACATTTCTTATGAATGGAATCATACAATATGTGGCCTTTAGTGATTGACTTCTTTCATTTAGCCTAATGTTTTCATTATTGGTTCATGTTGTAGAATGTATTTGCATTTCCCTGAAGACTAATGATGTTGAGCTTTTTCTCATGGCTTGTAACCATTTAGAGACAAGTGATCCAGCACCAAGTGGTAAAGCTAGGATTTAAAATCAGGTTTAAGTGACTTATCAGATGTGTACCTTCTTTGGAGGTCCTTTTCCCATTTTTAAGCTGGAATGTTTTTCTTTTTCTTGAGTTATAAGATTTCTGTATATATTCTTGATCCAAGTCTCTTATCAGATATATGATTTACATCCCATTCTGTGGGTGATTTTTCTTAGTGATATCTTTTGAAGCATGTACATGTATATTAATTATACTTCATGAAATTCTCGAAATAATTGCTACTAGTGCAAAAATACTTTATGACCATATTTTCAAATATATAATTTACCTCCAAATTTTTTAAAGTTAAACATTTAAGTTATAAATATATGCCATCTAATAATATAGAAATAGAGGTAATTTCTATATGTAACAGAAATAAAAATTAACAGTTTCAAAATACTGTTAAATTTTAACAAATATCTTAGTACTCCAATTAAAATTAAAAACAAAAATACACATAAAAGTTAAGTAACTTAAACGATATGTTTAAGTGTTTAAAAAAATTTTAATGTGCCAGTAACTGTCACAATTTTTCATAGTTTCCTTTAAAATTATGGGGAGCATTGGAGAAGGATTCAGAATCTAAAAGATGAATTACTTAGTATATCATTTTGGGGTTGTTGGAAAGAAGAAATTTTCAAAATTATTTGACCTAGATTTTTAAATTCAGTTCACATGAAATAACATGAAGACAATACTAAATTATGGAGTGTAATATCAGTATTTTTGTTTTCTAAATTACTATTAAATAATTTAAGTAATGGTGAGAACTATGACTATAATTTAGAAAATGTGTAAAAAATGAGTTTTTAAACAAAGACCTATATAATTATATTTAATTATGTTTACAAATATTTTGTTGACTTTCTGTGTTACCTAATACTATTTAAATATCAGATGTTGTTGGCAACTGGACGGGCTTTTGTCACGGTAGCCTGTTAAGACAAATTGTAAATGAGACCGGCTAAAGATGGAAAATTGCTAATTAATGGGGCACCTGCATGGCTCAGTTGGTCAAGCGTAGGACTCTTGGTTTCGGCTCAGGTCATAGTCTCAGGGTCATGAGATCAAGCCCCATGTTGGGCTCCACCCTCAGTGCGGAGTCTTCGAGTTTCTCTCTCCCTCTTCCTCTGCCCCTTCCCCACTCTCTCTCTCTCAAATAAATCTTTTTTTAAAAAAGTGCTTATTACTTTATACATTCTTTACATCCTTGACTAAGAAAGTTTTGAGAGATTAAACACTAGGTTCCATCCTGGTTATATACTTCTGGTAAATAAGTGGGGTTGGGGAGTGGCAAAAATCGATCCATTTTGATTACAGAAAACAGAGGCCACATCTGACAGGAGCCAGAGAACGGTGTGTGGTGTTAGGGCTAAAGGATCAGTCTCAGAAGCAGACAGATCTGGGTTTTCTGTTCTGGCTTCAGTGCTTATTAACCATTTTGCCTTGGGCCAGTTATGTAATGTTTCCTAGTCTTGGTTTTCTTATGTTTGAAGTGGAATAATAATTTCTCTTCTGATTGAATTGTTGCAAAGATTAAGTAAAATAAAAATTAGTGAGAATATTTAGCACATATAGTCCATACTCATTAAATATCTCTTATATCATTCTTTAGCGATAATGAGAAAAATCTTTTTTCCTTCTCTGAATTTTCCTTTGGTGTTTTCGAGTGTGTTAGAAATCATGCAGCAGTGGAATACTAGGAAGACAGTCCTGGTGTGGCCATTGCAGAGCCACATTGCTCCAACTATTCCTAGATCCAAACGTTCTTGCTGAGTGAATTTTACTTGTGAGGATGATAGAGATACTATTTTAGGGAGAAGAATAATTTTAGAATTGTGTAGTACTGGCCTTGCTCTGGTATAAAGCATTTATCTACATACTTAAAGCCATATTAAATATGTTAGAAATCACCTACTTTTTTAATATCAAAAAGTCAATCTAAGAGTTAAGAACGTACTAATTGGTTACATTTCTTATTTTAACATGCTGTATAGTCCAAAAGAAAATGAGTAAATGAAGTTATTTTAGATTATCATGTATGTGATGGAGCTCTGCTGGTTACTGGAGATACTAATGTGCAAGACAGTGTCAGTCTTCAGGAGCTTATAGCTAAGTAGAGATCCTTGTAGTATAAGATAAAACATAAGTGAAATAGATGATGATATAGATTCCCTGGTACTTGAAAATATTTTCTTTATGGCAAAGTTTGTTTTAAGTTTAAAGCATATATATAATATTTATAGTCTAGATAGCATAGAGGTCAACAATATGTTTAGACCAGAATGCCACTGAAGACTAAGTAATTCCTTCAGTGTTGTTGATATAAGCTAAATAAAAGTAACAAAGGGAAATGGGAAAAAAAGATTATTTAAAAAAAGGAAGAAGAAAAATGTGGGCTAGTGGGGGCTGGGGATGGCAAGTAGGAAAAAGATGTTTGATGGGAAATGTAGATAATGCTTCAGGTATCATTAGAGCCTTCTGAGCCTTAGAAATCAAAGGTGCCTTCAGACTTACCTGGTTGGAATGATTTGGGGATATAATGATAGAACATTTAAAATGTGGTTCCTGATTAACAAGCCTCTACAGTCACAACTTCCTGAGCTGTGCTGACTCTTAAACAAATACAGTGTGTGAATTTGTATTTATGTTCAATCCACTTAGTAAAATAAATAAAATACATTTTTGATTTTTGTTTTAGTGTCTTTGCAAGATATAACAATGAGGAAAGCTTTCCGAAGTTCTACAATTCAAGATCAGCAGCTTTTCGACCGCAAGACTTTGCCTATTCCATTACAGGAGACATATGATGTTTGTGAACAACCTCCACCTCTCAATATACTCACTCCTTATAGGTCAGTGGGCTACTAGATAGGCAGGCTGGCTATTTATTGCAGAATTTCAGTCCAAATCAGTAGCAGTCTACCTTTAAATGCTAAATCCCCAAACATTTTTTACATCACTGGGCTTTTCACCAACACAGAGAACCCTCCTCATCCACCACATTTAGAAAACTTTTGCTTTATTCACTAGGTGTGTTCCTAAGATTCTGGCATACAGAAGACAAGACTTATTCAAGGGAGTTGTTTTAAGAAGTATTATTAGTCAAAGCCAGTGGCAGAGAGTTACTGTCTTTTTAATGTAATAGTTGGTCAGATGAAAAATAAAAAATGAAGAGCTCAAAATTCCACCATGCTAACAAAATAAATATCATTTTTGCTTGCTCATGCCTACTCTTGATCTATATGGATTCAAGTTTTTACAAAATGCATATATAGCATCTGTTTTTAAAATGTTTTTTACCATTTAAAATAAAATCTGGAATTCCTTAGGCTTTCTTTGGGGGTACTTTCACATGATTTGTTAAATGGGTAATTTAAGATACACAACACATATCCTGAACAAAATGGTATTCAGATATTTATCTGAAACTGTTTTGTCAGTATGCAAGTCAATTGGATGAAAATAACTGTTATTACTAGGATGAGTTTTAAAGGATATTTTTGGGGTTTGGTGAGATAATAAGTAAATTAGAGTATTGGCAGAAACCCTGTGTAATTTCTCTATTCTAAATGATATTATTGTCTTTTCAGGCTTTTATCTTTGGCAGAACCTTTTGTAACTATTGGAATTTCCCAAAGGACTTTCAGAAAAGTTGGTATTCAGCACAAGTTAGGGATGAAAATTGTCCAGCTGTTCTTCAGATTAGTAACACCAACTCTGAAAAACACCTTTTTTTCCATTGTCCTTAGTTTTTTGATTCGTGAGAAATATTTTATTGATGCAGCATTCTAATTTATTTTGTCAGTATTTTTACACATGCTGTATTTCATTAATGTAAGAGAAAAAAACATTTTAGTAAAATTACTCTGATTGCCTAAGTCTTACTGATATATGTTTTGATATTTTACATTTCAGAGATGATGGTAAAGAAGGTTTGAAGTTTTATACCAATCCTTCGTATTTCTTTGATCTATGGAAAGAAAAAATGTTGCAAGATACAGAGGATAAGAGGAAGGAAAAGAGGAAACAGAAGGTATTACAAGAGATTCAAAAAATTGAAGTTAGTTTTGGTGTATTTGTGTTTTGTTGCATACAGGGAACTTTATTAAGCTTGTATCTTGACAGTTTTATACTGAAGTCTTTATAACCACACAGGAAGATCACAGTCTAATGGGGGAACAGGTGAGCAATCAGATTATTATAATATGGTATGATAAGCGCCATAACAGAGATATGTATGGAGAGTTTAGGTAGCACAAAACTGCACCTGCTTTAGCCAGAAGACAGGGTTGGTAAACACTTTCAACAAAGCTTATAATAAATATTGCAGAACAAATAGGAATTAAGCAGACCAGGGAAGAGGAGAAGGGCATTCTGGTAAGAAGGGATGAAGAAATACTGTGCAGATATTGGCAAAGTAGATTAACTTATATTTTCTTACCACAGATCATATCCTAAATGTTTTGGAAAGATGATTATATTCTCACTAAATTCCTGTTGTCTGTCTGCTGTGTTGCCATTTCCTACTTTGTAATAAAATTCACTTGGATCTCCTTTATTCCATGTTGATGATAACTGGAAATAAAGAAAGAGGAAGCAAAATTGGGATTTAGGCAGAATTATGAAGGAGGCAAAATCCCTCTGTTTCTCCTGTAACTGTCTCTCCTCTCCTCTCCTCCCTTTCCCTCATAATGCCTTCATTTTATTTTCTGTACTAGATAGTATCCCAGCGTTCTAGCCAGAGTTTACAAACTGGTGACTGGAAGCTCAAATTATGCCTGCAGTCAGTGTTTTGTTTGACAAACACAGTGGTTTTAAAATTCTTGAACTGGAAAGCCTTGAATGGGCATGCCTGTTTTTTGTTTGTTTTTTTTTTTCAGTACAATCCCCATCTTACACCTGACTTTCTTCATTCATTTCACAATGTTCACATGAACATTTCACATTCATGTATGTGATCTGCTTGGCCCCTTTGGGCATTTGACTTTGTTACACCAACTCTAGACCTCTCTATGCTTTCTCCCACAATTTTAATTATTTTGTGTTTTATTTTTTGAATACCCTGTTTCTGATGAGGGACACAGTTGTTATGGGTTAATTGGATAATTGTATTGGCTAGCTAATTGGTCACTTTCCAGATTATATAGCCTTAATAAATTTTCAGGTTTTGGTTAGAGTTAGTGCCATTAATGGTAGAAATTTCACTCATTATAGCAAAAACTAATAGATGTGGGAGCAGAATTGGTGAATCTTTTTTTCATCCGAAAGGACTTTCTGACCTCAAATTTTATTATTTAGGCATACTATTTTTATCTGGTGCATCAATTCAAATTAGAGGTTAAAGAAACATGACAAGAAGCTGGGATTGGAAGCAAGCTAGCTAAGATTTAATTCTGAATGTACCAATGAACTGTCTCTGTGTTACTTTAACTGTATTATGATGGCATTGTCTTTTTCAGTTAATGTTAGAATTTTATTTTGATTGTTATAACATCTTTTTAAAAACTTAGCCCTTCAGCATTTGGCTTTGTTTTAATACATCTGTTATAGCAGAAAAATCTAGATCGTCCTCATGAACCAGAAAAAGTGCCGAGAGCGCCTCATGACAGGCGGAGAGAGTGGCAGAAGCTGGCCCAAGGCCCGGAGCTGGCGGAAGATGATGCTGATCTCCTACATAAGCATATTGAAGTTGCTAATGGCCCAGCCTCTCATTTTGAAACAAGGTTTCTTTTCTTTTGTTTGTTTGTTAACAAAATTAATGATAAAATACTGGCTCTGTTTCTAATATCTATGCCTCTGATTCTTAGGTCCTGAATTGTTGAACCAGCAGACCCTGCTTTATCTATAAAAATTATTTTGAAACCCTGACCACTGTGAGCCTACTAAAGTCTGATCTTGGGCCGGTTATTTTCATACCTGGATTTTAGTTTTGTCATCTATAGAAAAAGGTGGTTGGAATAGATGATCTTCAGGGTTGTTTTAGCTTTCATATGAAGTCTCCATGCTCTCTCAGGCAGAGTCTGCCAGAATTTCATAATAGAGGAATGGGGTCTGGAATGTTTTTGAAATATTACTGATTCACTACATATAAAATAGGAGCTGAGAAAGGGTAGTATTTTGTTCCTTTTTCTTTCTCCTGGCTCCCTTTCTATGCCACATCTCCCACCTCAGTTACATCAGGACTTTTAAACAAAATTACTCATCCCCTTTTGCAGAACTATAGAATAGGTCTTTTTTCCTTTCTCAGTAGCCATGGCCCCATCTAAGTAACATGCTATCCTAACTAAACATTATACTAGCATCTCTCTGTAAAGGCATTTGTGTATAGTTGAATGAGTATAGTTATTATTATATATATTATAGCTACTGATTTTTGAATGGAAAAGAGCTTAAAGTTTTCTTTGGAATAATACATGTAAATTATTAGGCTAATATCTTGGCCAAGTTTAGGAGTAATATATGTGTAAGATACTATTTATATGCATTACTGGAAGAAAAAGACCAAAAAGATTGAGATTTATTTTAAAAAGTTATCTATAGGGGTGCCTGGGTGGCTCAGTCGTTAAGCATCTGCCTTCGGCTCAGGTCATGATCCCAGGGTCCTGGGATCGAGCCCCGCATCAGGCTCCCTGCTCGGTGGAGAGCCTGCTTCTCCCTCTCCCACTGTCTCTCTCTCTGTCAAATAAATAAAATCTTTAAAAAAATAATATAAATAAAAAGTAATCTATAGATAAACATTTTTTTCTACTACTGTTAAGTAATTATGACATTACCTTACCTGGTAACACAAGTACAATACAGTTAATCCTTGAACAACGAGAGAGTTAGGGGGACCAATCCCTTGTGCGGTCAAAAGTCCACATGTAACTTTTGACTTCCCAAAAACTTAACTACTAATAGACAACTGTTGACTGGAAGCCTTACTGAGAGCATAAATAGTCATTTAACACATATTTTGTATGTTACGTGTATTATATATTGTACTTTTATAATAAAGTAAGCCACAGAAAAAATGTTAAGAAAATCATAAAGAAAATACATTTATAGTGCAGTACTGTAAAACAAAAAACCTCATATAAGTGGAGGTGCTCAGTTCAAACCTGTATTCAAAGTCAGCTGTATTTTCTAACTTACTTTGTGTACATTCGTCCCCAGCATGCACTACAATCAGTAAATATTTATAAACCTTAAGTCACATGTTGCTTTGTTACTCAGTTATTTTCTGAGTACCTACCACCTTAAAAAAACACCAAAAAGACGAAACAATATAATTAGCTATCCCCGTGGTGCTAGTATCGTGGAGGCCTTTCTCACCGATAAAGACATTTGGAAGTCAGTCAGGTTTAAGAGAGCAACGAGCTATCCTAATGGTAGAAAATTCCAGTTTTCATATTCTAGCTTTTTGTCATTGGCATCATGTTTTAAAGGGAAAAAATGAAATAGAGACAGCTTTGAACACAGTTTGCCAAAAGTTAATTACTCTCTTTTCTTGTTTATAAGATTCTATATGTAATACTTTATCCTTGTGAATTGAATTAGTATTATTAGTAGGTTGCATTGTGAGCAGCATTCTTTGTTTTAAAAGCAGTAATAAATTTCCGAAGTTTCTTAGTAGTGGTTAAAATATTGGCATTCAAAGGATACATGTTAAATATCTCCTGTAGAACACTTTACTCCACCAGTAATTCAAGAAAAATACACTGATACTATATTTTTTTTTAGACCTCAGACATATGTGGACCATATGGATGGATCTTACTCACTTTCTGCCTTGCCATTTAGTCAGATGAGTGAGCTTCTGACTAGAGCTGAGGAAAGGGTCTTAGTCAGACCACACGAACCTCCTCCACCTCCACCAATGCATGGAGCAGGGGATGCCAAACCCATACCGACCTGTATCAGGTATGTTGGGACAGGCACATAATATTTGTTCCTAGGAGTTGGTAACCTTTCTCTTGGAAGGACCAGTTAGTAAATATTTTAGGCTTTGTGGGCATACGTTCTCTGTCACAGCTACTCAGCTCTGCCATTGTTGCGTGAAAACAGCCATAGACTACACGTAAATAAATGCCTGTTTGTGTTTCAACGAAACCTTATTTACAAAAACAGAGAGCAGTTCAGGTTTGGCCTGTGGACGTCATTCACCACCTCTGATAAAAGCTGACCTGTTCTCGGGGAAAATTTAGTGAATGGGAATTTACTTTAAAGATTAAAGTGTGTTTCATTTTATTATAGCTTTCTTATCAAGCACATGATGTGTAGTATATTAATAAAAATTAGGAATTTCTGGACTGTGGTAAGGGACTAAGAAGTGGGAACCATAGGTGTGATTCTAAGTGTTAATTTGGTATTATGGGGAATACTCTGAGAATTTGAGAGAAAAAAGGCAATAATCTTTCAGTAAAGCAATTTTGAAGTTGAATTTTGTCCATTGTTATCAAGATTATAAGATTTTTAATAGGTAAATAAAGACCAGCTTTATAATTTTCAGTTAAAAAAATCAGCCTTCTATCACTGAGTCATTTGATGTTCCATCCTCAGGAAGGAAGAGAGCCATAAATTTCCTTTTGTGAAAAAAAAAAAAATTTCCTTTTATGGCTTGTAATTAGTTGTTATTGATTTAACTGAAATGACATATGATGAGTCTTAATAGCTTCAGTATCAATGCAGCGTTGTAATGGCCACAGGTATTGCTACAAATATTGTAATATGATAAATGTTATTATAAAGACTCCTACCACAGCATAAAATTGAACATTTTATTTATCAAAGTAAGCATAAAATGCTTGAGTGTATATGACAGGTGCATGGAAGGATGAGACCATTTAGAATATTACAAACGAAAGCACCACCTCTTCATTTTCTTGTTGGTATCTTCCCTTCACCCTAAATACTGAAGAATTTTTAATTTCTTTAGGAACATGTTAATGCATCTACCCTGCTATAATGACTGACAGTTGTATCTTTCCTGTGGTTGGTTCTTTCTCTTTTAATAACTTGCTGGGATTTCTTTATCATTTCAGTTCTGCTACAGGTTTAATGGAAAATCGCCCTCAGTCACCAGCTACAGGCAGAACACCTGTGTTTGTGAGCCCCACCCCCCCACCTCCTCCACCACCTCTTCCATCTGCCTTGTCAGCTTCTTCCTTGCGAGCCTCAATGACTTCGACTCCTCCCCCACCAGTACCTCCCCCGCCTCCACCTCCAGCCACTGCTTTGCAGGCTCCAGCAGTACCTCCACCTCCAGCTCCTCTTCAGATTGCCCCTGGAGTTCTGCACCCAGCTCCTCCTCCAATCGCACCCCCTCTGGTACAGCCCTCTCCTCCAGTCGCTAGGGCTGCCCCAGTGTGTGAGACTGTACCAGTTCATCCGCTCCCACAGGGTGAAGTCCAGGGGCTGCCCCCACCCCCACCACCGCCTCCTCTGCCTCCACCTGGCATTCGGCCACCATCCCCTGTCACAGCTGCAGCTCTTACCCATCCTCCCTCTGGGCTCCATCCAGCTCCATCTACTGCCCCAGGTCCCCATGTTCCATTAATGCCTCCATCTCCTCCATCGCAAGCTATACCTGCTTCTGAGCCAAAGCGTCATCCATCAACTCTACCTGTAATCAGTGACGCCAGGAGTGTACTTCTGGAAGCAATACGAAAAGGTAATTGCCTCATGGCCGTTCAGAGCATTGCTATGGTAGCATTAGAAACTTTCTAAATATTTGACACAGTAACATTTTCTTCACTTACAAAATTTTAGATTGTATTTTTCCACAATTGGTTTTTATTTTTTATTTTCTTTATTTTTAAAAGATTTTTTTTATTCATTTGAGACACAGAGCTACAGAGAGAGAGAGAGCATGAGCAGGGGGAGAAGCAGAGGGAGAGGGAGAAGCAGGCTTCCCGCCAAGCCAGGAGCCCAATGTGGGGCTTGATCCCAGGACCCTGGGATCATGACCTGAGCTGAAGGCAGACACTCAACCATCTGAGCCACCCAGGTGCCTCTCACAAATGGTTTTTAGAAAGAAAAGCTATGTTCAACATGTATTTTATATCACTTTCCAGAAAATATATCACATTTAATTATTTTATTTTCATACTTTGGTAGGGATTCTTAAAATGTTTATTAAATAAATGAGAAATTAAAAGTATCAGACTTATAGAAAATTTAGTTAAAACCCTTTATATTATGTTTAATATGTATGTTAACTCCTTTAAAAATGGTATTTTCTTCAGTGTTAAGGCTGTCCATTTGGTGTATCAGTGACACTTGCTCTACCAGATGCCTTTATAGGATTAACGTTCCTCTCTCAGTAACAAGGGAAAGACCTCTCATATTCATTCATTTATTCAGCCAGCATTTCCTAGGCACCTACTCTAAGCCAGGCACCAACAGTGTAGAATGAATAATAGTGCCTTTCCCTCGATTCCTTGGGAGAATAAAGCCACAGGAAATATACTCAACAACGTTCATTTGACCACTGGTTAACTTTTTAGGGGGGCTGCTGAGTAGGGAGGCACAGTAGACCATCATGGCTAAATAAACTTTAGATATTCACTGGGATAGCTGGTAAGTTTGACCAGCTAGTTTTACAGATAATGAAAGAATTAATTGACCAAATTAGTATGATTCTAAATATGATCCCTTCAAATTCTTTTTAATAGATCTTGCTTTTCATTTTCCTATTAGTATTTCTCACATGTATTTGATTTTATTCCAGAAAGATTAATAATATGTAGTATTTAGTATTTTGCCTTACAATGAATGCTTTGGTTTTTCTGTATCAGGTATTCAGCTACGCAAAGTAGAAGAGCAGCGTGAACAGGAAGCTAAACATGAACGCATTGAAAATGATGTTGCCACCATCCTGTCTCGCCGTATTGCTGTGGAATATAGTGATTCAGAAGATGATTCAGAATTTGATGAAGTAGATTGGTTGGAGTAAGAAAAATACATTGATAAATATTACAAAACTGAATGCAAATGTCCTTTGTGGTGCTTGTTCTTTGAAAATGTTTGGTCATTCCAGTGTTTTGCTTTCTTTTCCTTATGATAAATAACCTTATCCTCCATAATTTTTGATTTCTAAGAAAAATAATAGCATACATTTCAAACTAAATGTTTTACAGTGGCTTATCTTTTTTATTTTTCACTGAAAAGATAATTTGGTCAAAAAACCACTAAGTATTAAGCATGGACAGCTGTTGTTAGAGTAGCAGATTCAGTTTTTTGATATATCTTAATTGTGCACTTTGTGAATTTTAATTTAAAGAAAGCAACTGAGATTGAAATCTTGAGGGCAGCTGTATCTATTAATGAGCCTTATTCCATTTCCTGATGTTTTAAAACACTGCCTTGATTATATGAATACACTCAGAAAGTACCCTTAGCTAGTAGTACTGAATTCTCTTAAAGGAATGCTTGAATTTTTTTTAATTATTGTTTTACCGTTTTTAAATACTTGCCTTATTTGAATGTTTAGCAGTACCCCCTTCCCACTTATATATTGTGTGGTACGATTTTGCTTGCCTATAAGAGTTTAAAAAATTTCCATGTGAAATACTCTGACATAAACATACATGTAACTTACATTAACTGTTAAGAATTAACAGTCTGATTTAATAAATGGTTCATTTTAAAGGTTCATGGGTGTTGCTCTTTGAATCAAACTATTTCTGATAATTTATCAAATATATATAAAGTAGGCTTTTAATAGATAGTAAGCAAAAAATGTTAAAACCACTTAAGCTGTATAATTTCCTCTTAATTATACAGATTCATGTTGTCTGGTATGTAAGGTAGCTTTTATATCATTTTTTCCTAAGGTCACAAAAATCAGTATTTTTCAACTCCTTATGCTCTTAAATTAAAATCTCAATGTGCTGTCTAATTTCAACACAACTTGACTTCAGTTTAACAGCATTCTTGAAATTATATTTTGCAATGATAAAGTGAGTTGTTAATGTTTACACAGTCCAGATTAAGGGATGGAGGGAAAAGCAGCATTAGTATTAGATTGTTTAATGTGAAGTTTTTGTAGTTGGACTGTAAAAGTGACAGCAGTCTTCATCCTTTTACAGTGCAATTTCTAGCTCCTCCCATCAAGACATGGGTTCTTTTCTCACCCACCTTGGATCTGAGTGTTGCTGAGACTTGTTCTAGCCAATAGCATTGTCTCAGGTTAAGCCTGCTAGAAGATCAGAAACCTCATACAGAGAGCTGTGCCAAGTGAGACCATCTTAGACCAGCCAAGCACGAGCTCACCCACTGGCCGGCTATAAACAGATGAGCAAGATTAGCTAAGATTAGCCCAGCTCAGAAGAATTGTTCAACTAACCTATAAACTTATGAGCAAAAAAATAATGCTTATTGTCTTTTTTTTTTTTAATTTTATTTATTTATTTGAGTGAGAGAGAATGAGAGATAGCACGAGAGGGAAGAGGGTCAGAGGGAGAAGCAGACTCCCCACCGAGCAGGGAGCCCGATGCGGGACTCGATCCAGGGACTCCGGGATCACGACCCAAGCCGAAGGCAGTCACTCAACCGACTAAGCCACCCAGGCGCCCCAATAATGCTTATTGTCTTATACCTAAGTTTTGAGATGGATTATTTCACACAGCATTAGTGCAACAGTAATAGATAGCTGATAGATGAGGTCATTGGTAACTTGATAATTTGGGGGTTATTTAGGTAGATAACTAATGACCCGTACTCTTTGTGGAATAAGAATGAGGAACTAAGTTCTATTGTGGCGATAGTTTGGACATAAAAAAAAAATTTCCTAATAGCTCTAATTAACAAAAGATTTGCTTTGTTCTTTTGGGTAGCTTTGCCTAGAACGAGAGATTAGATAGTGGGGGCACCTGTGTGGCTCAGTCGGTTAAGTATCTGACTCTTAGTTTTGACTCAGGTCATGATCTCTGGGTTGGGCTCTGTGCTGAGTGTGGAGCCTGCTTAAGAGTCTCCCTCTGCCCCTCCCCCCACACACCGCCCCCAGCCCGCTCACATGCACACACATGCTCTCTCTCTTTCTCTCTCTCAAAAAAAAGAGAGAGATTAGATAGTGATTTGAGGTTTCTTTCAACTTTACAAAAATATATAGTGTTGAATTCAACTCAAGAAAATATGACACAATTTAAAGTTTATCCTCCTAAGTGTGTAAAAGGCAGTGGCAGTATATAGTTTTTATAAAGCTCAGTTGGGCCAGTAACCAAAATGTAATGGTACTGGCATTGGAGTAGTTAAGGGTAATAAAAAAGGAAATGGTTGGAGGTTTCTTAATAATAGAAGTGGATCTGCTTTAAAGCCTGGCAGTACATATCCTAAATAGTTTATGAGATTATTTTGTTGTTTGGAACATTCCTGAAAGATAAGAAAGTGCCCGTAGACTGAAGAGGCCATATGTGTCATATCTATTTTGAAAGCAAAATAACCTTTCAGTCTAGATATTTCAGCTTAACTTGGTGAGAGAGTTTTGGAACAACTGTTCAGTGGTCAATTTTAATACCCTAAGAATGAAAGTGACTGGACAATTACTGTCTTCTTCTTATTGAATTATATTACTATTCCACTAGGTCATGGAGCGTAGAGGCAGGAAAAATGAATTGTATATCATGGAGAAATAATTGGCTTCACTTTTTTTGGTCAAAATTGTTACCCGTTTACCTCCATATTGCCAAATTCAACAAATACTTTTTAGTCCTTAAGTTATTTGATCTTTAGTCTGTAAAAAATACATACAGAATATATTCTGTGCATATTCTGTGTATTGTATTCTGTGTATATTTTTCATTTTCACTCCAGCTGTCTCTGGCTTTTTTGTGTGTGATGCTGTTCTTTCCCCTTCACAAGAATGGTAAGACAGGAGAGGGGGGAATATTTAGCTGCAGTGAAGCTTAGGATGACATTCAGTCATTATAGAGGGAAAAGGAGTGTGTCTGTAATTTTTTCTAACGAATATTTGTAAGCTCCATATATATAAGTAATTTTAAACTAGAACCACTGCTTTTCAAAACTTATTTAGGCAGACGAGATGACTTCTGAAGCATTTTCAGGTTATAAATATTTATTAAAAGACAATTAAGGAAAATGTTCATTTGGATGGTGTTCTGTGAATTACGAAACACCTCCTTTTATTTCCACTTTCAGAAAGCCCTACCCTTTCTTCAACATCCATCTCACATCCATATTCTCATAAAGTCTTCTCAGATCACCACGACTGGAGTTCATATATATTCCTTTTCAATTTTTCTAATTCTTTTATTATAAACTTTCTTCAAGTACACTTAAGTGCCATTTTGCATTACAGTTATTACCTATTCGAGCTTGCCAAATAGATTACTCACAAGAGAGCAGGAGCCTTGTCTTAAACAGGCAACTCATAATTATCTCTTCTATTAAACAGATTCCGAAATAAACTTTTTTTCTTCTGTCCACTAGCGCTCTTAAAATCATATCTTCCTAGGCACTGCTCCTGCTTAGAAAAATTTCCTCCATTAACCTCAGTAACACAGTTGAGCTAAAACTAGTCCTAACTTCATCAAAACTGTGTGTGTGTAATTTAAGAAATGGAAAGCAGAAGATTGCCTCTTCTGGCCAAAAGTTAAAAGTTACTAATATTTCTGAAGTCTTAAGGCAGAGAGCAAAATTGATGAAGTGTTTTTATTTAATGGGAATATCATGAATTACTTTCAAAACATAGCTTTAACTTTGCCCTTAGTAAACATACTACTGCTGTTTATTTTTTCATTTTCACTCCACCGCATTTACCTTGACCCCAGCTATTTCTAAAACTACCTCCCTAAAAGTACTAAAGCAAGTACAAAATAAATTATTTAAAGCTCCTGAATAGTTTAAGAAATTCCTTTTTGCAATTCATGATCTCTGTATTGTCTACATAGTAAAAAAATGTAAATAAACCAATGCAAGGTATTAATCATGCAGTATCAGAATTTGAAGATGGCTTTGCTGCATTGAAGTAATGAAAATGAAATATCAAAGTATGATTTTTTTTTATTATGTTAATCACCATACAGTACATCATTAGTTTTTGATGTAGGGTTCCATGATTCATTGTTTGCGTATAACACCCAGTGCTCCATTCAGCACGTGCCCTCTTTAATACCCATCACCGGGCTAACCCATCCCCCACCCCCCTCCCCTCTAGAATGATATTTCTAAGTTGTATCATTTAACTGTAATTAATAAGCTAATCATTTTACTGAAGCCAAACGACAAATAGGAGACCCTTACAATACAAAGAATATGTCTTTTCCTCCCTTTATTCATTGCTGTACTAAGAACAAATTTATTTATGTTCTCCATGACTTGGCTGTAGAATGCATCAGTAATCTCTTGCTTTTTAAGCCTGACAGCCAGGCTCTGAATAAAGAATGAATACCAGCCTTGAATGAACATTTCAGGCACTTTTTTTTTTTTTACAGACTAGTTATCAATACCTTTTTCTCATTATTGTAAGGCCAGCTGCTCTTTTTTTCCTTTAGAAAAAAAATTTAAACCACTGACCATGTATTGAAGTCATCTTTCTCAGGATATTTATAGTTTCTCCTCTTTCTTACTGTAGATAAATTTACTTAGTGGTAATGATTTTGAATATTTTATAGTATCTATATAAATATGTTCCTTATGTGTATGTGTGTGTTATACTCAAAGACTTCTTAATAAATTTCTTATTTATCCATCCTGCCTTTAGGCTAGCTTTTTCAGTACTACTCTTTTGATATAGGACACTGATGTCTCCAGGGGTAATAAAATTTCCCATCCATCTTTTTGGCTCAGAAACAACATAAAAGACATAAGAACCATCAAATCAAAATATGTCTTCTATTGTAATAGCTTCCAATATAACTTAAAGGTATCAATTTTATTCTTACCTTTGAAATCCATGAAATGTTGCACTTCTAACTTTAAAGAAAATCTATAGGAACTATATCATCTAGACCATTCCAGATGAAGGAGCAACATCTCCTATCATTAATGCTTTGTTTTTATTAATTTTATGTTTATGATGTTTCTTTTTATTTATTCAATAAATTTTTTTGATGCCTGCAGAGTTACTTTGCTGGGCATTGGGGCCACAGCAGTGAATAGACAGAGCCCTACTTTCTGAGCATACCGATAAACTAACAAAGAACAATGAGTGTTATGTTAGGGAAGCACATAGCACAGAGACCACACTTAGTCTAGGAAGTCAGGAAAAGCCTCCCAAAGGAAATGACATTTAAAGTTTGAGGTAGACCTAGGCAGATAAATATTGAAGTGAGGGTGGACAGTCTACCAGACAAAGGAAATAGGTGTGTGAATGTCTGGAAATGCTTGATACAAAGCATGCATGGATGGAGGGGTATAAGTAGAAATAAATGAGAAAGGTAAGCAGGAGCAAATCATGAGAGGGTTAGGAACCATATTAAGGAGTTTGCAGTTATTTCGTGGACAGTAAAATTGAAGAAGTGACATATCAGACTAGCGTATTGGAAAGATAATTGGCAGCTGCAGTGTGGTAAATGAATTAGAGAGTAGTTAGCTTGGAGGTCAAGAGACCAGTCAGGCTTTGTAATAGATGAGAGATAATAATTAGGGATGGTGGTGACAGAAGAGATAGATGATGAGATAGATTCAAGAGAAATTCAGGATGTGGAATACACTGGACTTGGTAATTAGAGAGGAAGGAATCAAGGATAACTTCAGAGTCCTGGCTTACTGATAGACCATTAGAGGAGGAGCAAGTGGGACAGGATGGATGATGCAGTTTGGGACATAAGGTAGGGAAAGGATCACCTATATGGTTGGAGGGAAGAATTAATCTTGGATTTGTAAAAGGAAACCTCTTTGCAGGAAGGACTGGTCCCAAAAAGTTGAGAAAGTTTCCTTCTAATAGAGGATCTGTTTTCTCTTTGAAGTAGATGACAGTGCTGCCTTGGGTGATTGGGGAGACAGGAAGAATGTCAACAGTTTTAAGAAAAGAGAAGTCATTTAAAATGACTAGTTTAATGCAGTAGTCATCGTGATAAATGGGGGAGCTTTCCAGGGAAATAGGAAATTGTCAGACCGTATTGAAAACATTGTTGAGATTGGTGACCATGAATTTAATGGCTCCAGGCTATACACTCTATGATTTTTTTTTCCCCCTAGGAGTCTGGAGACAGTTGCCAGAAGGAAACCATTGAATTCTTTCAGCATCGGGTTTTGACTGTACTGTGGGATGGAAGGACAATCTCTAGGAAAAACTGACTGGTCTCCTTGCTATCTTAACTCCATGATTAAGCTCCGGTTTGGAGTTCTTCTCTATTTTGCCATAATGCCAAATCTCCTTTTCTCATTAAGTACATTCATAGGCTCTTCTAGATTGTCAAATCACACAGGTGAGTCTTCTCTTGTTTTGAGACTTTATATTCCACCTTCCCTATGCTCAATATCATCTCAGTTTTCTTTTATTACGCAGCTTCTCCTTTCTATCCTGTCACACCTGCAGAATTCCTGCTCTATTCCCATTTTAACGTGCTCAGCTACCCTTTATTTTGTTATCTTTCAGATCTAGAAATCTTCTTCTAAGGATTCTGTCAAAGATAATTCTGCCACGAAGGTTATGTAATTCAAAACAAAGAAGTAGCGAGGGATTTGACTTTTTATCTATCCCTTTCAAGTCTGAGCTGCCTCATCTGCCTCATTTACTTTGTCGGCAGGAATCCATTTTCTTTTGAAGATACTTCCCTCAGCCCAAAAAATAAATTCTATGCTTGATTCTATTGATTTTGTTTTTTAGAGCATATAAAATGAGGCCAAATTTTTAGATTTAATTCTTGGATTGATTAATAGCCAACCATCTCAGAAATGTCTGGCATAGAGTCTCAGTAAAACAATCTGGATAATTCAATATGAACTGCTTACCATTATCAAAAAAATAAAGAGTGGAGCCTATTAACCAAGCACTAAGCCTTTTATTTTGATTTCAAAGACCAGCTTGTTCCTTTTGTTTGGTTGTTTAATCTTTTTTATTGTGAAACATGCATAACAGAAAAGTGCATAAAATTTTCAGCTCAGTAATTTACCGCAGTGTGAGTACCAATATAACCACCATCCAGGTCAAGAAACAGAATATTGCTATCACTCTAGAAAGCTCATGCCCCCTCCTAACTACTAGCCCTTTCTTCATCTCCAACCCCAAGGGTAACCACTATCCTAATTTATGGTAGTCCCTTCCTTGTTTCTATCTTAGACTTTTACCACCTAAGTATGTGTTTCGAATATAATAGTTTAATTTTGCCTATATTTTGAACTTTACATCAGTGGAATCTTTTAATGTGTGCTTTTTTTTGTGTCTGATTAAAATTCTGTCTGTGAGTTTCAACCATGTTATTTGTAAACTACTTGGTTTGTTTTCATTGTTTTATAGTAGTCCATGCTATAAATATGTCACACTCTATCCATTCTACTGCTGATGGATATTCTAGTTTGTAGTTTGGGGCTTTTACAAATAGTACTGGTGTGAACGTTTTTGCATATGTTTCTTTTTCATGTGTGGGCATTTCTGTTAAGTATATACCTAGAAATGGAATTGCAAAATCATAGGACATGAATATCTTCAGCTTTAGTAGATAATGCCAAACAGTTTTCCAAAGAAGTTGTACCAATTTATACTCCCACCAGCAGTCTGAGCATTCCTGTTGCTCCACATCCTTGTCACACCTTCTGGTATTATTCTGTTTAGTTTTAGCTATTCTAGTAGGTTTGTGACAGTGTCTGATTGTGCTTTGTTTTCTTTTCCCTGATTACTAATGAGGTTGAGTATCTTTCCATATGTTTATTAGCTTTATCTTCTCCCCCTCTGTGGCTTCTCTTCTCACTTTATTGGTGCTCTTTGAAAATAAGTTGCTAACTTTCAGGTAGTCCATTTTATCAATTTTCTTCATGATTAGTGTGTTTTGTGCTCTAAGAAATATTTCCCTATGCCAGGTTTATAAATGATTATACTGTCTTCTAGAGACTTTGTTGTGTTACCTTTCACAGTTGGATCTATAATCCATCTGGAATTGATTTTTATATGCCATGTGAGGTCAGAGTTAAGTTTCATTTTCTTTTCCTATGGATATCCAATCTAGTTAACACCATTTATTGAAAAGACTGTTCTTTCCTCTCTGTTCTGAAGGACCAATTTATAAAAAATTCATATGTATTTATGTTGATATGATTGCATAGTATGACTGTATAATGATGATAATACAGATATGCACAAATGAGTCTATTTATAGACCTTATTCTATTCTACCAGTCTATTCTTCCACCAGTATCACAGTTTTTTAAATGGTTTACAGTCTTATAGAAAGTGTTGATATCCAAGAAAGCAAACCTGTTCACCTTGTTGTTTTTCTTTAAAATTGTCTTTACTTTTTTTTATTATGTTACGTTAATCACCATACATTAAATCATTAGTTTTTGATGTAGTGTTCCATGATTCATTGTTTGCGTATAACACCCAGTGCTCCATGCAGAACGTGCCCTCTTTAATACCCATCACCAGGCTAACCCATCCCCCCACACCCGTCCCCTCTAGAACCCTCAGTTTGTTTCTCAGAGTCCAGAATCTCTCATGGTTTGTCTCCCCCTCTGATTTCCCCCCCTTCATTCTTCCCCTCCTGCTATCTTCTTCTTCTTCTTTTTTTTTTTTAACATATAATGTATTACTTGTTTCAGAGGTACAGGTCTGTGAGTCAACAGTCTTACACAATTCACAGCGCTCACCATAGCACATACCCTCCCCAATGTCTATCACTCAGCCACCCCATCTCTCCCACCCCCCCCACTCCAGCAATCCTCAGTTTGTTTCCTGAGATTAAGAATTCCTCATATCATTGAGGTCATATGATACATGTCTTTCTCTGATTGACTTATTTCGCTCAGCATAATACCCTCCAGTTCCATCCACGTCGTTGCAAATGGCAAGATTTCATTTCTTTTAATGGCTGCATAATATTCCATTGTGTATGTATGTATATATATATGTATTTATATACCACATCTTCTTTATCCATTCATCTGTTGATAGACATCTTGGCTTTTTCCACAGTTTGGCTATTGTGGACATTGCTGCTATAAACATCGGGGTGCACGTACCCCTTCGGATCCCTACATTTGTATCTTTGGGGTAAATATCCAGTATTGCAATTGCTGGATCGTAGGGTAGCTCTATTTTCAACTTTTTGAGGAAACTCCATACTGTTTTCCAGAGTGGCTGCACCAGCTTGCATTCCCACCAACAGTGTAGGAGGGTTCCCCTTTCTCCGCATCCCCGCCAACATCTGTCCTTTCCTGACTTGTTAATTTTAGCCATTCTGACTAGTGTGAGGTGCTATCTCATTGAGGTTTTGATTTGGATTTCCCTGATGCTGAGTGATGTTGAGCACTTTTTCATGTGTCTGTTGGCCATTTGGATATCTTCTTTGCAAAAATGTCTGTTCATGTCTTCTGCCCATTTCTTGATTGGATCATTTGTTCTTTGGGTGTTGAGTTTAATAAGTTCTTTATAGATTTTGGCTACTAGCCCTTTATCTGATATGTCATTTGCAAATATCTTCTCCCATTCTGTCGGTTGTCTTTTGGTTTTGTTGACTATTTCCTTTGCTATGCAAAAGCTTTTTATCTTGATGAAGTCCCAATAGTTCATTTTTGCCCTTACTTCCCTTGCCTTTGCCGATGTTTCTAGGAAGAAGTTGCTGTGGCTGAGGTCGAAGAGGTTGCTGCCTGAGTTCTTCTTTAGGATTTTAATGGACTTTTGTCTCACATTTAGATCTTTCAACCATTTTGAGTCTATTTTTGTGTGTGGTGTAAGGAAATGGTCCAGTTTCATTCTTCTGCATGTGGCTGTCCCAATTCTCCCAACACCATTTGTCGAAGAGACTGTCTTTGTTCCATTGGACATTCTTTCCTGCTTTGTCAAAGATTAGTTGACCATAGAGTTGCGGATCCATTTCTGGGCTCTCTATTCTGTTCCATTGATCTATGTGTCTCTTTTAGTGCCAGTACCATACTGTCTTGATGATTACAGCTTTGTAATAGAGCTTGAAGTCCGGAATTGTGATGCCGCCAGCTTTGCTTTTCTTTTTCAACATTTCTCTGGCTATTCGGGGTTTTTTCTGGTTCCATACAAATTTTAGGATTATTTGTTCCATTTCTTTGAAAAAAGTTGATGGTATTTTGATAGGGATTGCATTGATTATTCTGGGCCCTTTGCATTTCTATATACATTTTAGAATCAGATTGACTGCTAACAGATTGAACATTTAGATGCCGTTATAGCTAGATTTGCCTTGGTAAGCGGGAGCCCACTATGTGGTCTTCATTTTTGCCACAGTGGCCACTCAGTTCATATGCCTTCATGTAGATTTTCCTGGCCTTCACAGAGTAGACCACCATCAACTGAGCAATTAAATGTCTCTGAAATTCTGTGACTCAAATGAGCAAATCTTCAGTCAGCTGCTCAGTTATATCTGCTCTTCCAAAGCCAGAAATAAGGGCCTTTTTGTAAGCAACCGAACTAAGCTCTCACCCATAGTCTCGACCTGCTTGTTACCAGCCCTTACATTCTCATTAGCCCTCTGCAGAACATCATAGCAACTTGGCAATAACCAGCCAACCCTGCTATCTTTTTAGGCATTGTTCTCCTCATTTCATTCAAATATATGAATCATTATGCATGAAAGGGCAGTCACCTCTCCAGGATGTTTTCCTACATCACCTAAGGTGAAATCTGTAGCAGTTTGGCTGTATCCATGCCCCACATACCACTCAGGGTAACATTCCTCTTTGCCTGCCAGGTGATGAATAAGCCAGTCCAAAACTCCATCCTACCACTTGTGTTCTTAGACCACTCCTGCCTCCACTTGTGTTAGTTTAGATCCTCTGAGATACATATGAAAGACAGGATTAGATGTGCAGGATATTTATTGGGGGAGGGAAAGGAAAGGGTGCCAAAGAAGGCATGTGGAGAGCCTTTGGATGGTGAGAGGAGAGGAGGGAAAAAGGAAAATTTGTTGAAAAGTATCTCGGACTACAGAGCTATTCTAAAAGTTTTGGTTAGGCCTATGGGGAGTCTTCATTCCAAAGTTGCCTGTTAGAGGGATGGGCCACTATTACTAACCCTGCTGTGCTTAGTCATTGGCTAGGAGCAGCATAAGGTAAGCTTGGCCTTGGCCTTGGCATAATAGTCGATCCAGAAGGGTAGCACCTGGAGCCTCAGTTAACTGTGCTTTCCCCAGCAGGAGATCTCAATACATTTTTATGGCTACCACAGATTGCTTTGGTGCATTTGCCAAATTCAAATGAATATATGAGTACAGCTTTATTTCAAGGCTCTCTATTATCCCATTGGTTTATTTGTCCTCTGCCACAATCTCCACAGTTTTGATTACTGGTACCTTTTATAAGTCTTGGAGTCAGGTACTAAAAACCCTTCAATTACTTCTTTTTAAGATTGCTTTAGATATTCTAGGTCCTTTATATTCCCATGTGAATTTTAGAATAAGCTTGTCAATTTGTACAAAAAAATTCTTCCGGCAATTTTGACTAGGATTGCATTGAATCTATAGCTCAACTGGAGAAGAATTAACAATATTGAGTTTTCCCATCAGTGAATATGGTCTATTTAAGTCCTCTTCAATTCTCAGCAGTATTTTGTAGTTTTCAGTATAGAGGGTTTACATGTTTTCTGTTAAGTTTATTCCTAAAGAATTTCATGTTTTTGACAGTATTTAATTTTTTAAATTTCCCTTTCCAGTTGTTTGCTCTTAGTATACAGAAGTACAATTAATTTTGTGTATTGAATTTGTCCTTCCAACTTGCTAAACTCACCTATTAGTTCTACTAGTTGTTTTATAGAATCCATAGAAATTTTTATGTGAACAGTCACATCTGTGAATAGAAACAATGTCTTTCTTTTCTGATCTGTATGCCTTTTATTTATTTAATTTTTGTTTTATTACTCTGGTTAGGACTTCTAGTGCAATGTTGAGTAAGAGTGGTAAGAGCAGACATCCTTGCTTTGATCCCATCTTCAGCGAGAAAGCATTCATTAAGTATGATGTTACCATTAAGAATGATGTTAGCTGCAGGGCTTTTGTAAATGCCTTCTACCAGACTTAGGAAGCACTCTTCCATTCCAAATTTGAGTTGCATTTTGTCAGATGCTTTTTCTGTATCTGTTGAACTGATGATACGATTTTTCTCCTTTCTTCTATTACTGGGATGGATTACATTGATTTTCAAACATTAAATCAACCTTGCTAGAATAAGCCTTTGCTTGATCATGATCCTTTTTATATGTTAGATTCGATTTGCTAATGTTTTATTAGAGATTTTTTTTTAACACTGTTCAGGAACACTGATAGTTTTCTTTTTTTTTTTTTTGGAATGTCTTTGTCAGATTTTCATATAAGAGTTCTGCTAACTTTATAAAAGTATTACCTTCTCTGTTTTCTGAAACAGTTTGTGTAAGATGAGCATTCTCTTTTTCAAATGTTGGATAAAATTTACCAATGAAACAATGGCAGGCTTAGAGTTTTCTTTGTAGGGTGGTTTGTTACAAGAGATTTAACTTCTTTAATTGATGTTGGGTTATTTAGATTTTCAATTATGTCAATTTCATCTAAATTATTGAATTTACTGGCATAGAGTTGTTTATAATATGTCTTTATTATCCTTTTAAGGTCTGTGGTGATATGAAGTTTTTGTTTTTTGTTTTTTAATCTTCCTTGGAGTCCAAAGGGCTTCTTGAATCTGTGGTTTGATATCTATTATCAGTTTTGGAACATTCTTGATCATTATTTCTTTAAAAAGTTCTGGCCTATTTTCTTTCTTTTTCTCCTGGAACTCCCAGGTGCATACATGTTAGACCTCAGTGCCTCTTCTTTGTCTCTCAATCTTTGTTTCCTATTTTCCATTTTTTTGTCTCTCTGTGTTAAATTTGGATCTTTTCTTATGACCTCTTTTGTAATTTACTTAATCTGTGTCTAATCTGCTTTTACACCTATTGAATGAGGTCCTAATTTCTATGCATTTACCATTTCTAGAATTTCCAATTTTTTTAAAGTTTTCAGTTCTCTGTCAGAATTTTTAATCTTATCTTTCATCTCCTTGAAAATAGGATAGTTATGAATCTGATAATTCCAGGATCTAGAGTGAATCTGGATAAGTCAAATATCCCCTATTTCTAATGTTTGTTATTTCTGTTGTTTTTCTTTATATTGTCTTCCCTCCTTATGTACCTAGTTATTTGTACTTATAGAAATAATTCGAACGCTTTTTTTTTTTTTTAATCATCTTCCAGAGAGGAATTACTTTTGCTACTTCCAGGCCCAGCGATCAGTGTAGGATCACTTCAGTCCAGTTTTAGGAATGGAGGTGTTTCAAAGTGAGTTGCAGTCCTTGCAGAACCTATCCACTTCTGATTCGACCTTACTCCTGGGGTGCAGCCCTTTAGGGTCCCAACCTAAAGTGAGGAGGTTCACCTGCCCTTCCCCTGTGGCCAGTCCCAAACTCCAGTTGCCATATGTTCCAGCACTATAAAGGTGTTAGAAGTACTGCTTATTTTCTCAATAGCCCCTTCCAGAATCATTCAATTCATCTAAGAGAAAGTGACTGGAGCCATCAAATTCCCCCAGATCTTGGCCTGCCAATTCTTTACTATTTTGTTATCACTCAGGTAGTTTCAAGCATGTATCTTTAATATTTTGTCCAGCTTTCTAATTGTCCTCAGCAAGAAGGTAGAGCCAAATTACCTAGTGCCCCATTACCAGAAGAGATTGGTCAGCCCAATCTCTTTTTTTGTTCCTTTATCAACAAAAAGAAAATTAATGTGAAGTCCATTTTTGGAACTTAAGAAAAGTTAAAATTAATAACCAAACATTTTTCCATCTTGAGCATGTTACATAAAATGCACAGTTTCCAAATTTTAACTGAAATTTTTAAGCTCACAATTAAACTGTTCACTGTGAAACTGCATGCAGCTGTATTTAAAGACATAAGAACAAAAAAAGAGAACTGTGAACAATCCAGGTTATTTTTAACTAACAAAGAGAAGTGTTCAAAAGCACAGATACAGAAGTTTATGTAAGTGGAGACAGTGCATCCCTGGAGTTTTCGAAGAATGAGAAAAAGCAAGTGACAGATCCGTCAAATGGCTCCCAGTTTACTGCTTGGGGACTTATAGGATGCTATTTGAAGTTACACATATTGTAAAAACTTCATCATAAATTAAAATTCCCCAGTGGCACTTTTCTTTGAAAGGGTCTTGCTTGAGGGAAGAAAGTGTGTATTTGGAGCATTTATTTGTACTTCCAATTCTATTTTAACTTTCTGGTGACTAGAGTCTTTGTGGATTATAAATGGTGCCCTAAGAGGTATCACTGATAATTCCTCTCCTAGAGGATACATCTTTCTACTTCTGGTTGTTGGTATAATATAGGTTTGTTAAAATATAAGCTATCTAGAATTCATGAAAAGTAAATCATTCTGGGTAAATCTCATTTCCAGATAATTAAGGATTAAAACTTTATACTTTATAAAGGAAGTATATTACTATTAGTACCATTACCACCCCCTACCTCCACCAACCATCTGTTTAGGCACTGTCCTAAGTAGTTGACTTTTTTTTTCTCTGTTGAAGTGTACCTTTATTTATTTATTTTTATTTTTTATTTTTATTATTGAAGTATAGTTGTACAAGATTATATTAGTTTCAGGTGTATAACATAATGATTTGACAGTTCTATACATTACATTACTCGGTGCTCACCATGATAAATTTAGTCACCATCTGTCACCATACAACATTATTATTATATTATTCACTACATTGCTGGTGCTGTACTTTTCATCTCTGTAACTTATTTATTTTATAGCGGGAAGTTTGTACCTCTTAATCCCTTTCACCTATTTCACCCATCCCCCCACACCCTCCCATCTGGCAACCACCAGTTCTCTACATTTATGAGTCTGTTTCTGTTTCTTTGTTTGTTCATTTTGCTTTTTAGATTCTATATATAAATGAAATCATATGGTATTTACCTTTCTCTGTCTGACTTATTTCATTTAGCATATTACCCTCTAGGCCTAGCCATTTGTGTTGAAAGTGGTAAAATCTCATTCTTTTTTATGGCTGAGTAATATTCCTGTGTGTGTGTGTGTATGTGTGTGTGTGTACCACATCTTTATCCATTCATCTATCAGTGGACCCTTGGATTGCTTTCACATCAGTAAACATAATGGTACATATATCTTTTTGAATTAGTGTTTTCATTTTCTTTGGGTAAATACCCAGTAGTGGAATTACTAGATGATATGGCATTTCTATTTTTAATTTTTTGAGGAACCGCCATACTGTTTTCCACAGTGTCTGCACCAATTTAATTCCTAAGAGTGTATGAGGGTTCCTTTTTTCCACATCCTCACCAACACTTGTTTCTTGTGTTTTTTTTTTAAATTTTATTTCTGACAGGTATGAGGTGGTATCTCATTGTGATTGTGATTTGCGTTTCCCTGATGATTAGTGATGTTGAGCATCTTTTCATGTGTCTGTTGGTCATCTGTATGACTTTGGAAAAATGTTCTGGTCCTCTGCCCGTTTTAATTGGATTATTTGTGGGGCACAAATAAAATTGGATTATTTTTGGTATGAAGTTGTATAAGTTCTTTATATATTTTGGATATTAACCCCTGATTGGATATATCATTTGTACATACCTTTTCCCATTCAGTAGGCTGCCTTTTCATTGTGTTGATGTAGTTTACACTCTTTATCTCATTTAATCCTCGTAAACAACAGAATGAGGTAGGAACTAGTATTATCATCATTTTGCAGAGGAAGGAGCTGAGTTTCAGAGAAGTTGTGACCCATGTCTCACAGCTTATCAGGAGTAAAGTCTGAATTTGAATCCAGGTCTGTCTGACTCCAAACCCATGTCTTTAGTTACCGTTACTGTTGAAAGCTACTATGAATTTTCTACCTTTTAAGAAAGGATATTGTGGATATCATTTCCATTTAAAAGAAATGATACTAACATGACACTTAAAAGAATGTATTGTAATTATTTGAATATATTACTATCTCCTTGTATTAGACTGTGAGCATCTTGAGAAGTCCAACTTGTTCATTTTTGTATCTTTATACAGTATATAGTATACTTACATAAAGTATAAGCCCTAGCTTCATAGGAGGCTCTGGAGGCCTTTAGTGAATGTTAAAATAATGAAAGAATGAGTTAGTGTCACTATTTTCAGTATTAGTTATTGTGAGGTGCTAAAAAGCAGATCTAAGGGAGTTTGTGGTGCATGAAGCTAAAAGGGTAGTGTGTCCACCCTTGTACTTAAATTTTTCTCTTTTGAGAAAAGTTCCAGGTGTCATTTTTCTTTTTTGCTCATTTCTTTCAATCATTCAAAAAACATTTACAAATTGTTGCTATGTGTCAGGTGCATATGATTATTATGTGCTTGTAAAGAAAAGAAAGACCCAGATCTAAAGTAGCTTACAATCATCTCCTCATAAAAGAGTGAAGCTCGTACAGCTGCACCTCTTTTAGGAAGGGTAAGATGGTTTGTTTTTTTCCAGAAAAAAAAATTATTAGAAATTAGAGACGGAAATAGCCTTATCATAGAGAATCTTCTGGCTCTAAACAAAATCCTCTACTGTTCTATTATGTTGACTTGTCAGCATGATTGATGCGTCATTAACGCAGTGAATACAGAGATACCGCTCATAAGGCTTCTATCTACACTTCCAGTTCACTTGCATTATTAGTTCATGGAGTGAGGAAGAATTGCCTACCCTTTACCCAGTGGTTTTTAAACTTGGCTGATCATCAGGTTCATCTATGGAACTTTTAGAAACCTCTCAGCCATTATCTCAACAGATTTCTTTTCCACCCTGTTTTCTTTCTCATCTTCCTCTGGAATTTTAATTACATATGCTTGATTATTTGATATTGTCCCACAGCCCCTGGATGCTCTGTTCTGTTTTCTTACCCACCCTCCCAGAAACTCCTTTTTTTTCTTTTGTGTTTCAGATTGGGTAATTTCTATTGCCTTATCTGTGAGGTTTGCAGATTTCGTCTTTGGCTGTGTCAGGTTACTAATGTCCAACGCATTGCAGCTCCTTACTGGGCTTTTTATTTCTAGCATTTCCATTTCATCTTTCTTATCATTTCCATCTCTCTACTGAAATTCCCCTTCTGCTTATGTGTGTTGTCTACCTTTTCTGTTAGAGTCTTTTACATAGTAATCATTGTTGTTTTAAAATTCCCTGTCTCTTATTCCCGCAAGGATAGGTACTGACATTCTTTGCAGTTCTGGTGAATGTGAAACAATATCTCTTTAGTTATTTTCTTTCATACCTTTTATTGGCCATTTGAGTTTCTTCATCTGTATCTGTTCATATCCTTTGCCAATTTTTCTTTTTTTTTTTCTTTTTTTTTTTAAGATTTTATTTATTTGCGAGAGAGAGAATGAGAGACAGAGAGCATGAAAGGGAGGAGGGTCAGAGGGAGAAGCAGACTCCCTGCTGAGGAGGGAGCCTAATGTGGGACTCGATCCCAGGACTCCAAGATCATGACCTGAGCCGAAGGCAGTCACTTAACCAACTGAGCCACCCAGGCACCCCTTTGCCAATTTTTCTAATAGAATATTTGTCTTTTTCGGGTGCCTGGATGGCTCAGATGGTTAAGCGTCTGCTTTCGGCTCAGGTCATTCCTGGGATCAAGTCCCGCATCGGGCTCCCTGCTCAGTAGGGAGCCTGCTTCTCCCTCTGCCTCTCTCTCTCTGTCTCTTATGAATAATTAAATAAAATCTTTAAAAAAAAAAGAATGTCTTTCTCTTATTGATTTATATTATACAATAATATGAACTGTAAATATCTTCTCCCAATCTGTGCCTTGCCTTTAACTTTGAGTATGAAGAGTTTATCATGCAGAAGTTTTCAGTTTTAATGTGTGAACTTGTTACTATTTTTCTTTATGGTTGTATTTTTCATGGCCGATTAAAGACAGCTTTTTGTACCTGAGGTTGTAAAGATATTGTCGTATAATTTCTTCTGAAAATTTTAGAAGTTAGCTTTTTCACAGTAGGTCTTTAACTATCTGGAATTTATTTTTGTTTGGAGTATGAGAGAAAGAATCACTTTTCTTTCCAAATAAAAAACAGTTATACAGTCCTTCCTATCTCCACTGAGTTGTAATGCCACCTACTCTCACATATCACATTCCAGTGTATGAATGAGAATGGTGGTATATTAGTCTTTCTCTACAACAGTACATTTTCCTGTTTACAATAGACTTCTAAGTCTTGATTTCTGGTAGGCCAAATTTCTTTTGACTTTTCCTAAGAAGAATATTGGCTATTTCTGGCCCTCTAATCTTTCAAATGAGCTTTAAGACCAACTTAGCAAATACCATGAATACTTTTTTTGAGATTTTGATTGAAATTGCATAGATTGCTATCTATGCATAGACTGTATAGATAGAATATGACCCCACTGTCCAGGGAACATATGTCAAGCCACTCCCAAGAACTCCCTTTCCGCACTTAGTTAACAGTCTGGGTTGGCCTACAAATTTTGCAGCTCAGTCAGCAACCAAATAGAGAACTCATTGTTAGGCATCTCCAGTCTGTTAGCCTCTCTTGAACCAACTGCCCTCTCTACTCCCCACTTAGCTAACCATGAATTACCGTACTCCTCTTAAGGTTACTGCTGACCACTCCTTCTTTGTCCTTGTAAATGCTTTACCTAATACATTGAGCAGGAGTAGAGGTGGATAGTGGTAATTCTGTATTCCCTAGAGGGAAGAGTCTGGTCCCAAATGTGGTTGGTTCATGGTAATGTTCCTATAGGTAGTGTACTTGATTACTCTTGACCTCACTTTCAGTCTTAACAGTTCAGGGATGACGCACCAGAAAAGTCCCATTCAACATCCTGTTTATATATACCTTCCAATCCTTGTTTATAAGGCAGAGGTTGTAAAATCTTTGGAAATAGGCACCTGTCTTGATAAATGTGATATCTCTAGCATTAACACAGTACCAGGACAGAGAAAGTGGTTAATAAATGTTTTGTGGAGTGTATGGAAGCCATACGTGATTTTTTAATTCTTGATTAAAAAAATAAAAACATTGAGTATCTCTGTACTTTTGAGATCTTGGGACTGCAAGAGAAGTTTTTGGATATTTGAGAAATTAAATTCTATTCATTTCAGTGTGAAACTAGAACCTTCAGTAAAGTCTAAGATACAAAGGAGGGACAAGATGCAAATGACTGCAGCTAATATCAAGGACTGAAAAACATCTCAGAGGAGAGCAGTCCAAAGCAGGGCCAGCCATCCCATAGAGGACAAAAGAGAGGCTCGGGTAGGAAGAAGCAGCTGCTAAGGGAAAGAAGCAGTACAAGTGAAAGAGACCTTTCCTACCCTCGTTGGGAGGTTCCAGCCTCTAATTGGTAAGCTCCTGCTCTCTTCTACCCTTTCTATTTCTTCATCAAAGATAAAACCTTGGATGAGCTGTACTTGTCTGCCCATCCACTTCTACCGATTATTTTCCTGCACAATCCACTCCATTAGCTCCATTCTGAAAATGTTTTGGTTATGACTGATAACCTGCACTGTACTACTCACCAGCTATCTATTACTGAGAAGGGACTCTGCTGAGAGACAGTCCTCTATACTCCTGCACTCCAGCAAGCCCCAGACCACTCTTTACCTGGGCCATTTCTCAGGGTTGTTTTGCAGTGAACAACCTTGAAGGATGAGGTAATATCTCTCTCCCCAGCAAAGAGCAAACTTGCTTGCTTCCTGCTCTAAAACGTGGGTACCCCAAGCTCAGTATCATTCTCCTGGAATATAACCCACTGGGTATGCAGGTTCATCTACATCTGGGCCCATTCACATCCCTCCAGTGGGACCTGGAGCTTGGGGAACCATTGAGAACATCTGACACTCTAGCTACTGCTTTTGCTGTAATAAAGTATTTCACTTTTTACTTAGCTGTCTCGTGTCTTCTGTCAGCATCCAGGGAAATAGCTTGCAAATAGGATGAAATCTCAGATCCTTTACAGTTCTTGACAGACTAAATTGTAACCATGCAGCCAATGAGATTGTCCAGGACTTGCCTGCAACTGGAACCATCACAAATGATTGAATTTTCTCTTGTTGTGACCAACCTGTCTACATCATTGCAGGAACATTCTGAAAATTGGGCATATCTTAGAGGAGGACCTTTTAGAACTGGGGTTTGGGACTCTGAACCAAGACCAAAGGAACACTTTTTTTTTTGTCAGAAAATTTGCCATATAAAATCTTCTGTCCTGTAATTAATGAGAGATGACAGCCAATATCAGAACTAGAATTTGCAGGGTCTAGGCCTCAGCCGACTCATGTGTGCTTGGTTGGAAACTTAACATCTGCCCCTTTTCTTCACCTTCCTTCTTCCTACCCTCTCTCTTCCTTAAACCCACAAACTGGCCAATTAACTTTTTAAATAGGTTTTATTTGGAAATAATCTCAAACTTACAGAAATCTTACAAGAATAAGAAATAGTACAAAGAACATCCAGATACCTCTTGTATATAAGCTTACACTTAATTCCATTCTATTGTGAATAATGTTAGCCTGAAGTTGCTACATACTCAGAACATCTTTATTATCTTGAGTATTTTTATTTTTTTTAAGATTTTATTTATTTTTTGATAGAGACAGTGAGAGAGGGAACACAAGCAGGGAGAGTGGGAGAGGGAGAAGCAGGCTTCCCGTGGAGCAGGGAGCCCGATGCAGGGCTCGATCCCAGGACCCTGGGACCACGACCTGAGCCGAAGACAGATGTTTAACGACTGAGCCATCCAAGCGCCCTGGAATGTATGATTTTTAAATATTTACTTAATTTTCTCAGATCTTATAGATGTTAGTGACAAATGATTTGTATTAGAAAACCACAACAAAGGAATTCTGACTGATTATCACAGGTTGAAAACCCTTTGCAAATGCCAGTGCCACACAGATACTAGTTGTGGCTTGCAGTAACTGCATGTAGTACCAGTCTAGCATGTAGAAAAAAGAAAAGTAGCTTAAAGGAGAGGGACAAGCAAACCAGTTGATAACAGATTAATTTTTTAATTACCTGGGATTCTGTGGGCATGGTCTTGGCACCAATCTGCTGCCAGGTAAATATGACAGAAGATAGTCTCTGAATATTTTAATGAAAAATTCATAAATTCAGAAATACTAATGGTGGTTACCTTTCATTAAAACATTTTATTATTGGCCAGTGGCGATTTATGACACTGAAACCTGAATAGAAATGTAGTAGAAATCAGAGCAAGTTTGCTTATCAGTTTAAAAACTTAGTGCTGGATCCACATTAATAACATGGTTAGTTTTAAGAAAGAAAGGAGCTGGTTTTAATTAGGATTGAAGTTTCCTACTGTGACTTGTACTTGGAGAGTGTCACATTAACTTAAAATGACATGGAAGCTATCTTCCTAAGAAAATAAAACCAGCACCTTCTTACCAGAATTTTACATTTTGGGAAGGCAAATAATAAATGATTCTATGAAAATTTCAGCTCACTTTAATAAAATATCTGAACTAGCTTGTTGTAGCAAAAGCTGGAAGGCATTTTCTTTTTATATGTTTTGCAATATATAAAATTTATAAAATATGTAAGCTGAAGCATATGAAATTTCTGTCTTCCCAGGAAACTTTCTAACATGCTAATGTGTACATGAACAATGTGATTCGTGAAGGATGACCTTCCCTGATACGACTTAGATATTCCAGGGACAGAGACAGGGTCTACAGAGATAGGAGGCTTTTCAGAGAAGATGTGGGTGTAGACATACACTCCTGGGAATTGGAGTGAGATAATTCTGAATAGAGAGAGAGGCTGGAGACACTCAGCTCACTAAGTTAAGAATTCGAATGGCAAGGACAAGGGAGACTAAACTTGAAGGTTGGAATCTGCTAGTGGAGATGGTTGGCTCTGATTAGTACATTGGGTAAAGAGCTGGGGGACCAGGGCCAGGAGAGAAAGCATATTAGTGATTTCTTAGCAGAGCTCAAAGCGTGGAAAGCAATTTTGGTGTCGGAAAGGTGTACTTGGGTCCAGACAGGGAAATATCATGCTACTCCAGAAACAAGGACAACTTGTCTGAAAGAACTTAATTTAGCATGGGTTTAATAAGCCCTCAGGCAGGCAAACAGTGTCCATCTTGCCCCCTTTCCATCCTGAGGGCTGAAAGCTAGGGAAGGCCCTCACAGCGTGGTCTGAACAAGACAGTTGAATCTGTCAACCATTTGAGTTACTTAAGATTTGCCTTGTACTACAGTAAAGATTACAACCCACAACAATCATACTATGTTACAGGGAAAGGGGAAGGGATAGGGATTCGACTATGACAGAGAGAGTGAAGTAAAATCATGAGCACAAGGGAGTTGACTGTTTAGGTGAGGTTAACCTTGTTTCGTGGGTGGAGGGGGAAGGGGTCTTCCGAATAGCTTCTAAAAGTAAACCAAAGCAAATGATTAAACCATGACAAAAGGGCAAGAGTTTGGAGGAAGGAGAGGGTATGCCATGAAACTTAGGTTTTATCCCTAGAGAAAAAAACAAGATTAAAAAAAAAATCAACAATAATTGCAATCATAATTCCTAACATTTAATGTTTGTTTTGTTTTGTTTTTATCATTGAAGAAACAGGGGCGCTTGGGTGGTGCAGTCGGTTAAGCATCTGACTCTTGGTTTTGGCTCAGGTCATGATCTTGGGGTCATGAGATGGAGCCCCAAGACTGACTGCGCTCAATGCAGAGTCTGCTGAGACTCTCTCCTTCTCCCTCTGCCCCTATCAGCCCCCATGCTCACTCTCTCTGTCAAATAAATAAATAAATCCTTAAAAACAAACATATATCCAGATTCTTAAAAATCGTACAGACATAATCCCAATTATGCAAAAATAATAAAACACAGAACTCTTGAATGAACTATATATCAGATATATCTCTAGATCTTAAGATTGCCACTTTTTTCTACAGATTATATGTATTTTCCACATAAAAATTTAATTTAAAAAATAAGATTTATTTAAAAAAACCATACTTTAGAGCTTTAAAAAATCTGCAGAAGACCACACTGATGCGAGGTTAGAATCACCAGCCAAGGCCAGCTTGAGGTAGGAGGGAAGGAAAGATACACACACACACACACGTCATGTATACATATACGTATATGCAGGGACAAAGTGTTTACTTTTTATACCTTCCATTCTCTCCTGGAATAAATTTACCCCCTCAGTCATAAGGGCCTCTCCATCTCATCCCACCCCACGTACCCCTTCCTAACTACCTCAGTGCTGCCTCCATCCACTATGCTGGGAATTCTGCAGCTCCCTAACATCACTGGGCACTCACCCCCATAATGCTTCATCCCCATCTCACCAACAAAATGCACTAGTCCTCTTCTGTATCTCGAGTGGGCTTATTGTACACTATCTGTAAGTCAGTAAGCTAATCACCTATAAGGTTTGTTGCTAATAGTTTATTACCTATAGCATCTTTTTTTTTTTTTTTAAGATTTTATTTATTTGACAGAGACACAGAGAGAGAGGGAACACAAGCAGGGGGAGTGGGAGAGGGAGAAGCAGGCTTCCTGCTGAGCAGGGAGCCCGATGCGGGGCTCGATCCCAGGACCCTGGGATCATGACCTGAGCCGAAGGCAGACGCTTAACGACTGAGCCACCCAGGGGCCCCTACCTATAGCATCTTTAACAGGAGATAGTGAAGACTGGAAAAGCTTAAACCAAAAGAATGATAATTTAACAGGTGAATTTTGGCATTTTGGGAAAGTGTTGGGCCGAGGTTTCCTGGATGCCTCTCAACTCACACCCAAGACTTGAGGTGTCTTGGGTTATCTTGTGATTTTAATACTGCGAGAGAGCCTATAAGTGATGTCCAGTAAACACAGCTGTAGAGGAAGGAACATCCTACTGAATCCAGCTGTGTCAGTTGAGCTCCTCCAACCCTACCCTTGCATGTTACATAACCCTGAAGAACCCTACTTTTCTTTAGTAAAACTCATGTTATTCTAGATGTAGCCTTTTGAGATCTTTGGATAAATTAAATTGTGCCAGGTATCCCATTATCCAGAGATCTAGTCTTTCTAGAAATATGATAAAAGAATAAGAGATTAGGTAATACAGGATATAAAACAGAGCCATCTCTGGGCTGGTTTAAACTTAAAATACTTCAGTTTCTGGTAAAGTAGATTGAAGGAAGAAAATATATGTTATACATGTAAATTTATTTAATATAGTCTCCTAAAATGAACTACCTTACAGATGTATTTATGTACTGCTGTAATTTGTCAATAAGATTTATTAGACCTCTAACATCAGTATTTGACTCAGCCTTATATTTTCAGCAGGAAATGATTTGTCTTCTCAAAGAAAATGTGTAATCTCTGGAGTTCTTTCAAATATGTTCCATTTTCATATCTAAAAATAATGCTATCAAAGTAAATTTTTTATCAATAGCAGTACAAACTGTCTTGAATTATATGTAGCTTTAATTTGATATTCGTTAGCTAAGCTAAAAGGTAAAATACTAAACCCACTATATTTCTTTCCTGGAATCCTGCTGAATTCCACAAAAATAGAAACTTAAAAATACATGGAGTAGAATTTTTTTCTGCTATTGTATTTTAGAAAAAGCTACCCTGGTTAGATGCCAGAACACAGAGGATGTAGTATCTAGATGACAATACTTCTAAATAATTTTCAACCACCCAATTTAAATGCTTAAGATTTACTTTTCAACAGATCAACAAACATTAATTAACACATGAGAGGCATTTCACATACAGGGAAAACACCAACCATAAATATTTGTATAGCTCCATAGCACAATAATAATAAAACATCATGATGAAAAAGACCTATTCATTCAGTGTGTCTTCAGATGTTTCTCAGTCCTCAGTGGTATCAATTTTCTCCAAATCCTGAGGTATCACAGGAAAAAAAAAAAAAATCTGCAGAAAACCACACTGATGCTGCATTAGAATCACCAGCTAGGGCCAGCCTGAGGTAGGAGGGAAGGAAAGATATACACACATACACTCGTGTGTGTTTGGATATGTGTACATATGTGGACCCTATATCTCCTTTAGTTGAGGAAACTGATATTAGCATGTCACTTCTTAAAAATCTCATTTTGGCACATACATTATTTTTTTTAAGACATGGATGTGGAATATATCTCAATGTGGTGTCTTTGAATGATTGTGTCTCCATTGTCAGGGGTGCTTGCTTGAAGCGGAAGTGAGAAATTGTTGGCTGAGTTCAGTCAAAACTGGATGCTCTGCCAGGGAGGACAGTATGACAGTGAAGGGATATGGAAAGGGTTTATGTGGCCCTGATGGGCAATGAGAATTGAAGGATGACTCTAAAGGGTCCCCAGACATGCCTGCCATTGAGTGTGTGGCCTGTCACGTGTGGACATCGTTACTAGACCATGAGACATCAGAGGGAAACTGGAAATGATTAAAGAAAGAGGCTAGATACTGTTTTACTTTCTTTTGTCTCATTTTAACTAAAATAAATTGCAAAATTGAATGCTTGCAAAATCTGAAATAATAAGAAATGTTTCAGTCAGTAAAATCATTAAAAGCTAACACTAACAGCTCTACATACGGTATGTCATTTCATCTTCACAACCACCCTGTAGGGTAGGTATTAATACGGTCCCCATTTTACAGAATCCAAGGCATAGCAGGTTAAATAAATATCTTGAGGTCACCCAAGCAGTGGTTGGCAGAGCTAGTCTTTGAACCCAAATAGCCTGGCTCTAGAGCCCATGCTCTGCACCACTCTACCCTTCTACTTATACAGCATGAACATTTTCAGTGTCGGACGCCTGGAGGAGGTGAGGCAGTAAGCATCTTCTCTAGCTGGACCTCTAACCCAACTGCACTGGAATTGGTGACTGCTGTATGCATGCATCATTATTGAGTTCCTGCTCTGGTCTGAGTGTACTTGCTCGTGGTAACAGATCAGCTCGTTCTGTTGCATTCCACTTAACTGGGGGTGTGGGGAATTGTCTCTCTTAGAAGAGCCATGTGTCTCTACTAAACCTCTGGATGTGGTGATGGAGTTTTCGGTCTTCAATGAAACATTAAACATGACATTTTCCCAGTAAGAGAGGACTTCTTATGGACCACAGAAAACCCCACCAGAACAGACTGTCAGAAAACACGGAAGATATTTATTCAAACTCCACTGTTATCTCTTAAAATAAATAAATGGATGGTTAGAAAGCAATTTTGTACCTCCCACAATAATAGGACTAAAGCTCCAGTGATAAGCAATAGTCAGTCAGGCAAGAAAAGCTTTGAAATTAAGTGGTCTCAATAGAACAGAATTAATCTTGTGATTAACGAGTTGTATGATTTTAGGACAACCAACTCATCTGAAGAAATGAACCCTAGAACCCATTAATTCCACTCTTGTAGGTGCATCCTTTTTTTTTTTGTCTTAAGGCTTTATTTCTTCCTGAGACTCCTTTTAAAATGTAGCTTCCCCTGGGAGAGGGAACAGCTTTTGCCTTTATCAGCCTGCACCTGATACTGCTCATCAGTTGACCGGGGGTTAGAGGACAGGTAGCCGAGGGGCAGAACAGCCCATGGAATCCAGCAGAAAAGGTGCAGAGAAGGGCTGAGAAAACTCCATTACCTCCTAGATTTTCCCATGCCTGGTCCACCTCGGAAATTTGAGAAGTACAGTATTCAGCCTAGAAAAAATGAAGCTTTGAAAGCCCTTTACAAAGGATGTCTTGTTTAACTCTGACTCCACCGTTCTTCTGGCTGCTTGAGCTTCAAGTCTGGGATTCTAGGGCACTCCTTTCTCTCCATCTATGAACTAGTCAGGTATCAAGTTGCGTTGCGTTTCTCTTTGCATTCTTTCTTCTACTTACTCCTCCCCTGAAATCCAACTTTTAACATCATAGCTCAGACTCTTGTCACTTGCCGAAGTTACTAAGTGACAGCTTGCTCGGGGTGACCATGGATTGCAAATGGCTCTGAGATGTATGATTCCTGAATGAGAGTAGGACACCCCTGAGCGCCCTGCTGTTCATAAGCATTGTTTCACCGTAACTATAAGCTCAGGACGGCTTCCTAGTGAGAGGCACTTTCACAAAGAAGGACAGAACAAAGCACTGAGTGGTGTCAGGGACTCAGGAGGCTGGCGGAGGGACAATACGATTTGGAGAGCTGCACCCTCAGGCATAGAAGAGAAGGGAAGAGAGCCATGAACTCCTGGTACTACGGGACAAGGGACACAGAAATCGGACTACGACAACTTTCAAGATTCTGGGTCCTCTGGATGAGCCCTATGGTTACCCTTCTCATTCCCTTTTGAAAAAACCTAAAAGAAGAAGGGCCTCTATGCTTAATTTTGGAGATAGAAGAGAAAGGGGAGAAAAAAGCACGTTATTGATCAGTGTTGAGAAGGTTACTATTCGGGGGGCTCCTGGGTGACGCAATCAGTTAAGCGTCCAACTCTTGGTTTCAGCTCAGGTCGTGATCTCTGGGTCATGAAATCAAGGCCCATGTGGGTTTCCACGCTCAGCGGGGAGTCTGCCTGAGGACTCTCTCTCCCCCTCCCTCTGCCTCTCGCCACCCCCCCTCCCCACTCGCGTGTGACCTTGGACAAGTTTCTTAACCTGTCTAGGCTTTAGTTTCTTCATTTATGCTATGGGGACAATGATTGTATCCCATCTTTCAGTTTGTATGTTCAGGCACGAGGACCAGGACAAGGGCTGGCAATGCTATTCAGCCCCCAAGACTCCATGAGGGCCACACACAGTGGTGAGTCTTTGAAAGTGATACAGTTAAGGAACACAGAGGGTGCCGTCCGCACCAGGTTTAAAATAAGTATACTTACTCATGGGGGACAGCAGAGCAAACTCGGTTAAAGGTACTTTTTAAGCAGACATCACACAATACTTTGTAGTGAAAGAGTAAAAAGGAAAAAATTCCAAATACAAAAGGCATACATTTCCACTTAAACTAAGATTAAGTTCTGGGTACTTGCTTTAATTAATCCTACTCCTTTTTATAAAATGCTCGAGGATATTTCTTCTGTTGGTGGTTTTACCGTTTAACAGTAGTTAGGACTGGTTCCACTATAAAACCTCCCCGCTGCCCACTCACCAGCGGCAGAAATATCTCCCTGAGATCTTTCAGGCCGACTGGAGAGAACAAGAAACGTAGACCTGGATGTGCCTGCATTCATCCATTGCCTGCTGTGTGACCTTGGCCAAGTCACCCTGCTTGTAATTGCCTTAGCTTATTCTTTTTCTTTCTTTCTTTCTTTTTAAGATTTTATTTATTTATTTGAGAGAGAGAGCAAGCAGCAGAGGGAGAAGCAGACTCCCCACTGAGCAGGGAGCCCAACGTGGGGCTCGATACCAGGACCCCATGATCATGACCTGAGCTGAAGGCAGACTCTTAACAGACTAAGCCACCCAGGCGCCCCTGCCTTAGCTTTTTCATCTTTAAAATGAGAAACCCTTCCAGCTGAAAACAGAGGGATTATGCAGGTGAAGAGCGTGGATGCCAAAATCCAACCTCTGGCTGAATCCTGGCTCCGCATCTTACTAGCTTCATAACCTTGGATGAGCCATTTAACCTGTCTGTGCTTCGGTCTCCTCATCTGTGAAACAGGATTACTAACAGTACCACCTCAGAGGGTTGCTTCGAGGATCAAACAAGTGAATGGCAAGTATGTCAGTTCATGCTCAACGCCTGGTGCTATTATTAAATAGTCTGTAATTCTGTAATGATATGGAGAGAATTTTTTTTTTTAGCAACTAGAAGGAAGGTTCCTCTGGGGGAGACACCTGTATTGGGAGGACGGTGTGGTGAGCGAGCCTGGGGCCCGTGAGCCCATAGGACACAGGGTGGGAGGAACAGTTTGCGTTTGCTTTGGAGGAGGGTGTATGTATCCCTTGAGGAGACAGGTCTCTTTTACCTCCAAATCCTATTGTTCTACTTCTCTACAGACTCCTCTGTTAGCTGAATTTCTGAAACCTCTTTTCTGTCAGAGACATGGGCTAGCACCATGTTTTGACCCCAGATGTTTTTAATTCTCTGGCAGAATGATTTATTTTACCACCTCATTTGTTACCAGAGCCAGATCATTTAGCAACAAAATCAAAAGTAGCTTAAAAACCACTAGACCATTACATGTCATAGCCAATGTAGTACACAGACGAACAGTTGTTTTCTTCATGCGTGTGTGTATTCATTCATTTACAAATATCTGCTGGTCCTCCACCATGTGCCAGGCACTGTTCTGAGTCCCGGGGGAAAAGCAGTGAACGACAACAAAAAGTCCCTGTTTCTGTGAACCTCACATTCTACGGAGGGAGACAAACCCTTACGAGAACACAGGTAGTGATCAGTGTGGCAGAGAGAGGTAAAGCAGGGTAAAGGGACAGAAGGGAATGTGGGGCTGAAGGGTGGTAGGTAGAATAGGCAGGGAGATCAGGGAGATCCCTGAGATCTTTCAAGCCGACTGGAGAGAGAACACAGGTAGTGATCAGTGTGGCAGAGAGAGGTAAAGCAGGGTAAAGGGACAGAAGGGAATGTGGGGCTGAAGGGTGGTAGGTAGAATAGGCAGGGAGATCAGGGAGATCCCTGAGATCTTTCAGGCCGACTGGAGAGAGAACACAGGTAGTGATCAGTGTGGCAGAGAGAGGTAAAGCAGGGTAAAGGGACAGAAGGGAATGTGGGGCTGAAGGGTGGTAGGTAGAATAGGCAGGGAGATCAGGGAGATCCCTGAGATCTTTCAAGCCGACTGGAGAGAGAACACAGGTAGTGATCAGTGTGGCAGAGAGAGGTAAAGCAGGGTAAAGGGACAGAAGGGCATGTGGGGCTGAAGGGTGGTAGGAAGAATAGGCAGGGAGATCAGGGAGATCCCTGAGATCTTTCAGGCCGACTGGAGAGAACAAGAAACGGAGACCTGGATGTGCCTGCATTCATCCATTGCCTGCTGTGTGACCTTGGCCAAGTCACCCTGCTTGTGACCACAAGTCTTCCTCTCCTAGGAAGTGAGAGGAGAGAGAGCAGAAGCCTGGAGGGGGGCAATGAGCTCTGCCTGGTGTTCCCGGCAGAGGTTCTGGCAAGTGTGAGGCTCTGATGTCCCGTTTGAAGCAGGAAAGAAAGCCAGTGTGTCGGGAGCAGGGCGAGCAAAGGGGAGGGTGCTCTGAGAGGCGGGCACAGCCCCTCACACGGGCCCCAGAAGCCCTGGGAAGAACTCCGGGTTTGGCTCTTACTGGAACCAGAAGACATTTGAGCAAGGTAGCAATAGGAGCTGATTTGTGTTGTTCAAAGATTCTAGCTGCCGCGTGGAGACTAGACTGCAGGAAAGAGAAAAGGCAAAAGCGGGGAACTCAGGACAGCGTTAGTGCAAATCCAGCCACGCGATGACGGTGCCCGCCAGGAAGGGGGCTGGGCAGGGGTGAGAAGTGCTCATAGCTGGGATGTACTTCGATGGCGGAGGCCCCCGTCTGCCTCAGGAGGACGGTCGGGGCCCTGCTGTGTGTGTGATGCCCGCTGGACCTCCACGGGCCCCCAGTGAGATGGGCTACACCTGTCTGGAGTCTAAGAGCTGTAGGCATCAACCTAGGCGTCATCAGCATGCAGAAGCAGTGAGCATGCTGATGGTGAGTGAGATCACACAGGGTATGAAGGTGGATGAGGGGAGGACTGCCGAGCCGCGGGTCAGCTAGAGTTGGGGAAGAAGGGAAGATCCTGCAAAGAAAGGGGAGTGAACAAGAGCAGTCAGCCGGCTCAGAGGGAAACGGGAGTGGGATCTCTGGAAGTCAAGTGGAGGAAATGTTGAGGGGCAGAGGCAGCAATCAGAAGTGCCCAGTGCTGCAATGAGTTGAGTAAACTGAGCCTGAGTCCCATTGAGATGCCACTCGCTAGGCCCTTTTCGATGCGAGGGGTGCTCCCCCTCTTCACAGACAGATTGCTAATGGTCCCTGGACTTAGTCTAACTCTATTTGAGGAGCTCCTTTCACTCCAGATTTTTTCATGACAACTATCATGGATATGACGAGAAGAAATGAGCTCACCCTATGGGATCAACTCTCTGCTGTTTACTGACAGTTAAACATACAATTTTTGCCACAGCTACAAACTCTATCTAATGAATGGTGGGGTTCTGGGCTTGACTCCAGTCCCTCCTTCCTCTAGAATGGGTGGAGCCTTATCCAGGAGGAAATACCCTGCCCCCAGACCCCCTATGTTCTCTCTTGTTCTTGCTTTCCCCTCAGTTCTCTCTTCTTGATTGCATGCTGATCTTTTTCTGGGTCCCAACCTAGTTTGCATGAGAATGGCCACCACTGGGCTGATGTATTCATTAGGAAGACTTCTCCTTCTGTTTGCAGGAGTTCAAAACCCACTCTTTCTGTTGAGCCTTCCTCAACCACGCTACTCATTCTTGTTCCTAGTCTGTGGTTTCATAGAGCCATGTGGTGCTGGCACTTAAAAGGGGTTCACTTTCCTTGGTGTGCCCTTTGTGTGGCTGGCCTGCCACCCTTGCTGAATGGCTTCTCTCTCTTGGGTGTGATGGTGGGAGGGCTGACAGGGCCTACCTGATCTTCTGCTGGGAAAGGCCAACTTCTAAAGCAAGTTGCTATAGTTACCAAATCTCACCCCCACCCCCGGCGCCCCGCCAGCTGCGTAGCCGTCACTGACTCTATGCTCCTTTTTTGTGTGTCACTGTATCAGACATTCTCCTTGGGTACAGCAGCCTGGGGGTTTGTTATTAAGCAATTCATGCCCCCGTATGCGTGGGCTACACAAAGTGAGGAGCACGGGGACTCTATTATGAGGAGCACACACATACACCCACACGCCCATGCATGCATATTTCACATTCGATGTGCTTTACATCACAGACACTTTTCAACGACGATTTCTTGCACTAAATCCATTTTAGAAGGTTTTCTACAATGATAACAGATTGTACGTGGAATCGTTCTGTGCATTCCAGAGAAATGTTTGTTTCCATGTTTCTGAACACAAATTATGCACGTGGAAAGTTTTCCCAATTCTTCTCTCAGTAATTATCTATTTTCTATCTCTAGGAGAAAAAATATCAAATAGAAGTTGATTGTAGATGAAATGATTCATTTGTGAGCATTTTTGAAAAGTTAATGATTCAAATCAGACCCATTGTTGAGTTTTTTCCATTGTTTGTGCGTGACGGTAATTACTAGAAATTGTGACACTTGGAGCCTAATTGAGCTCCTCTCTTAGCTGACAGACACCAATGTTCTAAGTAGAAATTCAGAAAACTAATGGAGTGGGAGGATGAACAACATACAGCTCACGCTTCACCAGCTCTCAAGGAAGGCGCGTGCGCAGACCACAAACCCGAGCTGGATCCGGTTCAGCGTCACGGGGCGGGCATGGTGACAGGGCTCTCTCTGCAGGGCTCTGGCTCTCTCTTCCCACCTGGCCCCATCTTCACATCCTCCCCAGGCTCCCTGGCCTGGCTGCAAGTGCTGCTGGGCGGGAACAGGCCTCTGGCCCCTCTCTGAGCTGGCTTTCTGGCTAGAGATTCTTGGTTGTGCGTTCCCCGCTGGGCTGCCCGGCTGCAGGGGAGCGGGGGGCGGGCGCTGGCCCTTTGAAGCCTAGCAAGCATGCCCTCTGGCAGACTGATTTGGGGATCATTTCCTCTGTATGAAGATATTGGTCCTAAAAACTGACAGGAAGCCTCTCCCTGTCCCTGTCTCGGAGGTAAGCCAGGCTGGGCCGCCCCCGGGGAAGGTCAGCCTGGGGACTGCAGGAACTAGAACATGCAAAGAACATTCAGAGGAAAAACATGGTAGCTGTGTCTCTTCCACGGGGGTGGGCTTCTGGGCCTGGTGGGTAGGCTTCTGTCGGCTGTTTCTCACTAGGAAGTTAGCAAACATAGATGTGATGTTGAGTTTCCAGAGAGGTTTTCCAAAGACAAGCCTGAGGAAGAGCTACCCCAGGGTGGAGGAGAGACACTTGTGTGGCCAGCGCCCCCAAAGCGCCAACAGGCTGTAGAAATCCCCAAGGGCTGTGTCCGCCCTTCTCAGCCCGCCCCTCACCCCCGCAAAGGCTACACCTGTTTCCCCCTGCACCTGGACTTTCTAAGAACGGGTCCTCTCCGTCAACTCTCCCAGCCAGGCTGCACGCTCTATTTTTATCTGCTCACTAGGCTCCTTGCAGCTGGTTCTAAACAGTCTGCCCCCCACTACACACACACACACACACACACACACACACACACACCATGAGACCCAGAGTTCAAAACACTTTTCAGGATCTCTGGAAGAAGAAAAAGGAATGACTCAGGCGGTCTCCCTGAACTCTCACTTCTGTCTCTTGGAACAGGAAGACCATCAGGCTCTGCTTAGGTTTTCCTTCCCTGCCTGGCAGCCTAGAAACTCTCTCCAGGATGTGGACTGTGTCAAGTGCGGGACTCATCTCATTGAGCTCTCTTCTCTCAGGGATGGCTTTCTTGTGCCTTCTGTTTTTCTAAGTCTGAAAACCATTGTTGCATATACCTTGTTGCTTTCGGTGATACAAGCAGGAGGGTAAGTCTGGTCCTGTTACTCCGTTGTGGCCAGAATCGGAGTCCTCTTCTTCAGGAGACACGTTCTTTTCAGTTGGGTTCCATGACCTGACATTCTCTGGCTTTGTCTCCTGCTTCTCTAGAAGCTCCTATTGAACCTTGCAGGCTCATACTGTTAGGGTCACTCCATCATCCACAGCCCTCTCTCTCCTCCTGTTCTGTAATTGCTCCCTCGGTGAGCATGTCCGTGCCCAGGGCTTTGGAAACCACGCCCATCACAAATTAGATGTCTCACCCAGAGCTCCTGCCCAGGTATCAGCTGCCTCTTTGACTGTACAACTTGGGTGTCTCTAAGCACCTCAAACTCAAGTCTGAAATGTATTCATTGTCTTTCACTATCAGATATGATCCTCTTCTTACTATACCACCAGTTATGAAGCCAAAACCCGTGTGTCCTCCTTGACATTCCCTCTCCCTCACCCCCACATGAAACTTATTGCCAAGTCTCGCTGACCCTTCTTCAAAAGATCTCTAAAACCTGTTCCCTCCTGTCCATCTGTACTATCACTCTCATCCAAGCGGTAACTCCTAACTGGTCTACACCATCTTTTCCTATTTTGTTCTCTGCTGCAGCAAATCCCGATTTTTTTTTATTGTTATGTTCAATTAGCCAGCATATAGTACATCATTAGTTTTTGATGCAGTGTTCAACATTTCATTAGTTGCGCATAACACCCAAGGCTCATCACAGCATGGCCCTCTTTAGAATCCTGATTTTTTAAATGCAAATCTGATTATTTCGTGTGACCGGTTCACAGATGTTAAGGACTACACATTTTCTGGCTAATCTGGCCCCTCTCCAGGCTCAGAGCACACCCCTCCTACCACTCCTGACCATCTTTCTGTCCTTACAGGCTCGTGCTCCCTCTTGCCACTGCTGTCCCCACTGCCTAGAATGGCCATCACCCGCTTTGCCTGCTCCTCCTTTAGAGTCAGCTCAGCCACCGCTCCCTAGGGGAGTCTGACTAGCTCAAGTCCTCCATCTCATACTCTCGTGGTACCATGCACACCTCCTTTTCTTGGCACTTGGTCCAATGAAAGCTTGACTTCTATTTGTCTAATTTTGTGTTTAGTGTTGCTTTTCCTCCCTAGACTTGGTAAGCTCCGTGATGGGTTTTAAATTTATTTTTCCCCTTGCCATCCTGTTCCCAGCTCCAATGCAGGGCTTGGCTCTGGGTTGCGGCTCCAGAAATACCCTGCGGAGCACATGAGGGCCATATGGGTGTCCAGGAAGTGGGAGGAGCAGCCGAGCAGGGGAAGTGCACAGACAGCGGGTGCAGGGACCACAGCTGCTCCCCCAAGAGGAGCGGACACACACCTGCTGAGGCTGGCCCCCCACAAGCTGCTGAGCCTCTGATGTTGGTAATGTCCTTTCTGCTACCGAAACGGCATAACTCTTCTAAGTATTTAAGGTGACTTCCTCGGCTCTCTTTCCAGTATTTTAATAAAACTTTTAGGAAAAAAAAAAGCCAAGCAGGACATGGGGAGCTGTCACCTCAATGCCCAACAGAAAAGGCCACTAGTCTAAGCTGTGGGCTCTCGGCTGGCGTGTGGGGCCTGACCCTGAACCTCTGTCCAGTGGCTCTAAGAGCCCCAGAGTATCTCTGGCTGTGGTCTTCCCCACCCCCCCACCCAGGCCCCTGTCTTTTCTTCATGGGCTCTACCAGCACCAGGAAAGCAGAGGGGGGGCCAGAGCCAAGCCACACACAGTCCCTCAGGAATTTTGGATCCCCTGGGTGAAATGAGCAGCACGGACTGTGCCCACGATGACCTAGTGGTTAGAAATCCAGCAGGAGCTGCTTTGGAGGCCGGGTTTTGCTGTAGGGGTGCAGCCAGCCCTCTGTGTGGGGTGAGGTTGACCTCCTAGCTCAGGGTGCCTTTCTGACACCAGGCAAGCTCAGGGTGTTTCTGCTCCAATACAACAGGACCATCTCTTTAAAAGGCAAAGAGCGAACATGTTTACCCTTAGAAAAGATTTCAGCACACAGCACATTAATGTGGGCTTTCGGGGGAGGGAGAGGGAGTGAGTGAGTGAGTTACGGCAGAGGCCCCAGGGCGGGGGGGGGGCGGGGGGTGTCATTAGCTGCGCTGATGGCATTTGTTCTTAAAGACTCTATCAACTCCTGGTTCTGTCTGAAAACCAGTGCAGCCCTAGCTCTGCTCTCTTCAGCAGCGGGGGAGGAGGACAAGAGAAGTGGAGACGCCCTCATGGGGCAGCAGCGATTCTTGGAGCCTGGTGGGTGGCTCTCCCTGCTCAGGACTCTGTCAGCCCTGAGGGGAATGCCAGGCACCCAGGGCCCCTTTCCCAGCCCCAGAGCCTGGCATTATGTTGCTGAAGTTGCGAAGGCATTTGAGGCAAACCTTCAGAGCCTGCAGCTCCCCCTCCTCTTTGGAAATTTTTGACATGGAAGAGATGGTAGTGCACAGAAGTGTGCAAAGAAGTGTGTGTGTGTGTGATGTAATTATAGGTTTGGGGCATGGTGCCAGGTAGGGAGGCTCTGGGAACCAACAGTTGAATGAATGTTATTTACTCCACATTCCTGCCCAGGAAACCCTCAGACCAAAACCGTATCCAAAGTCCTGAGAGTCAGACAGATCTTATAGTCAAAGATCAAGTTTCCCCTTTGACCAAGTACTTAAGCTCCCAGAGCCTTGGTTTCCACATCTATAAAGTGTGAAGGCATGATATCTATCTCTTTGTGCTAGTCTCAGGAAAAGACTTTGAGGCAGAGATCCGTGTTCAAGAAAAAAGACCCTGGAGACCAACACACGTAGGGGAAAGGGAAGGAAGCAGGACTGGGCAGCAGGAGAAATTGGGACAACCAGTCACAAGGCCTCTGCCAGCTTCACAGGGAGCTCCAACCTTAGCCTTTCTGAGCTGTGCCACCTTGAGTCAAGAGGGGCCAGGCCTTTGTACCTCACCCATTATCCCTCATCAACCAGCCACTGGACACTGGCCGTCCCTGGGGAGAGGGTGTGACCTTGGGTAAGGAAAGTGACTCAAACACCCCCCACCCCCACCTCTACCAGCTGCGGGGGGGAATCTAGGCAGCAAACTGTGTTGGAGGAAATTAAATGACATGACCCCTCTATAATAAGGTAAGAATTAAAAATAAATAAACAAAACTGACCTAGTTCATCTTTTCCCAGCCTTGTCCTTGGAAAAAGTAGCATTGTGTTATTAAAGTTCTGAACTGTCATCCTTAACCTCAACACCCCGCAGGGGAGAGAAAAAGCTTTCATGTTTCAAATTCATTTACGGGGAGCAGGCTGGATGGTCCCAGCCCAGAGAAGATGGAGGCCTGTTTGGAGGTAAAGAGATGGGAATAGTCTTGATTTTAAAGGGAAGGGAAGAGAAATTTCCTACAACTGAGGAAAGATCAGTGGACGTGGATTCTGATTTGTGAGGGTTGGTCTCCTCCCACTTCTATTTAGCCCCAGCAGATGGGGTGTGCATTTGAGAGGAGGGAGATTGTACATTTCCAGTTGTTGCTTTGGAAATCTTGGGAGAAAACCCTCTGGGCTCATGCCTGGCAGAGAAGCAGCAGAACCGCCCCTGTCCGAAGACTGCAGTCCTCCAGGAGAAGTCTATAGGAACTGAAAAGTAGATGCCCTTTCCAGAACATTCTAAGCTGCATAAAATCTCATTCTCCTGGGACTTCTGCATGACTAGGGAGGGAAAGCGCCCTCCATCACTGAGATAGATTTTTTTTCCACTAGCCAGGTGGCGGGGGAGGCCCGGAGTGGTTATCTGATTTAGAGAAATAAAGAAATGAAACAAACTTTGTGGATTTCATACCCACATCACATATTTAGCACCTAGCAAGTGCCCAGCGCCTAATGGGCACAAAATGAAAAATCCATCTCTTTCTCTTTCCTATCCCCCAGGGATAAACCTAAACCTTATAACAAGTTGAAAACCTTTTCCTGTCTAAAACAAACAAACAAACATCTGGACAGAAAGACAAGCTTCTTTGGTAGGTTTGCTAATCAACCACAAACATGTATTAAATATTTACTGTGTTAGATTCCTACCAAGATGGCAGACTAGATCAGGCCACTTGCCAATCAATACTAAAGAAACACAGAAGCAGGAAGAAAATGTGCATTTGGGAAAAACAACAACAACAAAAACCAAACCCCAAAACAACAACAAAAGAAACAAACAAAACTCCCAACAAGCCCCTGGGAAAGTTGTCTTGAACTCTTATATGGAGGAAACCAGAGGCAGCACAGCGAGGAGACCAACTGGAGAAAAGCCTTTTAAAGGCTGTCCTCGCATCTCCCTAGAGTACCTTATGGCACTCATAGGCTGCCTCTTCAACTCAGATCCTGTGGCTGCAGCCGGGACTGTTGGTACAGGTGTCTGCAGGGCAAATTCATGGCAGCACAAAAGCCAACCACGGGGAAGAAGTGATGAAAATGGATGTGGACCAGGGGTGCCTGGGTGGCCCAGTTGGTTAAGCCTCTGCCTTCAGCTCAGGTCATGATCCCAGGGACCTGGGATCGAGCCCTGCATCGGGCTCCCTGCTTAGTGGGGAGTCTGCTTCTCCCTCTCCCTCTTCTGCTTTCCTTGCTTGTGCTTTCTTGCACACACTTGCTCTCTCTCTCTCTCCCTGTCAAATAAATTAATAAAATCCTAAAAAAAAAAAAAAAAGGATGTGGACCCAACAGCTAACCTCTGAGAGTCATCCCTTTCGTCCTCCCTCTCTACACCCCCAAGGATGGGTAATTGCATGCTAGGAGATTACCTCCTCTCAATCCTGCCATATCCTAAAGATTCAGAGAAGAAAGCTTGACCAAAGTTGTTGCCTGATGGAAGGCCAACAGCCTCGAAGAATTAGTAGTGATCCCATGATACTGGGGACTCTCCACTCCACAGCTGGGGACTCTACTGAGGAGACTGGGGACTTTGCAGTCCACAGCTCCACCCCTCATTTCCACCTTAAACTCACTGGAACTGATACAGTCTAGTGTCTTTGGCTCTACGTATTAAGAATACCTATTACAAAATAGAGTAGAGGAAATATTAACAGGTGAAATAAGTAGAGGAGAGGAGAGGAAGAGAAGCTCATGAGCCAAAGTGACTGGAGAAATACCACGGCTAAATAAATAAATAAATAAATAAACTGCACAACATATGCCACTGGGCAGAAGTATTTGAACAGATGGGCCAAGAATTTAAAACAAGCACTATAAATACACCTAAAGAAATAAAGGAAGATATTAGCAAGAATAAAAAAATCACCAGAAAGAACCAAGTAGAAAATATTAGGTATGAAAAAGGTAAGGAATAAAATTAAGAACAGCATACATGGGATAACTAGTAGGATTGATATAACTAAAAAACTATCAGTGAGTTGGAAGATCAGATTGAAAAATTCTCCCAGAATGCAACAGAAAAAGGTAAGATGAGAAAGGAAATGGGTATTTAAAAAATAAAGCTAAAAGAAATGGGAGATAGAGAAATGTCTACAACCACATAGAGTCCTAGAGATGGAGAAAATAAAAACAAGAAAGGCAATGTTTGAAGAAATAGTAAAGATAAATTTTCTGATACTAAATTATTTTATCCAGCCAATCTATTATTCAAATGTAAGGACACACAAAAATTGTTCTCAGGCATATAAAGCTTCAGAGGTTTTGCCACAGAAGACCCACATTGATAATACTTTTGGAAGAAGTACTTAGATAATAGGAGAAATAAATCCTGACCATGAGGCAAGAGTTGTGGGAAATAAAAGTGATCATGTATCTTGGTAAAATTTTCTATTGTCTTAAAAGCTAGGCTGGAAGGAATATATTTACATAATGTGATATAATAAGAAAGATATTTGGTCCTTGTCCCTGATTCCTGGCACAGAGCTCTTACAACTCTTGTAATAAGGTGGTAAGAGCATCTTTTGTGCCTAATGAGACAACTCCTGGAAGGCCCCTAGATAGCTTCAGGATGGGGGCTCATGGCCAGAGAAACCAAGCCTTGCTTAGAAGCTTGGAACTTTCAACCTTACCTTCCAACCTCCGAAAGGGAAGAGGGGCTGGAGATGGAGTTAATCACCAATGGCCAATGATTTCATCAATCATGTCTATGAAATGAAACTTCTGTAAAAACCCCTAAACGAAGGGGCTTGAGGAACTTCCAAGTTGGCGAACACAGGGAGGGTGGTGCAACCCAATGGACAGAAGCTCCTGTGCTCAGGACACCACCCTGTGTGCCTTCTTCATCGAACCTGGGGCGGGGGGGAGGTTGTGAAAACCCCTGACTCTATAGCCAATTTGGACAGAAGCATGGGTGACCCAGGAACCTGATACTTGTGACGGGCATCTAAAGGGAGGGCCGTCTTGGAGGGCAAGGCACTTGAACCTGTGGAATCCAACTAACTCTGGGTAGTTTCAGAATTATAAGTAGGACTCGAAGTTGGTGTTACAGAGTTGAAGAAGTAGTGTTGGAAAAAACGCTATGTATTTGGTGTCAGAAGGGAAAAAACCTTCTCACGTAATAACCCAGAAATAAAATTCTGTCCACATTACGTGGGGGCAGAGTGGGGGGGGCAGAGTGGGAGGGAGCTCAAGAGGATGTGAGATCTACTAAAGGAAGCAGGGAGATAGAGCAATGCCTTTAGGAGAAGAGAGGTAAACAGGAGGACGGGGCTTAAGGTCAACCACCATAAGGACAAAACCAGAATGTATCATCTCAGTCTTACAGAAGAAAATCTGACATAGCCAGCGGAATTTAGGAAGAGAGAATAGAAAGAAAGAGAAAGCAAGTACAACAAATGGAAAACACACAGTGGAGACAACATGGATGGATGTTAAGGGCGCAACGCTAAGTGAAATAAGTCAGATGGAAAAAGATAAATACCATGCCATCTCACTTATATGTGGGATCTTAAAACTAAACAAAGCAAAAACCGAACTCATAGATACAGAGAACAGGCTGGTGGTTGCCAGAGGAGAGGGGTGGGGTTGGTGGTGAAATGGGTGAAAGTGGTCAAAAAGTACCAACTTTGGTTGTAAGATAAATAAATCCTGGGCATACAATGTACACCAGGGTGACTATAAAAAATAATAAAAAATAAATAAGATAGTGGAACTAAATCCTAACGTGGCAGCAAAAAGGTTAAACTCACCAAAGGTAGAGACTCTCAGAGTGTATTAAAAAACAAACAAAATATGATACAATATATTGTCTATACAAGACACACGTATGACAAAAATATAGAAAACTGACAATAAAAGTAGATAAAAATATATACCAGGCAATCATGAACAAAAAGAAAATTGGGACAGCAATATATTAACATCTTACAAAGTAAAGATTTAAAAAAAGATCTCACAAGACACAGATGACTGACATTATATGTGCATAAAAAGAATAAAGGAAGAAAAGATAAACCCGTTATAAACATATATATACTATTAAGAAAGCTTCAGAAATATTCCAACCAACTGAAAGAATGGCAGAAACAGATAATCCTACTTAAAAAAAAAAAAAAAAGCAGAGCTATCAATGACCTAACAATAAAATAAAACAAAGATTAAAACAAAGATTTCTTTTCAACCATACTGGAACATTTACAAAAACATATCATGTTCTAGGCAACAAATTAAAAATGAATACATTCAGAAACTAGTAAGAACCACAGAACTAAACAATTCCTTTTGTTAGGACACAAAATAATATGCTACTGAACAGCCTTTGAGTTACAGACAAAATCATAAAGGAATTTAAGGAATAGCGGAACTGCAGTGAACGCTGCACGTCAGAACTGTGGGCCCCCGCTGAAGGTTTCAGAAAAATTTATAGCTTTCGATACATTTATCAGGAAACAGGAATGTGAATAATAAATGAAGTGAGCAATCAATAAGAGAATTTGGAAAAGAGCAACAGAGCAAACAAGAAGGAAATGTTTATAAGGGCAGAAATCAATAAAGTACTGAAACACAAAGAGCAATTGACAGGAAAACAAAACATGGTTTCAGGAATTAACAAGACAGATCCTTGGCAAGACTGATTAAGGAAAAAAGAGTAGATGTAATTTCAAAATACAGAATAAGAAGAAGGAAAGAACTACAACAGAAAGATGAAAGAGGAATGGAAGGACACATGCACACCTATCTGCCACTAAATTTGAAAGCCGGCATGAAAGAAATGAATTCATAGAAAAAATATGAAAAGTTAAAGTTGGTATAGGAAAGAGAGCGTTTGAACTAGAGCAATAAGCATGAAACAAATTGAAAAGGAGGTCAAAGACCTACCTCCCCCCACATCCCAAGCTCAGACAGACTCACAGGTGAATTTCAGGAAACTTTCAAGGAGCAGATACTCCTATCTTGTGAAGTTGTACCAGTTGTATCCACAAAGAGGAAGAAAGAAAGCTGCCCCGGTCATTTTAGGAATTTAGTATCACCTTAATTCCAAAGACAGAAGATAAAGAAAATTATAGACTCGTTTCATTTATGAATGTAGACATATAAGCAGAGAGTAAAATACTGGCTGAATACTGAGTTTATTTAAAAAAATAATACATCAGGTGATGCCTGGGTGGCTCAGTTGGTTAAGCATCTGCCTTCGGCTCAGGGCATGATCTCAGGGTCCTGGGATCGAGCCCCGCGTTGGCTGCCCTGCTCAGCGGGGAGCCTGCATCTCCTTCTGCCTCTGCCACTCCCCCTGCTTGTGCGCCCTCTCTCTCTCTGACAAATAAATAAAATCTTAAAAAAAAATACATCAAAATCAAGTGAGGATTATCCCAGAAATGAAAGGATGGCTCAACATCAGAAAATTAATCAATATAATCCCTCACATTCTACACATATAAAGGAGAATTATATAATTATCTCAATCTTTGCAGAAAAAGCTTTCGGAAAGGATTAATACCTATTTATGATAAAAACTCTCATCAAGTTAGGAATAGAAAGGAATTTCTTAGGTTGATAAAGCTTATGTACCAACATCTTACGGCAGATACATACTTACACATAACAGGAAGAGTTTAGCTGTGGCTCCTTTAAGATAGGATCAGAACAATAATGCCCCTTATATACAAATAAACACTACTCCTGCTATTACAGATACCCCTTAATACTATCTTACAGATGACTAGAGGTCCTGAATAATATTCAAAAGGAAGGAAAAAATATGTGTAAAGATTGAAAGGGTAGGGTTGAAACTTTCATTGTATTCAGTAGTCTTTTATTTTCAATGGTCTTTCTAGGAAAATCAACAGGAATTATAAATTATTAGCAGTAATACAAATTTAGCAATGTGCTGGATAAGATCAACTTGTAAATATTAATAATATTACATTATATAATCAGAATTAAGATACTATTTATAATAAAAATGAAAAACTATAAATTATCCAGAAATTCACTTGACCAAGACTATTGATAACTCTGAGGAGAAAACTTTTAAACTGTTATAAACACCATATAATATGTCAGTGAAAGAAGAGAGAGTCCATACTCTTGGATGGCATGATAGGGTATTATCAAGATGTCAATTATTCCTCAAAGTAAGCTATAAATCAAATGTGATTTCAATCAATATTCCAGCTGGATTTTTTTTTTTGAGGAATTTGGTTAATTTACTCTAACATTTATATGAAAGAATAAAGATTCATGACTAATCTGCCTTAAAAAAGAAGAGTAAAGACAGGGAGGAGACTAATCCTAAAGTTCCTGACACACTACCAAGCCATTATTACTTGTTTTAAATGTAGTTTTGGAGTAAGAACAGACAAAAGGATCAATAGGAGAGCCCAGAGACAAATGCAAATGTGTGTGTAAACTAATAGTACAGAGGTGACACCCCAGATCAGTGGGAAGGGAGGGATTATTTAGTACAAATGGGAAGTCTGATACACTATGTAGAGAAAAATACAACTGGATCCTACTCCACACCACATCACCAGGGGACTGGAGAGGAACTAAAACCCAGAATATAAAAGACAAAACTACAGAGTTAATCCAAGAAAATACGAGAGTTACTTTGGTGACCCAGAAACAGGGAAAGAATTTTTTTTTAAGATTTTATTTATTTATTTATTTATTTATTTATTTATTTATTTATTTATTTATTTGACACAGAGAGAGAGACACATCAAGAGAGGGAACACAAGCAAGGCGAGTGGGAGAGGGAGAAGCAGGCTTCTCACCAGGCTTCCCACCAAGCAGGGAGACTGATGCGGGGCTCAATTCCAGGACCCTGGGATCATGACCTGAGCGGAAGGCAGATGCTTAATGACTGAGCCACCCAGGCACCCCAGGGAAAGAATTTTTAAACAAAACTTTGAAAGCACAGATCACATTGCAAAACAAACAACAAACAAATGAGTTGACTTAACTCAAAATTAAACATTACTGTTCAATGAAAAACGAAGTTAATGAAGAGATGATAGGATGACAGACAACATTTCAAAGTCTCAACTAGACCTTGGATTAACATCTAGGCACAAAAGAACCTCCGGCAAATAAAAAATAAAATGACAGAAGCCCTAATGGAAAAAATGAGCAAAAGATAGGGTCAACCATTTATATCCACCCCAACAGCAAGTTGTACAACACTATGTAATGCAGATGAAGAGATGCTTCAGATAATTAGCAATCAGACAATGGAAATTAAAGCAACGATGAGATGTTAATTTCTACTCATTAGCCTGGCAAAAATATGAAGTTAGATAATGCCAGGTATTTGTAAGGATGTAGGAACCCTTAGGCGCCACTCAAGGGAAGGAATGATTCGGTTCAGATTCTTCTGGAAAGAGCAGAAAGGTTTCTGGTCCTACTTAGAAAAATGGGGTATATGCATCCTGCCATGACCCATCAATTCTCTCCTGAGTGTTAGGCAAGATAAATTCTCCCGAGATCCTTAAGGAGATTGCTCTTTACAGAATGGGATATGAAGGTAAAGGAATAAACTTTTATTTTTTTTAAAGATTCTATTTATTTATTTATTTATTTATTTATTTGACAGAGAGAAAACAAGCAGGGGGAGTGAGGGAGGGAGAAGCAGGCTTCCCATCGAGCAGGGAGCCCGATGCGGGGCTCGATCCGAGGACCCTGATCCGGATCATGACCAGAGCCGAAGACAGACGCCCAACGACTGTGAGCCACCCAGGCGCCCCAGGAATAAACTTTTAAAAATGAATGAGCAAATGAGCAAAGAGAAAGTATGTGGAACTCATATAAACAGCTGGGTAGAGGTCATTTCAATAAACATGTTGCTGGAGAAGTTTCTGCTTAACCAAGTCAATTTTGATGAATTTGCTTTGTGCAAACATTAAAAAAAAAAAAAATCCTGTCACTTCCAAATTGTTCCCACCATAATGTCTCAGGATATCTCATATAATGAAGTTTAAAGGATAATCTAAAAGCGAAATTCTATGTTAATCTGTTTAATTAAAAAGATAAATCTAAGAAATATTTAGCATCTAAGAGGGAAAGAAAAGAAAGTCACTAAGTCAGACAATGATAGGACAGCCCATTCCGGGGTGGTGGATCATTTCAAATAATTATTGTCATCTGCAGTTTTTTTTCTGTATCAGTATATATTTTGTGCCGACACGTAAACTCATTATCTCTTGTTTTGTCCTGCGAAGAAGGTGCTCACCCTCTATGTGGCAGACACCAGGGTGTTGGGCTTCCGTTTTCCATCGCCTCAGCCTGGCTTGGTCCAGACCCCGGCCTCCTCCCTCCCAAGGTGGCCACCCAACCTCTGCCCCCACACGCCTGCACTGACGGCTGCTTTCTCGAAGGCTTCTCTGTCTCTCTGGGCCCATTAATAAAGCGCAAATTGCTTTTTGAAAGGAATTCTTAGTTGAAGCAGATGGGCCAGTCCTCTTGGACGTGCGGAGTCGTCGGAAGGCAGTCGGCAGCTGGGCGAGCGGGGCCAGGAAGGGAGGATTAGGGTGGAAGAGGGACACCGAACGGGGCGGTGAAAACAGACTTCCACTTCCTCGCGTCTTTTTCCGAGGCGCGCTGTCTCCCGCTAAGCCTCCACGGCAAGCGGAAGACCAGAGCCAAGTGCACCGTTGGCTGCGGGGGCCCCTTGGGCGGGTCTGGACGGAGTCGATGCTCATCTTTGCAGACTCGCGGGACTCCGCACCCCTCTTCCCCCGGAGCGGTAGCTCTCTGCAGCCACACAAGGTCGGATGGGTGCAGGAGGGCTCAGCGGCCTCCACGGAGCACGGCCGTCCATTCCCGCGCCCCGGGCTCAGCCTGCTCTTGCAAGAGGGCTCGCCCGCGGGGGCGACTTCAGCAGGAGATGGACTGCGTGTCCTCCCAACTCCCCCCCCACACCCACACCTCGCCCTCGGCTCCCTTGTCAGCCTCATCTGCCCAGATCGTATTTCCTTGCTCCTGGTCCTCCTTCCCAGACTTTTCTCTTCCTCTCCTGATCCTGCCGAGAAGAAGCTGTGACTCCTGCAGTCAGCACTCACTACAGGAGAGACTCTCCAAGGCTTTCTCAGGGCTCTGAGTATGGAAAAGACAACTTGGGGTTAACCTCTGCAGAATATTAAAATACTAAGTTTTATATCACGAATAACGTTTAATGCTCCATATTAAAACATGCAGGCAATGTGTGTATATTGGAATTCATCCGCTTCGAGGGTGAGGTCACTTTGCAGAGCTGTGCTGGGGCTGCCCCTTGCCGGTTGTGCCCGTGTCTTGCCAGCTCCGTGGTCAGCCCCGCCGTGGCTTGAACGGGGGCCCGCAGGAGGATTTACAGCGCGGAGGTTGGCCAACACTGCACATGGGGGCTTCCTGCCCCGACTCGGGGTGGCGGGGTGGCTGTTCCACAGCAACCAGCCTACGACTCTTGAAGGGCTTGCAGCACGAGCTTCATGGGGACATAGAGAACGAGGCAGAGACAGACGTAGGAAAGACGTTAGGGTTTGAAGCCCACAGCCAAGAAAGAATTCTTGAGACGTCTTTGGCGCAAAAAGATGATTTTATGAAAGCACGCGGATAGGACCGGTGGGCAGCAAGAGTTGGACTGGGGTCATGAGGAGTGGCCCATTGTATACTTTCAGTGGGGAGGGGGTTAGGGAAAGCCTAAGTCTCTAAGGAATTTGGAAGCAACGTTTCCAGGACCTCGAGGGGCCTGGCTCTTGTTGGGAAAAGGTCATGTATTACCGTCTAATAAAACCTCAGTCATGAGACCCTTCAGATGGGTATCGGTGGGTCATATGATTGGAGAATGATTGTCAACATGTATCTTGGGGAGTAGAGATAAAGGAAGTTTCCAAAGGAGTTTTTGTATGTTAAAGTAGACTTATAGGATCCTGGCGGAGGAGGGGGGGGGGTCAGGCTAGGATTGCCTTTTGCCCTTAGCCAAGTATTAACATGGAGGCAATTGAGACCCTAGAGGAAGGTCACTCTGCCTGTTTCAAGGACTTGTCAATGGGCTCTAGGTAGTAAGGAAATTTAATAATTTTTCCTCTGCCGTTGTTTCCCACATTAGAAATTATATCCTCTCCTTTGGGGACAATATGCCTCAGATTCTCAAGTCGTCGCCGAGGGGGCCTTCGCTGAGAAAAGAGGTCTGCTGTTGGCGGGCATGGCTGACAAGCTCTTCTAACCATCTGGGTCCGAGGCATGGAATAACTAAGCCCTGTTCTAAGGCCCGACATCTGAGAACCAGTGAGGTGAAATAAGTAAACATGTTTTAGACATAACCCATGTGCTTAAGGAGTGTGGGCAGTATTTTGAAAATGTTACGATAAAAGCTTCTTTTTTGATTGCTGTAATTTGCAACTGATTCTCTTATTCTAGCAAATGTGTAGTTACATTTTTATTTTAAGATGTAACAAATCAGGGCTGTATGGGTACCTCTGAACCCCCTTTGTTCTTGCATTTCTGTGGCTGACTCTGCAACTCCCAAGGTCCAGTTTTTCCAGGTGTGAGAGAAAGTCCTCCCTGGTGCTGCAAAGCTCCAGGGCCATGTACACAGGGGTCCGGGGCAGTAAGGCGGGCTCCTGCTTGCTGCCAGTCAGTGCTCACAAGCTCTGAGGGCTCTCTGGCCTCGGGGGTTCTTCATGTGCGGAAGCCCCAGTTCCTCCCTGCAGGGCGTGTGCGTGTGTGTGTGTGTGTGTGTGTGTGTGTGTGTGTGGTGAGCGGGGCAGATCTGGGCCCCTAGAGATAGCAGCAGCCAAGGGTGGTTTGAGCACGCCTCACCTTCTGTTTGAAAGGATGGGAGGGAACCATTCCAGTAAATGTGGGGCAGGTGAATGTGCAGCCATGCCCCAGTCACCCTCTGGATTTGAGGCACCCCTTTTCCACGGGCTCAATGAGAGAAGGAAAAAGCAAAGCAGTGTCGTAATGATACACCACAGAAGCCTCAAAGAGAGCCTTTCTATTGAATTTCTTAAAGTAGAACTGCAGTATAATTTTCCTAAAATTCACTTGTAATGTCTTGTTACATTAGGTATTACTAGGAACCCAGAACCTATAGGATTGGAGCTGCAAGTCCCCACTTTCCCCACTTACCAGAGGGCCTGTCAGGGGAAGGGGCTTGGCCAGCCCCACAGCTAACAGTGGTCATGCAAAAACAGAGCCCGGAACTCTTGAACTTGAAGCTCGCGAGACCCCTTTAGTCCTCTGACCCTTATATAACTTTTATAAATGTATATGAAGTGGGCACCGGCTTATTCAGAGGAACTGGCGTTGAAAGGTGATTTTTCAGTCTATTCACGAGGTATTTGTGTAAAAATTGACGCATGGAGCAAGAATGTAAGATACTGAATTTTCTAGGTATTCAGCGCTAGTAAAAAGGCTAGATTAGTTTTTACGAAGTGCGTGTGGCCGGAAATTGGTCCGCGCTCTAACAAGGATTCTGAATGATCAACAGGTGGCAGTATTTCCCTGCCTTATGCAGTCCCGTTAGCCTGCCGAGCCCAGGGGTATGGTTCCTGAGGCTGGGGTAGAACACCGTTGAAGAACTTCTCTAGAAACGTTGCCAAGCTGAAGGGAGGAGCTGGTGCCTGGCAGTGCCCCTGGGGCAAAGTGCCCTCCTCCAGAGCAATGTGCCCTCATCTCTCTGAGCGGAAAGAATTGAGAGAAGGAAAAAGCAAAGCCAAGTAGGCTGGGCTCAACTGGACTGTTACCCCAAGTTTAATTTATAAAATGCTTGGAAAGATTTCTCTTCCCTTCACTTTTAATTTAAAAACATCGCGGGGCATACTTGACGTAGGGGTGAGACCTGGAAAGGTGTTCCCAGCGGCAGCGGACCACAGGGAGGGGGTGGGGTGGGGGGCGGTGGGAGACCCTGTCTGGTGAGCGGGGCGGAGCCTGCAGGGTCGTTGGGCTGGAGGGAGGGCCGGACAGGAAGGAGGGAGAGCACGCACAGACCACTGCGTCCTGCTGGCGTGCCCCAGCCAAAAAATAAGCGCAGGAATCGTAGTCAACATTTATTGTGGCCTTACTATGTGCCTCTGGTGCCTAACCAGGGCCTCCTTGGTGAGAATTACACTCACCATTTTGGAATGACAACAATCTTAGATTTCTATGGCTTCACCAAATAGCACAAGTCAATACCCGGAGTAGAAGTGGCCCGGATATTTGCATTTTATGAACAGTCCCCCAGAGCTGTATGGGAGCCCCATTACTGGGGAGGTCCATATGGAATCTTAGTCTAGGCTTTGATTTGGCATAAACAACACCGAACCCCCGTATTTCAAGCTTGAGGGATGCTGGTGAAGGTCTGCAGACTGAGGAGCCGCATTTTTTGAGGGACACTGATAGGTACTGATCTTGCATTGGGGTGAAACATCTCGTTTTGATTATTTGATTCATTTTTGTGACTTCTCCCACTCCACAGAATATGGTTTGGATCTCCATTCAATCCTTGTGAAAGCATTTACTGATGCCTCTTATGTACCAGGCTTTGTGCTCAGCATAGGAATGATGATAATAATAATAATATAATAATAATCATCAGCAATAGCAGCTGCAACAGCTAACATTTATTGAATGCTTATCATATACCAAGTCCTGTGCCAGGAATCTTTAATCTTAGGAAATTGGGTCTGCTCTGCATTCATAGTGGGTGACTGTGGTCTTCCTTAACTTACACTATTAGTATCCTCATTTACATATAGAGAAATTGAGGCACAGAAAAGTTGGGTAACCTGTCCGAGATAATACAGTTGGAACATATGGATCTAGAGTTTGAACCCAACAGCCTGAGTCCTTGGGCTCAGCCACTGAGCCCAGGTCATGCTGAAGACATATGATATATGAATAACTGTCACTTACGTAGGCCTACAAAGTGGCTGTCAAAGAAGATGAATACAAGAGTCAGAGCCATCCTCCTGGATGGAGTCAGGATTTGAACCCAGACCCATCTAACCCAGAAGCCTGCTTCCATCCAGCTGTGCCATACTACCTACTGGAAAGTAGATTGGGATGCAAGTTTGGGTATGGTAGCAAAGATCGAAGGAAGAGCAGACAAACAAGCTCGAAGGTTATTTCTCTTACATCCCAGGCTGAGCACAGCAGTCCAGGGCCAGCATGGTGACCGTGGGGTGGGTACTCAGGCGCCCTTCATCTGCATGCCGGCCGCTCTCAGCACTCAGCTTCCCTCTTACGGTGTGAGCTGCTCTAACTCCAACTACCATGTCTGCATTCCAGCTTGGGGAGAAGAGGGAGTCTCCCTCCCTTTGAGGGCACCTTCTGGAAATCACTCACATTCATCCTTCTTATACAACCGCTCCCAGCACTTAGGCACACAGCTGTACCTCGCTGCAAGGGAGGCTGGGGGTACAGTGGGAACTGCCTACAATTCTATTCTTTTATAAAATGGAGAGAATGAATAATGGCATACATCTCGCATTCTCTGCCACGGAAAATACGAACCAGAGGGGAGGCACATGAAGGACCAGAGAGGTGAGGGTGGCTGGTAGGGACATACACTCCCTGGGGCAGAGTCACAGGTGTGGGATCTGGAGTCAAGTATCCTGGTTGCACTGCTCACAAAGCTGTGGGACTTTAACCACATGTTACTTTATCTGTAAAACTGTGATAATAATACCTTATGTGGTGTCGTAAGGATTAAATGAGGTAATTCGATCTGAATGTTGCTCGTTTTTAATCTTAGCCTGGGTTCCCTGGAAAGCAGAACGTGAAGCAAAGCCTAAGTGTTAATGCTTTATCAGGAAATGCAACCTTGGGGCAGCTGGGGCGAGGCAGGGAGGGTGGGGAGGCAAGCATGGGCCGGCTTTGGCCAAGGCTTCAGAGGAGACCCACCTGTTAGTTGGCCCCTTGAGATGTCTGTTGGACAAGAGGAGGGGGCATGGAGGGGGCCTTTATCTCCTGGGTCCCTCCTGACTCTTAACCCCTCACTGGTGCAAGCTCATCCTCTTGGAGTTAAATGCTCCACACTGTTGGGTTGCGTCCCCTGGCCCTTGGGGTGACTGCTGAGGAATCCTACGCCGTGTCCTGTGGCGTTGCTCTCCCTCCCAGGTCCAGGGGTGCTGTAGGGAGTCATAGATGCCAGGGGTCAGCCTCAAGCAATGGACCATCTGGCAGAGTGGTAACAACAGTAGCTGGGGGTGGGAAGACTTCGAGCTTAGAGCATCCCAGGCAGCACATGAGATGTACCAGACAGATTACTATTTTGTGTTGGGAAGGACAGCAGCTTTGGAATTAGACACAGTGGCCATTTCTTTAGCTGTGGAAACTTAGGCTTAGTGCACCCTCTCGGAGACTTGGCTTTCTCACATATAAAGATGCAGTGAGGGGCGCCTGGGTGGCTCAGTCCGTTAAGCATCTGCCTTCGGCTCAGGTCATGATCCCAGGGTCCTGGGATGGAGCCCTGTGTTGGGTGTGCTTCTCCCTCTCCTTCTGCCCACCCTCCACTTGTGCTCTCTCTTGTGCTCTCTCAAATAAATAAATAAATCTTCACCCAAAAAATGCAGTGATACAGCCTGTTTGACCAGGTTGCTATGAGATCAAATGATGAGTTTTCTGTGAAAGGACCTAGTGTCATGCCCGGTAGATTAGCGGCTTCCTGCCTGGTCTCCTCTCGAGCTCTGGGAAACAGCCTCTCCTTCCACTGCTAGGGTTTGATGAGAAACTGACATCTCTTTTTCAATCTTCTGTACAGAGCCAGGCAAACAAGAATTAAGACACCTCTCCTACCCACCTTCTGACAAGACTGACGCTTAGAATCTTGCTACGTACAAATCTAGAGCCAAGATCATCACCTCAGGGAAGGTTAGGGAGCTCCTGGCTGTGGCCCAGAAAAGCTTCTACAATTAGAAACTAGGCTTTGGCAAAACCCCTGGCCCCATAGCTCTTCACATCACCCTATCTTCAACATCTGGAGGGCAGGCAACACGTTTATCTGGTTCCCTGCTATCTCCCCCAAACCTAGCCCAGAATGGAGAAGAGTGATGGTGAGTTTATTTGGCGTTTTATGATGTATGAAGTACCACTTCGAGCACTTTTGTGAATTTAATCTACTTTAAGTCTCAGTGAGGTCAGCAGCCACCTTCACCGGAATCACCTGGAGGCTTCTTCTTCTTTTTTTTTTTTTTTAAGATTTTATTTATTTGACAGAGAGAGACACAGCGAGAGAGGGAACACAAGCAGAGGGAGTGGGAGAGGGAAAAACAGGCTCCCCGCCGAGCAGGGAGCCCGACATGGGGCTCGATCCCAGGACCCTGGGACCATGACCTGAGCTGAAGGCAGACACCCAACGACTGAGCCACCCAGGTGCGCCCACCTGGAGGCTTCTTAAAGTGCAGACTTCCAGGGTCTTCCTCAGATCTGCACCAGGACCTCGGGCAGGGCCCCGAGGCTGCATTTGAAACCAGGGTTCAGGTGCCTCTCTTACCCCGAAACTCAGAGGTCTAACCCTGTCTCGACTTCCTTTTGAGATCCCAGCTGACCAAATCCTATAAATTGATGTGCATTATTCATCTCCAAGTGAGAATGTTTCTTTACCCGTGTAACTCTGCCACATACAGGGAAGTGGAGTGCTTTTCCCCAAGGTGTGGGGTTAATAAAAAGTCAATTATATTATAATAACATTGTATGGTGATAGATGGTGAGCATGGAGTAATGTATAGAATTGTGGGATCACTATGTTGTACACCTGAAACTAATATAACATTGTATGTCAACTATACTTCAATAAAAAAACAACAAAACAAAACAAAAACCCAGACCACCAGTCATAGCTCTAGAACCCAGACAGCCGTTCTTCCCAACACAGAATAATAATGTATTAGATACATCTGTGAGTTGCCTCAGATTCCCTAGGCTGTAAGTCTTCCAGCCGAAAGCGAGCTTGAGTAGGAAGTGACCAAAGCTGGAGTCAGAGGGGTTTGAGCACTAGAGCTGTACCCTTGGGGGTGGTGGTAGATCTCCACAGCTGCTCATGACCATCCTTGTGTGGCCAATCCTGGGCGCCTGCCTCCCTACTTCTCCCTGGGCCTTCCAACGGGCCCCTGGTAACTGAGATACTCCAAAGAAGCCAGAAGAGCCTCCTGAGAGGGGGGTGCGCTTGGGGTCCCAGGACCGAGGGCCCTCAAACTCTGGGACACACAAGGGATGGCCTGGTCCAGGGCCCTTGCTCTCAGCTCACAGATTCTGGGTAAGAAAGGTGCACGGACACTGTTAAAAATGCAGTTTCAGGGCCCCATGTCCTCTCAGAAATTCTGACTCGGAGGTTCTGGGTGATTTGGGGGAAGGTGACCTCGTGGCCCCCCCAGTTGCCCCTTCACTGGGGTCTCAAACTGTGCTTGCTGGTCCTGCCACAGAGCAGCCAGGGCATTTTTTTTTTTTTAAACATAAGCATTTATTTCATTTTCTTGTATAATAATTTAAAAAGTAGTTACTAAAGAAACTGGCGAACCTTCTAAAAAACAGGCAGAGGAGAGGGCATGCCCTTTGCCCTGGGGAGCCTTCCCCGGGGCCCTGTTAAGATCCAGTCCCCACCCAGCCCCATCGTGGACTCCCGCCACCCTCCCAGCCTGCAGACGCGTGTTGCTGTTGATCTAACTTTTTGCTGATGTGTCATTTCCCCAAACATAAAATAACTTGAAAAGAAAGGAAGAAAATGAAAGCCAAGGAAAAATGGGCTGTCAAAGTAGACTCCGGAGGTTAAAAGCGTTCATTCGGCTCATAAGGCTCAGATTCAAGCCAGAGATGTTTGAATGTTCCTCTCCTGTGACCCAGGTCAGGGGAAGCTCCCCTGCCTCTCAGCATCCCGGCAGGAGACAGACTTCCGCCGTTCCCATGGGGTTCACCCCGGCTGCACCCAGCCAGAACCAGGGTCAAAGTTCACTTAAGGTTGGATCTTGCCTTCCTTTGGAGGTCCCAGCTACTAACCCACAACTCACATTGTATCAACTCACCTTGTACCCATGCACAGAGTAATGTGCATCATCCATTGGCAAGTGAGAATGTTTCCTTTAATCACGGAACTCTCTGTTACTTATGAACTAAAGCTTCTCCATGCTCAATTGCCTCTCATATGTGGAATAGCTGTTTGGGGCTACAGCAGGGAGAACATCATCGCTGTTGTTACATGGCTGACTTCTTTCTGATGGGTTTAAATGATTTCTTTAGTGACTCCCCGCCAGGGTTTCATCCAGGCTTTGTGGGGCCCAAAGCTTACTTAATTTTGGAGGCCCTCTTAGAAACAAAAACACAAAAAATTAAAAAAAAAAAAAAAAGAAAGAAACAAAAACACACATTACAAAATTAGGTATAAAAGTGAGTATTTATTTAGAATGAGAAATCACAAAAAAGAACACAAACATTATAAAATTCAAACAATATACTATTTTCATTCATTCTCTGAAATGCCCTTGTAACACTATTCCTTTTGGTTTTGGGTATTTTTTGTTTGTTTTTTTTTGCTTGCACACTCAATGACTTTGTAATTTTTTTTTTATGGAGAAAAGAGAAAGATACTTCATTTTTCATCAAATCTGGCTGATCAACATTTTTTTTTTCATGATGATATTTTAGTGAGGTTTCTTCCAACTTCACAAATCTTCATTGGCAATGTCATGTTTAGGCTTGCTGTCAGTGTTTGAAAACTGCTATCGAGTTTCTTTTCTATGTGAGCTCTAAGAACTGGATGGATTTTCCAGACTTGTTTCTGGCTTCATACATTCCAGATCTTGGCTCTCCTTCACTATCCCAGACTTCCAGAATGTGCTCGCCCTGCTACGCAACCCCTGGCCTTGCACCTTCGTGTCAGGAAGTGAAATGAGAATGCCCAGGGGGCAGCAGGAGATTTCCTGGAGGCCATTCCTCAGGGTGGCCAGCAATAATCTCACAGCACGTGGAAGTAACTGCAGACCACATAAAATGTCCCATGAAACCCAAATTTCAGTTTGTCCAAGGAAGCAGAGCGTCTTCCTGTCTTGGCTCTGTGGTTAGCTACTGTGTGGCATTCACACGTGGCAGGGACAGGCTGGAATTACTGTCACTTTAGCCTTGGGCCCAGGACGGGGCCGGCCGGACCTGCTGTGAAGTCTCCAGCTCCTTTGCTAAGATACATGCAGGCCCTCAATTGTCTAGCTCTAAAGATAGCCTTGGAAGCAGCTGTTTTCCCATTCTGCCCCAAGGAGGAGGAAGGCAAACTCTGTTTCTCTTCCAAAGAGGAGCATGTGGGAGGAAGGGGGCCGACGTCGAAGGTCTTGTGTGAGCTGGTTTCCAGTGTTCCAGTTTTTCAGCTCGACTTGTGTGAGTGGTTTCTTGGGAGAGGTCCACTGTCAGGAAATTACTTCCTGTCAAATTAAAAGTGATAATAGGCAATGCCTGGCAGTGTTGGAGGGTGTTGAGAAGGCAGCGAGACAGAAAACTTCTTCGCTTGTCTCTGCCAAGCCAAAAACGTCGGTCAGCACCAAATAGCCTGGCTTATAGGGAAATTGGGGTTCAGGTGGTCACAAGGCACATGAGACATTCTGTTTAGGGGCTCAGGATTAGTTTTTATGTTTTTGTGGGGCTGCAAATAATGATTGTCTTTGGTAACACACAGGCCCTGCCATAGTGCAAGTACCCTTGGGAGGGGTAACGCCAGGCCGCCATGTTTATTCACACCCTAGTGAGAATTTGTTCATCAGCTAATTCCACAGACTTGATGTCTGGGAATATCAGGAAGGAGACCAGCCTTGTCAAGTGTTGGGGGGGACAGTGTGGGGGAGTTCAGAGCCCTGGCCTCTCCATCCTTTTCCTTCAGGGTGAGGGGCCCTAGCAGCCTGTGAGTGACAAGAAGCTCCTGGCATCAGGAATGAGGGACAACTTAAAGTGGGCGTGAAGTTGGAAGAGTGTCAAAGAGAAATTCCAGTTGTTTCGTGGGCTAGTCTAAAGCTGACCCAGAGTCTCTCAAATAACCTATGGTCTTCTGTTCCCAGAAGCCTTGCTGAGGAAGAAGGGAAGGGATGTGGCTCTGGGATCTGGTGCTGACGTGACTCTGTTCTCAGGATGCCCCAGGATCTGGGCCATCCCAGGTGGTAGCAATGACGGTAACGGCCAGTCTGTCATGCTTGCCTCTTTCCCTCTCCTCCATCTCTCTCCCTTCCTCAAATATCCCTGAATACTAGCCATTTGCCAGGTGCTGGGATTCAGAAGAGAACAAATACAGACCAAGTCCCCATCCTCAAAGGCTTGCATTCGCACGAGGAGGGACTCGCAAAGCAGTACTGTATGACGTGCTAGACACTGACTCCCTGTTCATCTCAGATCCTCCCAACCGCTCTGCAGATGCGGATTATTATTCCCATTTTACCAATAAGAAAATAATACCTAGGGCAGTGTCTGAAAGATAATACTTACTCTGTAGAATGAATGAACGTGAGCAAATGAGTGAACAGAGGCACCGTGAATGTAAGTGGCTGACCCACAACCACACAGCTCATAATCCGTATAGCCTGGGTCTGGCTTTCTAGACTGGGTGGGGTTAGAATCTCCCCTGATTCTGGAAACCAAGGCTAGTAGGCGTCTCCCTTCTGAGCTATCACTGCTTTCACCCTTTGTCTTTCTCCTCTCTTTTTTTTTTTTAGTCTTCTCTTCCCCCTTCTTCTTTCCCATCCCTCTCCCATTCCTCCTCGTCCTGTCTGCTTCTCAGCAGATCTCAGCAGACAGGACAACCAACGGCATGGCTGTCCTTCCTAGGGGCCTTTGGGCCTGTAGAATCAGTTGCTTCCTGGAGAATGGTGTGTGGTGACGAGGAAGCTAAGGAGAAAAATGAGAATCGAGTCCTCCTCACCTTGACACCACACACCCAGGGAGGGTTTCAGACGGGACTGGTAAATACTGATAAAACCATCCACTTCGAGAAGACCCTTATGGGCAGAAATGTGTCCCCCAAATCTATACATTGAAGCCCTAACATTCTACAACCTCAGACTGTGACTGTATTTGGAGATTGTATTTGAAGAGATTACATTAAAATGAGGCTGTTAGTGTGGCCCCAGTCCTATCTGCCTAGTGTCATAAAAAGAGAGGGTCAGGACACACAGAGTCACCAGGGGCATGCGTGCGCAGAGGTATGACCCTTCAAAGAAACAGCAAGAGGGCGCCACCTGCAAACCCAGGACAGAGGCCTCGGTGGGGAAAGTAATTCTGCGGGCACTTTGACCTTGGACTTCCAGGCTCTTGGACTTGTTTAAGCCGCCCAATCTGTGGTATTTTGCGATGGCAGCCGTAGCTGACTAATACAATTCTTATTCTCACATCCTCAAAATACTGAGATTAGAGATACTTCCGCTTGCTTAAAACTTCTCCGAAGACAGTGAGGAACCTTCTTCCCCGTGTCCTCTAATGGGGGTGGGCACCGTGAGTCAGGATGCCTGGCTGGGTGGTCTGGGCCTCCCCTCCGGAGACCTTTCTCAAGCTCCAGGCCCTGCCCACCTGTGAGGGCTGACAGCTGTTGTGGTCATCTGAGCAAGACAGCAGGCCCCGGGGCCCAGGGGACAGGGCAAACGACTGTCAGCGTGCATGGCTCTTCTGAGGCCTAGAATTTATGTAACTGGAACAGGGAGTCTTAACTCCTGGGGCCAGAGAGGGATTTTGGTCAACAGGAAGTTGAAAATAGAACTAAAATGAGTCCGAGGAGCTCCATTCACATGAAGTAGGACTCGCCTGGCCTCCGAGCGGATCGCATGAAATAGGAAATAACTAAATGTTGTTTGGTGCTCAGGCAACCTGCAGGGTTCACTCAGGAGCCGGCCGAGAAACGGCTGCCACAAGCCGCCATGTCCGTTTTCCTGAAAGTTCTAATGGAAATAGCGGCTTATTCTGAAGTCAAAACAACCATTTCCATTTTGTTGCCCGTAGAAAGGCCACTCACACTGGAGCCACTTTTGACGAATCGGAGGTGCGCTCGGGTGTGCCACAGCCCGGTATTTCCTTGGTAAAGAATTCAGCGATGCCCCCATCCTTCTCCCCTCTCCAGGGCAAGCCATCCTCACCTCCTTTCGGATTCTTGTGTACTCGGCGAAATGGGTACCTTTCGAGCATTTCTACCAGGCTGGGGATTTCTTTTTTTTTTTTAATTGAATTTTATTATGTTATGTTAATCACCATACATTACATCATTAGTTTTTGATGTAGTGTTCCATGATTCATTGTTTGCATATAACACCCAGTGCTTCATGCAGAACGTGCCTTCTTTAATACCCATCACCAGGCTAACTCATCCCCTCACCCCCCTCCCCTATAGAACCCTCAGTTTGTTTCTCAGAGTCCATAGTTTCTCATGGTTCGTCTCCCCCTCCGATTCCCCACCTTCATTTTTCCCTTCCTACTATCTTCTTCTTTTTTTTTTTTTAACATATAATGTATTATTTGTTTCAGAGGTACAGGTCTGTGATTCAACAGTCTTGCACAATTCACAGTGCTCACCATAGCACATACCCTCCCCAATGTCTATCACCCAGCCACCCCATCCCTCCCACCCCCCACCACTCCAGCAACCCTCAGTTTGTTTCCTGAGATTAAGAATTCCTCATATCAGTGAGATCATATGACACATGTCTTTCTCTGATTGACTTATTTCGCTCAGCATAATACCCTCTGGTTCCATCCACATCATTGCAAATGGCAAGATTTTGGGGTTTTTTGATGACTGCATAATATTCCATTGTATATATATATCATAACTTCTTTATCCATTCATCTGTTTATAGACATCTTGGCACTTTCCACAGTTTGGCTATTGTGGACATTGCTGCTATAAACATTGGGGTGCACGTACCCCTTCGGATCACTACATTTGTATCTTTGGGGTAAATACCCAGTAGTGCAATTGCTGGGTCGTAGGGTAGCTCTATTTTCAACTTTTTGAGGAACCTCCATACAGTTTTCCAGAGTGGCTGCACCAGCTTGCATTCCCACCAACAGTGTAGGAGGGTTCCCCTTTCTCCGCATCCCCGCCAACATCTGTTGTTTCAGGCTGGGGATTTCTTGAGGGCATCAGCCATGTCCTGTTCATGCTGGTGGAGCTAGCACATGTGAGGGGCTCAGTTCTCGAAGGAATTGAGGAAAGGAATAAATACACGAACCCGTTAATTCTCAGCGAGAACGGTGGCACTCGGCAGTGAAGCCAACAGCACTAGCTGCTAAGAGGCTGGGAATCGGCTGTTCCAACTGAAGTGAATTTCCTTAAAAACGAAAACCTGACATTTGTACGGTGCTTCACCGTGTGTACAAAGCGCTTCTTTACCCAAAAGCTCTGCCACCCTCTCCACGTCTTTTCAGCCCCTAGGTCGCCAACTTCCACCTGGTCCACGGGTCTGAGAGATAACCCTCCGCGTGTTCCAGCTTTGACTGTGGCTCTGAGGCAGGCGTGAGCTGCCCCTTGCTTCAGGTGTGTGCCCCTTGGGGACGGAGCCTCCTGGTGACTTTGTAGGTGACAGCTGAATTCTCACAGCTGACACCCCGCAGGGGCCTCCACGGTTCTCTTCACACCCTCACGAGCTGCAGTGGATCCAGCTCTCTGACCCTTGCTCCAGTGGCCCGGATGTCTGCTGTCCTGTGTTAAACTCCGCAGATTCTTGAAAGTTCCCTCTAGGTCCGGGTGTGGGCGCGCAAGGGGGCACACGTGCACTTGCTCGGGTGAGCGCTTTGTTCTTTCTCTGACCCAGTTTCCTATTGTCCCTGTGGTCTGCTTAGACCTTCAGCTTAAGGATGCCCGCTCTGGCACCTGCTCTTCTGAGTCCTTTTGAAAACATAGCGCCTGTCGGAGGTGGAACACATACCCCTCCTTGCCTCTCTTTCCACGTTTGCTGCCCCTTGACTGCGGAAAGATTGCTTTTCGTACACTTCAGGCAGAAGGATTAGTGTTAACCCCTCCGGCCGCTTTTGCTTGAAGGCAAGCATTCAGCCAAGGTGGCTGAGACTGTTTCGCATTTCAAAACCACTTTAAAAGCAATAAATCACCAGCCCGGGCTGCCCTAGTTTACCATCACATTTTTACATCAAAGTGAGCCAAGAAGCCCATTTTACTCCATGGTCTCCATAAGAAAGGAGGACATCTAGCAAAGAGTACAAAGTTGCAGGGCCCTTGGGTGTGGCTCTTGGAGGTCTGAGTGCCTTTAGAGACTTCCAGCTGGATCCATAAAGACAAAAGAAGCTGTAGCACTTCAAGGCTGCCCTTGGCAACCACCCATAAGCGACAACCAAGTTCCTGGACACTTTCTTACTGAACCACTTAACTAGTCCTTGCTGAATTCAACTGAGCACTGAGGAAGACAACTTGCAGGTACCAGGGGTCAGGAGCCAAGGCTCAGGACAAGCCCTGCGTCTTCCATGCAGCCCTCCATGAGAGCCCATTTCCCATCTGGTGTTATTCCTCCCTGATCCCAGAATGCTCTGCCTGCCCCTCCATTAGTGTTTACTGTGTGTTATCCTGAGTTGTGGGATATTTGTTACATGTCCTACCCATCCATGTAAACCTCTTAAGGATGAGGAGTGTCACCTAGGGCACATATCTACAGCATGGTAGGTGCCTGGGGTTTGCTGAATGGAAGTGAATTTAAAATTTTAAATCCTATTTCAAATACTCTTCACAGCCAGTTTCCGGTCGTGCCATGTCCTGGGTTCCAAATGACCTAGGGGTTTAGGAGGTGGAGGAGAGCTCCCCATATTGGGAGCAGCCATCTGTGTGTGTGGGGGGGGTGGGGGCGGCTAGTCCAGCCTGCCCTGAGGGTCTTCAGCCCAGCGAGAGTCCAGAGCTATCTTGCTCAGGGATCTGGACGCCCCCGGGGGGCTGCCTGCCCAGCAGACTCTCTCTTTCCCTGCCCTTACTGGGAGCAAGGCTCCGTCCTTGCCCTTTCCAGCTTCTGCCACGTGCTGCATGAGACTTCAGACAGCACAGGTCTGTTTTTAGATCGCGCCTCACGTGTGCTCAGCTAACTTAATGAGCTCTCTAGAGGGGTAGCTGTCTTGAGAGACCGTTGCTAAGGGCCAGTCACACGTTTCTCACTGTGTTGTGATGGAAACATGATTAGATGCTGATCCCGGCTCGGCAGAACCTGCTGGAGTGTCTGGTTGGAGTGGCCTCTTCTGCAGGAGCCTGTGGGATTTCATAGGCCAATGGATGCAACCTTGTGATTTCAGCAAAGGGACAGAGGATGGTAAAATGCCGGGAGGTGGGGGTTCAGGAAGACTTTGGATCCGTGCAATTAAGGGCACGTGCCCACTTCAACTGCTTTGCCTGAGCGCCACCTGCAGTGGGCACCAAAAAAGCAGGACCTGTGTGGCCTCTCCCTCCAGGAGCGTGGAAGCGGTTGGGAAGTGAGGATAGACAGAAATAGTTAATTGGCAATCAGGGGATGCCTAGGCCTAAGTACAGAAGGTCAGGGGGTCCAGACGAAGGAGAGTAGCTGGGTGGGGTGGAGGGAGTTTTTGTGGGTGGGAGTGATCAGTAAAGGTAGCCCTTGAACTAGAAGGTAAGGGGCCCCCAGCAGTGTAGGATGGATCAGCATGGACTGGGCTGGAGGCAGAATTGATCCCCCTGGCAAACTGATGGCGATGGTCATCGTTCACTGACCACCGTCTCTGGGCCAGGTTCCATTCTAAGTGTTTCTTCTCTCTTCCTCACCACGAATAGTTGGTGCTATTGTCCAATTTTACCAATGAGAACCGAGGCCCAGTGAAGTTACATACAGTGTCCATGCTCACACAGCTGGTAAGCTGCAGTCTGGCGTTAATCCCAGGTTGTTCTGACTCTAAAGCATGGAGGGGGGGAGTGGGGTGAGCTGCCTGACAGATGAAGAGATCTGGACGAGGGTGGAGAAGGTGTCAGGTCAGTCTATAGAGAGACAGGATAGCCCCTGAAGGGCTTGGCTTGGATCCTGTGGTTAAGGGGTCTCCAGAGGAGGGTGGTACACTTCAACTGAACCACATGAAAATCGTTGGTACAGAAAATATTAATGTGTGTATTTATATATATGTGTGTGTGTGTGTATATTAGACATGCACTACTATACTGGTAGATTATATGCTTTTATAAAGCACAAAAATATAAAAAGTGTTGAAGAATGAGATAAAATGAAACACTCCCTCTCTCACACAAACAGACATATTTTTAAGGTAGAATTCTTTGGGCACCTGGGTGGCTCAGTCGTTAAGCGTCTGCCTTCGGCTCAGGTCATGATCCCAGGGTCCTGGGATCGAGTCCCGCATCGGGCTCCCTGCTTGGTGGGAAGCCTGCTTCTCCCTCTCCCACTCCCCCTGCTTGTGTTCCCTCTCTCGCTGTGTCTGTCTCTGTCAAATAAATAAATAAAATCTTTTAAAAAAAAAGGTAGAATTCTTTATTTTTTTAATTAATTAATTTATTTATTTTTTGAGACAGAGAGGCAGGAAGGGGCAGAGGGAGAGAGAGATTCTTAAACAGGCTCACGTCCAGTGCAGAGCCCTATGAGGGGCTGATCTCACGACCCTGAGATCATGACCTGAGCCAAAATCAAGAGTTGGAAGCTTAACCAACTGAGCCACCCAGGTGCCCCAAGGTGGAATTCTTAAGGTGGAAAATATTAGTGTGTATATTACATAATATATATAAAATATTAGTGTGCATACCTAAATGCTGTGTATATAGTATATAATATGTAACATATGAATATTTAAGAAATGAGAGTACTTTATCTCATTCTTTAACATATTCCATATTTTTGTGCTTTCTGAAGTATATAAAATATTGGTACATAAGGGTGTGTCTATAGTTTATATATAATTAAATGTATATATATTGGGGGTACAGGTACAAAAATGTTTTACTGATAGGATTTGTGATAAAATTAGTTGGATATCTACTGCTGAAGATGATGTTCAGGGAAGGGCAAATGGAGGGCACATGGAGTCCCTATAAGCATCAGGATTATAAACTACACAGAACCCCAGAAGAAGGTGGGAGCTGGAGGGCAGTGGGAATTCTGTCATATCCAGGGTCCAGGGAGCCACAGAGGCATGAAGTTAATGGTGACAGGCTGAGGCCTGGAACTGGCCCCATTTCCTAGTCAGAAAGGCCAGAGGGAAGCCGAGGCCAGGGGCCAAAAACCAAACCCCACTGGTAGAGCAAAATGTTCATAGCCCTTGATGTGAGCCCAGGAGATCTGGGTGTAGACCAGGGTCACACAGTGAGGTGGGCGGTGGGATTGGGGATGTCAAGATAGAGTAAGTTATGGTCATGGGTTTGTGTTTAGACCGGGAGAGTTAGCAGGAACAAGGCAGGGCTCCACGCTCAGTGTGCTGAAAAGCTTGGGGAATTCAGGGATTATAACTGGTATAGCCAAGGTCGAAGAGTAGAGGCAATGTGGTCTAAGGGTTAAAAGTATGGGCTTTACAGTCAGTGCAATACGGGCTTAAAACCCAACTCTGCCACTTCCCAGCTGCATGATCTGTACGGGTTCTCCAGCCTCACTGAACTTCACTTCCTTACATGGATAAGGGATAATGACACCTAATTCATAGAGTTGTTGTGAGGATTAAGTGAAATCTGCCAGGCTTATATGTTGGGTATCGTATAATACATGATAACTGCCATCATTATTTTAGAATTATTATTTTAGTGAGTCTTGGGAATCACAACTGGGGCAAAGACTAGAGGTCCTCCACTTGGGTAACTGGATGCCCATCCCTTCAGTTCCACCAGCCTCTGGTCAGAGGAGAAAGGAGGATTATGGATATAAAGAACCAGTCCAGGTGTAACAGCAGCTGTTATGGTGCCCACCTTGCACCTCAGGGTCTTTGCACCAGCCCCAATCACCTTCCCTGAAAAGCCCTCCTAGACTGCTCTAAGTCTGCCACCATGTGTAGAGCATTCCACCTAACTACAGCAGACTACTCATTCTTTTCAAGTATGCATGGATCATTCATCACAGTAGGCTATGTGGTGGCCATAAATCATGTCTCAATAAATTAAAGGGGCTGACTTCATATAGAGTATATTCTTTGACCACAATAAAATTAAATTAGAAACCACTAAAAAAAGGGGCACCTGAGTGGCTCAGTTAGTTAAGCGTCTGCCTCTGGCTCAGGTCATGATCCTGGGGTCCTGGGATGGAGCCCATGTTGGCTCCCTGCTCAGCAGGAAATCTGCTTCTCTCTCTCCCTCTGCCCCTTCCCCCCACTGGTGCTCTCTCTCTTGCTCTCTCTCACTCATTCTCTCTCTCAAATAAATAAATAAAATCTTTAAAAAAGAAAAAAAAGAACCACTAACAAAAAGAAATCTAGAAAATCTCCAAGTATTTGGAATTAAGTGACACTTTTCTAAACAACCCTTGGGTCAAAGAACACATCATAAGGGAAATTAGAAAATATTTTTAAAGTTAAAAGAAAATTTTTTCATTGAACGATAATGAAAATGCAACATATCAAAATGTGTGGGGTGCAGCTAAAGCTGTGCTTAGACGAAAATTTTTAGCTTTCAATGCCTATATTAAGAAAGAAAAAAGATAATACTATGAATACATATATCAAAACATCACGTTGTACACCTTAAATATATACATTTTTATATATATTAATTATACCTCAATAAAGCTGGGGAAAAAAGGAAAGGTCTAAAATGAACAACCTAAGCTTTCACGTTAAGAAGCTAGAAAAACATAAGTAAATATAAAGACAAGAGAAGGATGGAGATAATAAAGAGAAAATTGATGAAATAGGAAATGGATAAACAATAAATAAAATTAATGAAACCCAAGCTGGTTCTTTGAAAGACTAAATAAAACTGATATACCCATACTAGACCAATCAAGCAAAAAAGAGACACAAACTGCCAATACGAGGAATGAAAGGAAAAACATCACTACAGGTTCTAGAGTCATTAAAAGGACACCATAGGAAAATTATAAATAGTTTCATGTCACTAAATCTGACAATTTAGGTAATATGGGTCAATTCCTCAGATGTGTCTGACTCCATTATCTGATGTTTGCTGATAGCTTTTAAGCCTCACTCCTTCCTCTTCCCCTTCTGATCCACATCTGGACAAACCCATAGAAAACCCAGATGCTCCTTGCTTTGGGGACGTTCAAACCACGCAGGCCCCTTTCCCCCTGCACAGGAACTCTCACTCAGGCCCCTTCACACAGTCACCCAAACCAGTTTCCTTTCTCTGCTCTCATGTATCCAAAACCAGACTGTGTATACAGTAAACCAGGAGCAGGTCATCACTCTACACATTTTCAATAAACAATGTCGACAAGTTGATGCAGGGGCCCTTTAGGAGAGCTTTGGACTTTAAGTAGCACATTATAAATTACTAGATAATATATCTTATTCCTATCTTGGCCAAAGGGTCAGTTTCATGGCCCCATGTGTCCTCAGATATAAGTACAGAGCTATCAAAGATTAGCCGTAAGTTGAAATTATCCATATACATAAAGGGCATTTATGAAAATCCTACTACTCACAACTTACTTAATGGTGAAAGACAATACTTTTTCCCTCATATCAAGAAGGCAAGATTTCTGCTTTCAAACTCTGATTTAATATTTTACTGGAGATCCTGTCCAGTACAATAAAGCAAGAAGAAGAAATAAAAGCCACACAAATTAAAGAGTCAAGAAGTAAAACTGCCTGTATTTACAGATGGAATGATCACATATATAGGCTATCCTAAAGAATCAACAAAAATCTATTGGAAATGAAAACTGAGTTTAACAGGGTTGCTCAATACAATGTCAATATGCAAAAATGAATTATATTTTTCTATACTAGCAACAAACAGTTGAAATATAAAAACTTAACGCCATTTGTTTATTTACAACAGTATCAAAAAAGATGAAATACTTAAGTACAGCCAAATCTTCTTCGCAGAAAACTATAAAATGTTGCTCAGAAAAAATTAAAGAACACCTACTTAAAGGAGAACTATACCATTTTTAAAAATATAAAGCAAATTACTTACTTTATCACAGTTTAGTGCTTTCTTTAAATAAATATAATAATATCATTTTAAAACATTCAGTGAGAAATAAAGCACAAGTATGAAAAACATGGCAACAGAAAGGTTCACTCAAGACCTTAATATTAGCACTTTAGAAATTAGACAGTGTTTCATTACTTATGTTCATGGATTAGAAGCTTCAATATGTTTTATTTTCCTTAAAGATTTTATTTATTTATTTGAGAGAGAGAGCGCGAGGGAGAGGGAGAAAGAATCTGAAGCAGACTCTATACTGAGCACAGAGCCCAAGGCGGGGCTCGATCCCGCAACCCCAAGATCATGACCCGAGCTGAAGCCAAGAGTTGGATGCTTAACCAACTGAGCCACCCAGGCGACCCAAAGCTTCAATATGGTTAGGATGTCAATTCTCCCCAACTGATTAATAGAGTGAACACAATTCAAATCAAAATTCTAGCAGACATTTTTAAAAATAGAAATTCACAAGTTGATTCAAAATTTGTATGAAAATACAAAATGACCTCAAGTAGCCGAAACTATTTGGAGACAGAACAAATCTGGAGATTTTATACTATTCGACTACATGGCTTCCTGTACAGCAATAGTCATCAAGGCGGTGTGGTATTGACATAATGATAGCTATAAAAATTAGTGAAACAGAATAAATGCCCAGGAACAGATCCACATCTATACGGTAATTTGATTTTCAGTAACATATTTTCAGGTGCTAACGTAACTCAACGGGGAAAGGATAGTCTTTTCTTTTCTTTTTTTTTAAAGATTTTATTTTTAAGTAATCTCTACACTCAATGTGGGGCTCGACCTTACAACCCAGAGATCAAGACTTGCCTGCTCTACCAAATGAGCCAGCCAGGCACCCCAAAAGGATAGTCTTTTCAAAAGATGATGCCAGTATCCATTTGGAAAAAAAACAAACCTAGAATCTTACATCAAATCATATGAAACTTTACAGGGAAAGCTAATTTATGATAGAGAGCAGTTAAGTGGTAGCAGGAATAGGATGTGGGATGAGGGATTGACTGGAAAGTAGCACAAGGAAAATTTTGAAGTGATGGAAAATTGCTACATCTCGATTGGGGTGATTGATCTCTAAGGTGTCTGCATTTGTCAAAACTTACAGTTTGTCCCTAGCTGTCCTTCTTTAGATTGTCAGATGCCTAAAGGAGGAGGGTCAGAAACTCTGACAATAGGCATAATTCCATATTTGATTAATCTGTGTGCTTCCTTCTTTCAAAAATGGATTGGAGTCATTTTATAAAATTATCTGCAACAGGATAAAAGATAAGTAGTTGAGAAAACTGAAATAAAGGGAAAATAATGGAAGGAAAAGCAGATAAAGTTAGAGGTGAGGTAGAAACACAGAGGTAGTTACTGACCATTAATTCTGTACAGCGGAAACAGGCTGCAAAATTGACTTTGAGCTTCCTAGCAACTGAAGCAAAAAAGGGAACATAATCATAGTGTAATCACAGTGGCCACAGGAGAAAACAAGTCTGTTGCTAAAAATGGTATATTTATCATACCAGCTTTCTGAGAAAAGTGGTTAAGCAAAAAGGAGACTTCCCGATGTAAATTTATGTGGGGTCTGTCAGGGAATCTGAATGCTTTTTATTATCATTACTGTTTTAGATTTTGCAACAATTCTGTCCTAGTCTATGTGTGAGTTGGAAATACCGTAACTTCCGAATACTTAGTTCTTTTTAGCTCCTGATTAAATTGAAAATCATAAACTTGCCAGTAGGTTTTGGGCCCAGCCTAGATTCTCATTGTGCTTCAGTCTCAGATATATCCCATTTCCCCCAGTGTTACTGAAATATAATTGACATACGACTGAGTGTAAGTTTAAGGTGTACAGTGGGGTAATATTATAAATGTATATGTTGCGAAATGATTCCCACAATAAGGTTAGTCAACACATTAATCACTTCACAAATAGTTACGATTTGTGTGTGTGTTTATGGTGAGAACTTTTAAAATGCTCTTAGCAACTCCCAAACATGAAATAGTTTGTTAGCTGTAGTCACCATGCTGTACATGAATTTATTTATTTGATAACTGGAGGTTTGCCCCTTGGCCATCTTCACCCATTTCCCCACCCACACCCCTTGGCCCTGGCAACCACCAATCTATTCTCTGTTTCTATGATTTGGCTTATTTTATTTTATTATTTTATTTTATTTTAAAGATTTTACTTATTCATTTGAGAGAGAGAGAGCACAAGCAGGAGCAGCGGCAGACAGAGGGAGAAGCAGGCTCCCTGCTGAGCAGGGAGCCCCATGCGAGACTTGATCCCAGGACCCTGAGATATGACCTGAGCCAAAGGCAGACGCTTAACTGACTGAACCACCCAGGCGTCCCTGATTTGGTTCTTTTTAGATTCCACATATAAGTGAGATCATTCAGTATTTGTCTTTCTCTGTCTGACTTATTTCATTTAACATAATGCCCTCAAGCTTCATCCATGTTACTGCAAATGGTAGGATTTCCTTCTTTCTCATGGCTGAATAATATTCCATTGTGTATATATATATATCCCGATATATATATATATGCCACATCTTTATCCATTCATCTGTTGATGGACACTTGGATTGCTTCCATATCTTGGCTTTTGTAAATAATGCTGCAATGAGCATAGGAGTGCAGATATCTCTTTGAGATAGTGATTTAATTTCCTTCAGATATGTACCTAGAGTGAGATTGCTTGATCATATAGTAATTCTACTTTTAACTTTTTGAGGAACCTCCATACTGTTTTCCACCCTGACTGCACCAATTTACATTTCCCACCAGCAGGGCACGAGGGTTCCTTTTTCTCCACATCCTCACCAACACCTGTTGTTTCTTGTCTTTTTGATAATAGCCATGAGGTGATACCTCCCTGTGGTTTTGATTTGCATTTCCCTGATGATTAGTGATATTAAACACCTCTTCATGTACCTGTTGGCCATTTGCATATCTTCTTTGGAAAAATGTCTACTCAAGTCCTTTGCCCATTTTTAAAATTGGATAGTTGGCTTTTTTGCTACTGAGCTGTGTGCGTTCCTTATTAGATATGTGGTTTGGACATTAACCCCTTATCAGATATCAGTTTGCAAATATTTTCTTCTCTTTCATAGGTGCCTGCTTCTTCATTTTGTTGATTGTTTTTTTGGCTGTGCAGAAGCGTTTTAGTTTGATGTAGTCCCACTTACGTATTTTTGTTTTTGTTGCCTGTACTTTGGGTGTCATATTCAAAAAAGCATTTCTAAGATCAAGGTCGAGAGGAGAAGTAACCCTTGTGGAAGCGGATCCCAGAGAGGAACAGACTTTCTGGGCTCAAATGTGACTGAGATAAGATTGCCTCTCTGGCACCCGGTGGAGAAGTGAAGGATTGTGGGAATCCAGAGCTGGGGCAGTGGATTCCTCCAGGGCATCCTGGGCCATATGAGGTATTCTAGTAGGCTTTGGGGGAAGATTGGCATTCACACTCCAGTCATCATTCTCGAAAGATTCACAATTTGAAAATCATATTAAAATAGATACTAATTCTAGGGAAAGATCTTTTCCATTTTATATTTTAATTAAATTAAAGCATGAAAAGTAATAATTCAAGTGGGTACAGATGTTTTCATATTATATTCTTGAGATACCTATATCCCCTAATGTTAGAAGTTATTTACATTTATCAGCTATGAAACTTTTAATTTTTTTATTGCACAGACAACATTATTAATAGTTACTAGTATAAAATGGAAAAAAATTCACTCATATTTTCACCACAATATATCAAACTGCTTTCATTATTTTGTTCTTGTATTCTGCTTTTAGGCTGAATGGTGGCCCTGAAAGGATTAAGGCAGAGAAATGTTGCTTTGTGGGATGCTCAGGCCAGATAGAGGACAGGATTGGTTAGTTTGCATATCAAAGCCATGCTCCCAACTGAGTCCTTTGTTGTCTCTAAGAACTGGCTAGTCAAAGAGGGGCAATCTCTCCTTAGCCAGAAGGCTTTTTTAAGACATCAAAACATTATAATATACAGAAGGCGCGCGAGAGAGCCCGCGCGCGCGCACACACACACACAATTCATGATCAAAAGATTTGAAGATTTTTATAGCTTTTAATATGCATTGACAAATTGATTTCCAAAATTCTGTATCAAATTGCAGTAACACTTAACAGTGTACAAATGTACAAGTTTTATTAGTCTCAGCAATATTGGGTTTTATCAGATTTTCTACATTTTGTCGATTTAATACATATGCTCTAGTTCCTCCTTTTTAGGTTAATATTTTGGTTTGGTGGTTATTTTAAGAGATGGGGGAATGTGAACATTTTCCTTATATATTTTGCTAATTATATCTCTTCTTGTGTGGATTGTATGTATCATTTCTTATTTATAAGTCAGAGATTTAATGTTTTCTTAATAAATCTTTGTGAGTTATTCATGTAATATAAATCTTAATCCTTTGGATTTTTAATAAAGATGTTTTCTCTAACGTACTGTTCTTTCAGTTTTTGTCTTTTCAAACTTTTATGTAGCCTGTTCTATTGATCTTTACTTTTGTATTTTCTTTCATTAAGGAACAAATTTCAACTGGGAAAATTTTAAAGATCTTATTGGCTTTATTCAATGATTCATGAATTGGGCAGCATTCCATCTAGCAGATAGAAAGGAGCTTTGAGGAGCTATACAAAAAGAAAGACTTCTATAGCCAGAAGGCAGCAGGAACAAGGAAGTTACCCTAGGCCAAAAAGTGATTGGTTGTTGCAGGGTTACTTTCCTATAAAGCGTGGCAGGGGTCTGTCAGGCAGATCATCTAACTAGTGCTGGTCAGGTGATTCCCGATTGACTGGCTTACATTTCCCTTTCTAGGAGAGCCAAAATCGTTAATTAAGTTTTCTTGGTTTGGTGATGCGGGGGCTTAGCATAAGTTGCTCCATTTTGGACATATTGTCTTGTTTTTAACACTTTGATCACTTTATAGCTTTAAGTTAATTAATCCACTAGAGACCTTATAGTCGTTCTGTTTTGTTTTCTGCTAGTTTTTCTGTGTTTTATAAAACAATGATTAACTCTTTAGTACACATATGGAACTTATTCTCAGTGCATGGTATGAAGGGTTAATCTAAATTATTTTTTCCAATTATATCTTGATCTTATCCCAAGAATACTTAAAGGATCCTTCTTTTCATCATCCCTATTTTGTGATGGCTCCTTTATTATTTATTAAGTTCTCACAATCAGAGTAAGTCTCCACTACTTTCTATTCTCTGTTTATTTACATGTCCACCTTTTTGTCAGTAGCCTGCTGCTTTTACTTAATCCTTTATATTGTATTTAAATATCTGGTAGAAACTAATTCTCTCTGCGTCCCTTTAAAATCACGTTTCGTTTGGTTAAAATTAACGAAAAGTCCTCTAAAAGTTAATGTATTAGCGAGTATTGACCTTGCTCTTCATTTCTACCATTCTATTTAACCTTTGCCACAATCTGTAAGGTAGAATTATTATTACCCATAAGAAGAGAACAACTGGCACATTATTCCTTGCTTAGCAATCTTCTCAGGTTCCATTTCCACATTAAGGGCTTGTACAGCACCCCTCTTTATCCACGTCTGTCACAAAGCCTCCTTATTGTCTGTATACAGGTCTCATACATGGAAGATGAAGCCTCTTTCTAAGTACGTTCAGTGTATTGCTGCTATGAGTGCATCTTTTCCCGCTGAGGCTACATCAGAGGATTCCTTTGGGAGGCACCCCAAGCATGTTAAAATCTGTTTTAATGTCCACGAATTGCAGGTCCATGCAGCAGTCAAAATCTACCATTGTCTGACTTAGGCCCTGTCACAGCCAGGGCACCCTTTCCTTTCGTGCTGACATGGATATGAACATAAATTATGTTTCTTCCCCACTATCTCATTTTATGGGGCAAGCAGTTCTCCAGGTCAGTGTCGATGGGGAGTTGGGTAGGAGGAGGGGGAAAGGAGAGAGAGGAATGGTATTCTGTAACTGATCCAGAAGTGACTGTCAGCACCTGCCATTTAACCAAGGAAAAACAGAATGTGTCCACAGATGCCCCCACACGGGAGGGAATGTTGCATTTTGTGCTTGCACTAGGCTGATTCCTTGCTGGCATTCTGGGTACAGCCCCTTACATTTGGCTGGAAGGGTCATACAGTCAGCACCCTTTATGGACCCCTTATTCTGGTACCTCTTGGGAGCAACTTACATGCAGGTACTGCTCCCCACCAAGGGAATGGAAGTCACTGGGGGCTCCTTTGTTTCCTCTCTCCAGGGAGAGAATGGTCATAATGAACAGTCTGGAGCATAAGCAGTTCTTTGAAAACTTCCCCAGAAGACTATTCACGATAAAATAATGAGTATCTTTTATAGCAGAAATCCTCCTATTATATGAGAAAAAGCAATAGCGAGCCAAGAGTGGACAAGATGTTAATAACACACATTTCACTGAGGGCAGGACTATGTGGGGCAAAGCCCTCCACATTACCTCTATAACTCCAAAAGAACCCAAATATGGATTCACATACCTCTTGGCAAACATTACACACAGGCCGTGTGGAGACTGTTCGACTCTGGGATCTATCATCAGCTAACACTGTAACTCTAGGCAAGTTGGTTAACTGGGATGAACATCCATTTCTTCAGCTGCAAAGATGTAAGGAACTTTTTTTTTTTAAGATTTTATTTATTTATTTGACAGAGAGAGACAGCAAGAGAGGGAACACAAGCAGGGGGAGTGGGAGAGGGAGAAGCAGGCTTCCTGCCAAGCAGGGAGCCGATGTGAGACTCCATCCCAGGACCCTGGGACCATGACCTGAGCCGAAGGCAGACGCTTAATGACTGAGCCACCCAGGCGCCCCATAAGGAACTTATTAATACAAGAAATGATCGCAAAAAAAAATTTTTTTAACTCAGTATAAGTGCCTGACTGACAGGGATCTTGAAGGCTTATATCTACTTTAAGATGCACTATTTTTTTTTTTAAGATTTTATTTATTTATTTGAGAGAGAGAATGAGAGACAGAGAGCATGAGAGGGAGGAGGGTCAGAGGGAGAAGCAGACTCCCTGCTGAGCAGGAAGCCCAATGTGGGACTCGATCCCAGGACTCCAGGATCATGACCTGAGCCGAAGGCAGTTGCTTAACCAAGTGAGCCACCCAGGCGCCCCAAGATGCGCTATTTTAAAGCTGCATTGTCCAATACAGTAGCCACTGCTATATGAAGCTATTTAAATTAATTAAAATGAAATAAAATTTAAATTTTAGTTGCTCAGTCCTATTAAGTCACATTTCAAGCACTCAACCACCACAGATGGCTAGTGGCTAGCATACTGGACAGATATAGAACATTTCTGCCATCAAAAAAAGTTCTATTGGGCAGCATTGCTTTAGAGAATAGGTCAACAGACTTTATTTGTAAAGAGCTGAACAGTAATATTTTCAGCTTTGTGAGCGATAGGCTTCAGTTGCAATATTCAACACTCTATTGACTGAAAACGGCCATAGACAATATGTAAGCAAATGGGCTTAGCTATGTTTCAATAAAATTTTATTTTTAAAAACTGGTAGCAGGCCAAACCCTGCTTTAATGACTCAGTGAACTTTCAGCTCAAGTCTCTTTACAAACTCTAGTCCAGCCTTAGACTGCAGATGGTCTCACAGAATCCCCATTTACGGAATGCTTGAGCTGAAGAGATAAGCCACACTTCTAAGGAGAGCCACTGAATACAATTCAGTCAAATTCGTGTATATGTGATCATATACACATTATACTGTAATTTGGTGGCCTGTGGGAAATAGTCCAAGCAGACGTTTACTCTCTTTCTAATCAATGTGTTAATCATACCTAGTTTTGCAAAGGGTGGCAATGTTCCCTGAGGGGATAGACAGTGTGCTTAGCGGGAAACACTACATTTTCCAGTCTTTCTTGTAACTATGGGTGGCCATGTGACAAGGAATTAATTGTTGTTTCTGGGACACTCTTTAAAAGGGGGCAGACTTGGACCGCAATCTCCTTTTGCTTTCTGCCTATCCTTTCTTTCCTGCCTAAAACTTGTCACAGTGCTGAGGATGGACCAGCCAGCTTGTGCCCATGAGGTGACAAGCGAACACTAGAGAGAGCTGAGTGGAAACACAGAAGGAACCTGGGTCCCTGTGGCATTGAGGAGCCAGCATGCCAACTCTGAACCTCATAAATCTGGACTTTCTAAAATGAAAAAAAAAAAAACAAGTCCATATGAACAAGTCATTGTCTGTTATGTTTTCTGTTCTTTGCAGCCAAATGCATTTCTGATACAGAATCCTTACACAAGGAGAAAAGGAATCACTTCCCTCTAAAGGCAGAATGAATTATGGTGGTAGTCAGACAGACCTGGGTTTGAATCCCAGCTCTAACACCTGGACAAGTTACTTCTTGACCCTCAGTTTTCTCATCTAAAAATTATCAATAAATAATAGAAAGAAAAAAAAAGTCAGCATAAGTGCCTGACTGACAGGGATTTTAAAGGCCTATATCCCCTTTAAGATGCATGGACATATTATCTTCATAAGATTTTTGTGAAACTCAAAATAAGCTAATGCAGATATTAGGCACATAAAAAGTGCTCAAGAGCAATATCTTTCTTGAACAAAGACACAGAAATTCTTTAAAAATATTACCTAATTAAATCCAGCAAAGAAGACCATTATGACCAACTGGGGGTTTATCCCAGGAATGCAAGGTTGGTTTAACATACAAAAATTAGTCAATGTATTCCATCACGTTAAACAGACTAAAAATGAAAAATGGTATAATCATCTCAACAGATCTAATGTATAAAAAGCATTAAATAATATTCAGTGCAGATTAAAAAAAAAACCCTCAGTAAACTAAGATTAGAAGGACATATTCTCATCTAGATAAAGATCATCAACAAAAAACCTATAGCTATCATCATACTAAATAGAGGCTGAATGCATTCCCCCTAAGATTGGGAACAGAGTAAGAATGTCTATTCTTATCACTACTATTCAACATTGTACTGATTCTAACCAGTCTAGTAAGATTAGAGAAGAAATAAAAGATATATGGATCAGAAATGAAGAAATAAAACTGTATTTATAGATGACATGATTATCTAAGTAAAGAAATCCTAAAAAAATCTACAAAAAATCTACTAGGATAAATGAATTTAGCAAGATTGCCGGATACAAGGCCAGTATACAAAAATGATTGAATTTTTATGAATTATCAATGAGTAATTTAGTAATAGTATAAGAGTAATACTATTTATAATGGCATCAAAATTATGAAATATTTAGGAATAAATTTAGCAAAATATGTGCAAGACCTATACAGTGAAAAATGTAAAACATTGCTTAGAGGAATTAAAGGAAATCTAAGTAAATGTAGATAATGTACCATGCTTATGGATGGAAAGACTCAATGTTATTAAGATGTCAATTCTCCTCCAATTTCTCTATAGATTCAATGCATTTCCAGCCAAACTCCCAGAAGGAGTTTTGCAGAAATTGCAAGCTGATTCTGAAATGTATAGGAAAATGGTAAGGACCTAGAATAGCCAAAACAATTTTGAATAAAAAGTTGATTTTGAATAAAAAGAAAAAATTTGGAGTTCTTTATTTATACTGCATGATTTTGTGACTTAATATAAAGCTATGGTAGTCAGGACAGTGCAAACATAGATATATAGAAAAATGGGTAGTTCTGGGCATTAGTGTATCAAGCATCTAAGAGAAAGGAGAACTCTGTGTGAGCTGAGGCAGAGAAGTCTTTATGGGCCAGAAGGGACAGGGGACCAGAGGGTAAACACCCCAGATTTAATCTGCAGATCTGAAATACTTGATGGACTTTCAAGGTATATTTGTCTGGGTTCTCCAGAGAAACAGAATCAATAGGAGATATATATAGTTATGAAGGTTGAGAAATCCCCAGACCTGCATTCAGCAAGCTAGAGACCCAGGAGAGTGGATACTACAGTTCCAGCCTTAGTCTGAAGTCTTGAGAACCAAGAGAACTAGTGGTGTTAATCTTACTCTGAGCCCAAAGGAAGGAGTAGGCTGGTGGTGCCCCAGGTCAAAGAGAGTCAAACAGAGAGAGCAAATTCTCTCTTCACTCAGCCTTTTGTGTCTTATCCAAGCCTTCAATGGATTGGATGAGACCTGTCCATATTGGGAAGGGCAATCTGCTTTACTCAGTCTACTGATTCAGATCTCATCCAGAAACACCTTCAGAATATTATTTAATTAGGAGCTCCTGGAGGGCTTGTTGGTTAAGTGTCTGACTCTTGGTTTTGGCTCAGGTCATGATCTCAGGGTTGTGAGATTGGGATCCATGCTCAGGGTGGAGTCTGCTTGAGATTCTCTTCCTCTCCCTCTCCCTTTGCCCCTCCCCTGCTCGTGAACACGCACTCTTTCACTTAAATAAATAAATAAATAAATTTTAAAAAACAAACCTATTAAAAAAAATATTGTTTATTTTATTTTTAAAAAATATTTTATTTATTTATTTGACAGAGAGAGAGAGAGAGAGCACAAGCAGGAGGAGCAGCAGAAGGAGAGGGAGAAGCAGGCTCCCTGCTAAGCAGGGGGCTCGATGTGAGACTCCATCCCAGGACCCTGGGATCATGCCCCCAGCTGAAGGCAGACACTTAACCGACTGAGCCATCCAGGCGCCCCCCCCAAAATATTGTTTAATTAGATATCTGGGTACCCTGGGGCCCAGTCAATTTGACACAAGATTAGCCATCTCAGAAGGCCTTGGTTCCACCTTGGAGAATTTTGATTTTATGGGTCTGCAATTAGATCGAGGAACTGTATTTTTAATAAATTAGCCCAAGTGATTTTGACATACAGGTGTCTTAAAATTTTTCTTAACCAGGATGCTGGAAGGGTTCCTGCGTGGGTGAGAGGATAGCACTGCACATCCAGGGCCTAGTGAGCCTATACAGACTAGCCTGGCCCCTCCTTGGAGGGGAGAGAGGAGGAAATGAGAATTGCAGAGGAGGACATCAGGCGATGTTTTTTATTTTCTGTATTTTATGATGCTTTGACATCTTGGGGCCTCGCTAATCCTGGAGAGACTGTCCCTCCCCAGGGTTACCTATTTCCTAGAGACAGTAAACAACTTGCCTGTGCGCATGCCTTTCATAGGCAAAACAACCAATCCAAAGTCCATACTCCCAATCACCTCCTTTATCTCTCTCACCCGCCAACCCAATGTGTCCCCTGCCCTCAATCACCTTGCTGCATCCATTCCTTTCTGGGAAAACCATGATAAAGGCTTTGTCCTAGGCTTTCCCTTCACTCCTTCTGCCTCTTGACCAACGCTGGTGCTTCCCAGTGTGGACCCATGTGGTATGCCACGCCTCCTATTTCTAGAAATCTGCCAGTCAAAATTTTTTCCTAACAGTCATTTCCATGTCTGTGTGTCTTACCATCCATGATTAAGACAAATCCCAGATACATTTTAGAGAGGAACAGGGACTGTCCATTGCTAACACTTCCTTTTTGTCTTAACAAGTCTATGGATAAAAGAATCTTACCAATGATGACTGACAGCTGGCCCCACGAGCAGCGATCTCCATGGGCCACGGACAAAAATGTGGGCTCCTGTTTGAGCATGCTGCACACGTACCCAGTCGGACCCCTAGTTATCTTCACTGATGTTTCAAAGCAAGTGCTAAATTTGAGAAAGTGCCAGAGAGAAGCCACATGTAATTCTGTAAGCCACTAAGGGGCTTTTGACTTTTTGAAAGGCAACGGAGGGACCCTCCCTTAACAAGAGTTAAAGATAGCAAGAGGACACACTTTTGATTTTTACCTGGAGTCAATCTCATTAGCTGACCAACTTAGAAGAAATATAACGTAGTCTTAGCTTTCATGACAACGAGTGCATTAGGTTTGGTGTTCCTGCCTCTGGAGTCATCTTCTGTGAAAGCCTCAAAGAAGGCAGTTAGGGGCTATTTGTTCAATGCAGGAGAAAAATGTCTATTCTATTCTAAATAGCAAATTTTTTAAAGATCACCAAGACTATGAATTTTTCCTCTTTCCTTCCCTCTATTCCACTGTTCAAGTCATTTTGAGCTGCTGTTGCGTGAATCCAGTTTTAAAATACATTTTTGTTTTATAGTCGAATTATTTTTAATAACTAATTGCATTTGTTCTTTCTAATATTGTTGGCTGGCTCCTCTGGGACATCTCTACCAGAATGAGAAATATTTCCTTGGAAATAAAGAGCTCTAAACCCCACAGTGCTTGGAAGTGAGGAATGTGTAGACTGGAGATGGTTTGCAGAGTTTGGATAGCAGCTGTGTTTGATATTAGGAGAGGCATGGTGACATGAAAGTCGTCCTGAGCTTAAAGATGGGTTGTCATTTATAAGGAGTTGTAAACGATACCCAGAGTTTTTATTGCAACTATTCTATAGCAGTTACTTCACATGTGTTTTCCTTTCTCGGCTTCCCAAAGGTAGGCAGAAAAACATTCCGTAAAATGTACTCTTTGAGAAGTTTTCTGTTTCATCAATTCTTTGTACCTCTGCTAAAAATTTGAAAATGGTAATTCGGGGTTTGCCTCCTCCCTCTTTTACTGTGACATTTCTCAGTATTTGTAGTGCCAACTCTAGGCCTTTCTAAATTGTACTTGATTAAATGGGTCTAATGAGAACAAATGAGAGATTTTTCAGCTCAAGGATGCCAAGCAAAGTCTCTGATTCTCTTCAGAGTCTGGTCCTCATACTTCAAGTCTCACACTCTGCCCTTGAGGAAGCTCTGCTGTCCTCAGCGGCCTCCCTCCTGAGCTCTGCTCTAGCTCTGGCCCTGACCTCCCTCCCAAGCCCAGGCCTACATTTTAGTCATTTCCTACAAGTCTCCATGTTAATGTCCCTGGAGGCTGCTTTGTTCCTGTGATTCTACATCTCCAACAAGTGGGAGACTATGCCTGACCTGCCTTTCACCAAAGGAATCCGGGGTGGGGGTAGGGGGCTCTGCCTCACGAAAGGTCTGGCCATTCACCAAGCTTAGCACACCACAGTCTTCTCTGTCCTAGAATTAAGGAACCACAGGAAACACCCTTTAGATAGGAAACCAGGAACTCGGTGGGGAGTCTCAGTGGGCGATGGACTTAAAGGCTATTCTGTCCTCCCTCAAAGTGGGGAGGGGCTAATGAGAAGCAGCCAGGCTCCCAAGGACAGGGTGGTTCCACAGCTAGAAAGCTGGGCTAGGGAAAACTCCAAGAGTAAGAGCCCCAGTCCTCTGAAGGCTGCAGACCGTGAGCATGCTTCAGACAAACCCAACAGTGTGGGTTGGGGGAGAATGTAGGATCCCATCACCCTAAATGCATTCTATGGGACACTCCTGCCCTGAGAAATAAGTCTCCCTTGAGAAATAGCTCTGTAATCAAATATATTTTGCGGGGAAATGTGCAAATAAAGTTCAGTGGGTTTCTTGATTACAGAAATTCTCAGAGCCCTTAACAAGCTAATGTGCTTTGTAAAGGGGGAGTGTAGTACACAGGATTTCCCAAAGGTACCTCTTGGTCATGTAACTATCTCTCTCTCTCTCACACACACACACTCGAGGTTGTGAGATGCTGGAATTGTGTGGAACAATTTCTACAATAACTCGTTATTAAGTGAAGCACTACCAGCCTCTACTGTTAACAAACACAAACATGGGAGAGGATTTACTGGGATCCAGAACTGCGGAGTGACTGGGGAGGGGCAAAGAAGGTAAGAGAAAGTCCCCATACAGGCCATTTAAATGGTCCAAGGCTGGAAGCAAGGGCTCTCTTGGGGTCAGTACGCCTGAAACCAGGGTGCATGCATGGTGGGTGCTCCCAGGCACATGAACACGGACTCGACCACCCACACCCAGCCAGGGTGGCTGAGGAGCAGAGGTGCCTCATGGCCCAGGCTGGTAGTCGATTCTGGAATGGATTAAGGACCACTCAGAGAAAGAGCGAAGAAACCTAGAACATCTGCTTTCGTTTTGCAGGCCACCAGGCTTTGCATCAGCTGTGTAAGCTTTTGGGAGCCCTTTCCTCAGGAAGGTAGCAGTTCAGGGGACAGGCCAGCACTCTGACCTGAGAGAGAGGACGAGGTGTAGTCCTGGTACCCCTCTCTCCCAGCCAGGTGATCTTGAGTGAGCCCCCTTTTTCTCACGTCTGCAGGGAAAGCCCTACCTCACAAGGCTCTTGCGTGGAATAACTCAAGCCACGCAAATCCGAGAGTGGAACTCATAACCCAAAAGCCCTATCTGAAGGGCAGGACTATCAGGAATCCTCACCCTGTGGGAAGGGAGGGGAGGGCAGGGTAAGGTGGGGAGACGTGTTTGTGCAGGACCTCGGCTTACCCTTTGGGCGCTGCTTACAAGAGGGTGTCAGCGGGAGGCCCAGCATGGGTTGCTGGGTTCAGGTAAACCTCGGGGGTTTTCTGTCCTTGGGGCACGTTACTTGGGCACTTCTTTTCCTCAGACACCGTTACTGCTGACTATCCTACTGAACCTTCCTCAGAAAGTTTGCAGGATTCAGCTCCCAGGTGCTCAGCATTAGCGTCACTGGAGGAGGAAGCGGCTTAGCTAATGGTTCTACAACTTCAGTGCCCCCTGTTAAAACAGTTTCTGATTCAGCAGGAATGTGCATTTCTAACACGTTCCCAGACTGTGCTTTGAAAACCACTGCCTTGGGCTGACCAGATTGAGAGTGTAGGGAGCCCTCCCTTCGGGGGTTCAAGAGTCGAGCTCGCTGCTGGCCTCTGGCCCCTCCTATAGCAGCTTTCCTCAAAATCCCATGGACCCTGAGTGTCTGCAGTGCTAATGGGTCAGCGGGTCCGGCTGTCCACTACACCTCGGGGGGGGGGACTGGGTCAGCGGGTCCGGCTGCCCGCTACACCTCGGGGGGGGACTGGGTCAGTGGGTCCGGCTGCCCGCTACACCTCAGGGGGGGACGGGGTCAGCAGGTCCGGCTGTCCTCTACACCTCAGGGGGGGACTGGGTCAGCGGGTCCGGCTGTCCTCTACACCTCAGGGGGGGACTGGGTAGCGTCCTGCTTGTTCAGCTGCATAACCAGCCAGCCTCCTCGCCCACTAGGAATTAGGATAGTGCAGCCCTTTGACATCACGTTGTGTATTTTTTCTCAAAGGCTGCATGCACCTGTGTTCCAGGTTGGAACCTTAGCCAAGGTCTGTCTCAGGGTGCTGCTTTTTGACTCGGTCAGTTTGGGGGTTTTGCCTCTATGGGCTGAGGGACTTTTGCTGAGTGCCAGCCACGGCCCTGTGACCTTCAGCCAGCAGATGGGCCCGTAGGCGGAGTGGTGGTTACGGCTGGGCCATCCAGTTATTGCTTCTGGGCCCCACGTCCAGTCTGCCTAGGGCCCCTCCTCACGCGTGTTGCCGGGTTACCTGCCAGTGCTTGCTTACTCCATCCAGTCCTCGCATGGCTGGCCTCCGGGTCACTGAGGGCCTGGAGTCTTCATCTGGGCATCGTTTTCATATCCCTGAACACCCCAAACACAGGGCTGGCTCCTCATGCTGCTTTTCATGTAACTTTTCCTCACCTCATTTCTCTGCTTTTCCACTCATTTGGTTTGTATCATTTCCTTTCAATGCCCCAAAGCCTGGGGTTCAATTTTTCTCCAGATTTTATTTTATGGGAGTAGAGTCAAGCCCTGTGAAACTTGCTTTATATGAAGTAATAATCATCCATCTCACAAAGGTGTTCTCATTCTAGCACCATGGGGTCTGTTTCCTGTCAAAAACTTAACAATTTATGACAACAGAGTTTTAAAAAAATAGCTTTATTGAGATATAATTCACATACCGCCATACAGTTCACCCAATTAAAGGATACAATTCCTTGCTCTTTAGTGTATTCGCAAATCTGTACAACGATTACCACAATTTTAAAGCATTTTCATCACCTCAAAAAGAAACTCCATACCATTAGCGATCATCTAATTATTCCCCACTTCCCTGTGCCCCCAGCCCTGAGCACCACAAATCCACTTTCTCTATAGACTTCTCTCTTTGGGGAGTGGAATCATGCAATATGCAGGCTTTTGTGCCTGGCTTCTTTCGCTTAGTATAATGATTTCAAAACTCATCCATATTTGTAGCATATATCAGAACTTCATTCCTTCTATGATTGAATAATATTCCATTGTATGGCTACACCACATTTTGTTTATCCATTTGTTTCTCTCTTCTGTAGAAACAAATCTGTTAGAGAAATTTGAAAAATTATTCAGGGTTTCCCAAAGCAGATCTTGGTTTCATACATGCTTTGAGTTTTCCACCCCTTTCCAAAAGTCATTAGAAATTGTTCAAAGAAGCTGGCATTTTTTGTATGTATTCTCTCATGACATTGTCATCCTCCATATTGAAATCACAAACTATCCGGTAACTAATAGCCCTGTGGTGAAATAGAATAAGGACAGAAGCACTGCTGGAGAGACAGCATGTATTGTCATGTAATGCTTCTTCATTTATTTGAATTTACTTTTAAAAAGGCGCTGAAATGGTTTTATAAAGAGAAAGTACATCTCAAATAGAGTCAGGCCCGCCTCCTCTTGCTGTGGCTTCCAGATCTGTTTCCTTCAATGAAGCATCTCATTGTCCCCTCCCCTGATCTTCTCTGGACTTCCTACTACCTTCCCTTATACCCCACGCCCACTCTGCCACCCCCTCTCCTCCACCAAGCCCAGCCCCGACTCCTAGGAGTTCTCAAGGATTCTGGGATAGGGAAATAGCTCTCTTTTTCTCACAGAGGGTCAGGAAATCCTGATTTAACTCAAATAGAGTTTCTGCAAGGAAAGGACAATTAATTAAAGATGAGAAGCTAGATGCTTCTTGAGGGGAAAATTGCATTGGGTAATTTTTCTTTTTTTCCCACTAGCTATGGGAAAACCAGATCAGTGAGCTACGGAAGTGACCCAGTTCACACTGAGCAGCCTAATGACACACAGGAAAGCAGGACCAGGTTATTCTGTATTAATGTGAAATCATACAGTTTAGAATGGAGAGGACAGGATCCATTCACACACAGATCCCCAAATGATGGCTAGAAAGAAATCCAAAGGTGTTAGTAGTTATTTTTACATAAAGAAAAGAAAGTGAAAATGAAATCAGACTTAAAAAAGAAACCTGGGACATTTAGAAATTTGGATTAGGTAGGTCTGAAGGGGAGTGGGGAACATGCATTTCTAAAAATTCCCAGGTGATCATGAGGCTGCCAGTCAAGAACCACACTTTGCAAACCACTGATTTAGAGAATTTTCCAGCCCTGAGTTTTCTCTTTATCATTCCTGACATTTCCTCCCTCTTTCCCCCCTAAAAAACTTTACTAGGGAAAGCCAAGAGCATGTCCTTTTCTTTGGCCTAGCTCCATAAAATCATCCATACACACTTACCCCAGTACTTACATTGCAAAAGGGCCTCATGCATGCAGAAACAATTTCAAAAGAACGATTACCAAAATGTTTCTAGCAGGATCAGCACCAATGGGATAATGTCAGAGCCTCCACGAGAATTTGCATCTTTGGATATAGAGGTTGCTTGGGTCCTACTAGTGAAACATACACAAGCATCCAGCCCTGTTACCTTATAGTTCCTTCTTCTAGTTAGCACCTTCTGTATTTCCAAGGAAGTTCCAAGAGAGCCAGTGGTAGGGGGTGGGCATGGGAGGTGCATATGTTGATTGATCTCTAATGTCTTCTGGCATCTTCCACTGGACTCTAAGCAAGTGGGGAATTGAGGGAGGGACTGTGTGTGTGGTTCAGGGGAGTTGGGGAGGGGACTGTTCCTTTTTTCTTTCTAGCTCCCTGGATGTTTCCTTTCCCCAACCCAAATATATTGGGAAGGAATATGTTTGTAGCCAGCACTGAAAGAACTTTTATTTCTGTTGAGATCAGCAACCTAAGCTTTCAGCCATTTGCTCATTCACTCAAAGAGGGCAAAGCAACAAGGAAAACCCTTGGAACAAATATTTTCCCTTTTGCCTTATAGGTGGTAACAGTATGAGGTTAGATAAACCCTCAGTCCAGGATGCTCACGGAAGGGTGCCTTTGGGTTTCCAGATCTCTGGACAGGAATACCCTGCATATGACCTTGACGAAAGAAAAACCCAACCAAGCAAAAAAACATCATGAAAAGAATGCCACAACTTCCATCAAGAACGTATTTTGGTCTGAAAAGGTAAAAATGTGATGAATCCGTTCTCGTCTCTATGTGCAGCCATTGGTGGTAGAGGATGACCCTTGGGTGAGCCTGGGTGGTCACACTGTCCCAATTTGAGACTTCATTGAATTCATGTTTCTTAGAGGGCCTGTCAGTGCCTCCCAAGCAGGAGACATTCACCTCTGAAGAGAATCGAACGCGGGGGAAGCTTTGTTGGTGATGTAGCTGTCACATCTTATTAGTGCATGGGTGGGTCTCACCGGGTACAGGAGGGATGTCATTTACAGACAGAAATTGCATAATTAAGCTTGATAGAATTGTGACGCTTTCTTGGCAGTGCAATTTGTTCATCAAGTAAAAAGCCTTTGGGAAGCTGGTCACATGGAATTTGAGACTCCAGAGTTCAAGACTAGGTATTTTCCCCAAGTGGGACTTGGAACTGGGGAGCTGATTTGATTTAGAGCAATAATAAAGGTCCTTGGGAAGACTCACTTTTGCCTTTGGTTTCCAGCCTCATTGATCCAGCTTTGAATGGGTACAAGGATGAAGACGAAACCAGATTTTTTTTTCCAAATCGTTGGAGAATGTGGACCACAGGCATTGACTTTAGTTACTTCCTATTTATTTTCTTCAAAAAAATCGTTTCATTGCTGTTGTGAAGTATAACTCACGTATGGGAAAGAACAGCAAACACACAATGAATAGCCCACGTCGTGATTACAAAGCAAACACCACGGTATCCACTACCGCTGGAGATTTTTGAACTCCGTTGTACAAGTAGACTCAAACAATATACCTTCCTTTTTGTCTGGCTCCTTACATGCAACACTGTTCATGAGGTTATTCATGTTGTTGTGTGTTGTTGTTGCATGTAGCAATAGTTTTTCATTTTCACTGTTGTGTAGAATTCTCTTCTGTGACCAGACGTCATTTATCCATTCTACTGTTGAGAGACATTATGGTTGCTTCTGGTTTTTGACTCTTACAAAGAGTGCTGCTATGAATATTCTCGCACACGTCAGCCTATCTGAAGCACTTGATAGAGTTACAATGCCTGGGCCTCCACCTTAGAAAATTCCAATTTTGTGTCAATGAAAATGGCTGAGGTGCAGGGTGTGCATCTGTCCAACTTTAGTAGCTAAAATATTTATTTTATTTTTTTTTTAAATATTTTTTTAAATACTAAAATATCTCAGTAGCAAAACCATTTTTCAAAGATACTGTAAAAATATATCACCAATGAGGTAGCCGAATTCAGGATCTGACATCTTCTATTACTAGTCATGCCGTTTTGGGAGCCCCACCATCAGGTGACCACTGATAACATATCACAAGGTGTATATGAAAATCCGTGTTTTGCAAGAAGACTCAGCTCTGCCTGCTTCAAATTAAGGCCTTTTAAGAAATGTCTCCAGAAGAACTCGTTGGAATGGCTTTGTAACTGTAAGTAAACAGAAAAGAAAAAAAGGTATAATTTGATGCTTCACCTAAGATGAAAAATGTCTTTCAGTAGTTTTCTACAATTTGGCCATAAGCAGATTTATATTTTTCTATAGGCTGATAAGGAAAAAAAAAATCCTGTTTTGAATTGCAACAGACCTACGGTAGAAAAAGCGCGTGTTTCTGGCCACATGGGATTCTGTAACACTGGGCGGGACACTATACTGGCCCCCTTTTAAACCTCTTTAAACCTTTATGTACATTCTAGCAGAACAAAGCATTTTGGGATAAAAAGCAGTAGAACTCTGGGCCTACCTGGTCCCTGTGAGAGCTGATACTCGTGTGGGGAAAAGACAACAGGGGGCTCTTGTCTCCCCCGTACTCTTTCCTAATAGATCCAGATGTTGATATCGGCAAGGATGGGTTTACACAGCAGTTCTGTGCAGGGAGCCGAAGCGATGTACTCCCCAACCCCACGCAGTCCCAACAGCACAGACAGCTCCAAGGATGGTGTGCCAACACCAAACAAAAAAGCCCAGCACCACCTTGAGCTTCCAGCAAACTTGTGTGTTTTTGCCTCGGTATCATTTTGAATGAAAAAGATCAAGGATTTGTGCTTTGGCCCCTTGCATGCTTCCAGCAGCTTCTCGGTAATAACAGTGCTTACTGTTCCACGTGAGCTTCTGGCGCGTGACTGTGTATGCCAGTTCTCCAGCTGGCATTTTAATTTGAGATGGTATACCAGCCAAGATGGGGGAAGAAATCCAACAGCAGCTTGTGGAGAAGGAAGAGGAGATGCAGGAGGAGGAGGAGGAGAAGGATTCGTCAAGTGGTGGAAGGACACCTCTGAGGACTTTCAACAAGTCAGCAGACTGACCCTTCAGCTCCAAAGCTGACTGAGACCACCACAGCATCTTTCCCTGTGCTGGGAAGATGCTGAAGAGTCAGGTTGATAAAAACATCCTAGCATATGTGAAGACCTCCTCCACTGTCAAAGATCAATTAATTGAGCTCCTACATTCTCCAAAGGGAAGGTTCATAGCATTTCCCAAAATAGGTTGTCCGACTCGAAAACTGCTTTTCAATATTTAGCAAACTCCATTTGAGCTAGAGTGGCTAGGAGTAAAATCGATCAACAGTGTGTGAACAGCTTTGGGAGGCAGCGTGGTGCACGGTTTCAGAGAACAGTTTCTGGAGCCAGATGCTTGGGACTGAACCCTAGCATTATCCCTTCCTAGTCCGGGTGACCCTGGTAAGTTACTGAACTACTTTCTGCCTTAGTTTCCTCGGTAATACCTGCTGTATAGGGTTGCTATGGCACTAAACAATAAAGCTGGTGCCTAACTCGTAAGGAGGTACTCGATAAATGTGAGCTCTTAATGTGCAGTGTGAGAGCAAGAACGCCGTAGGCACTGAGGAGATCTGGGTCATGATCTAGAGGATGGCCTTCCAGGATTACTCAGCCTGGGTTCCTCAGAGGCAAATGCATACTGATGAAGCAGGGATAGGGTAACCTGTCCTGTCTTCTGGCATCTTACTGAGATAACACGAACACCCAGTGGCTTCTTAGATGACTACCCCTGTTGCTCTCTGCCATGAGATGACCAGGGATGTGGTCAACACCCATTCCCGCAAGTCTAGTGAGACAAGTAACCTGGTACCACTCAGCATAGGGACCACAGCACCAGGGGGTTCTCCCTTTCTTCTCTCAACTCAGATCTCTTTAATTTCTCTAATTTCAAATCTTCCTTCTTGCTTTGCCATGACTTGTTACTCATTCATGTATTTAAACATATTTATTGGACACTAACTGTGTCCCAAGCACAGTGATAGGCACTGGGAATTTCATAGTGGGCTTTACGTTCTTGTGAGGGATTTAACAGACACATAAATAAATGATACATGGTGAGATATATCATATATGAAGGAATCCGGCAAGGGATTGAGAGAGAGATTAACAGGAGAGGAGAGGAGAGGGGATGTTCATTTGAACTGGACGGTCAAGAAAGGGCCTTTCAGGAGAGGCAACAGTGCAGGTTCCATCCGATCAAGAGAAGGAGGGTCTGTGAAAAGTGAGTGGGGTGGGGAGGGCACCCTAGGTGGAGGGCACCACATGGCAAAGGTCCAGCAGTGGGAACAAACTTGGGATGGGGACAGCAAAGGGGCCAGTGAGGCAGAGCAGAATGAGCCCCGGGGAGGACAGTGAGAGGGGGACAGAGCAGGTGGCAGGAGCCTCGGAGTAGCAAGGGGAGGGGATGCTCCTATTCTTAGTGCAATCCCTGCTTCACTCTTCTGGCAGGGGGGATGCACTATTTCTCTTCGTGGTCCCAGTCCTCCACTCCTACCCAAACTGGCCCCATCACCTAGCACAATGCCATGGACGTAATGGATACTAGTTGCCAAGTACAGTGGTAGCCTCTGGTGGTTTGGGTCTACTTTAAAGGATGAGTTAGTCCAAAAACTTGGAAAATGAGAGCTGGTAGAGCTCCCAGCTGATCACTCATCTTTGCACTTGGTTTTACACTTGAAAATTTCTCTTTCATAAAGATAAGTCCTGGATCTTGTCTAATGCAGGAGATGATTTCCTCAGAAAGCTCTGTGTAGACTAAATTCTGTTTTATATACCAGGGGTCTGGCAGATTAAAGAAATCCCACTTGCAGCCATTTTCTATAATACCTATTATGAAATGTGAATAATGAATAATGAATCCTCTGTACATTCAGATACAAGTTTATATTTTTGTACATGTCCAATGCATGACCTGGGTCCAGTGTCCCTGCCCAATTGGTTGGTAAAATCCTCCATCTGGGTAATAGCTCTCCTTAACCAGGGATGGGAGGAAACAGTTGCTTTTCACAGCAAAAAGCTGGCAGAAATGAGAGCATTTTTACTTATTGCCACATAGAGAAGGCAGCTAGTTTTAAAAAAAATACTGTGCTTTGGGAACCTAGAGGCATTGTGTTAAATGCATTATGTGCACGCTTTATTTCATTCACTATTTAACAGGTGAGGAAACCAGTGCTCAGAGAGATGAACGCTGATCTCTGAGCCAACGTAACTGTCAGGATTTGAACCTGGTTTTTCTGGTTCGAATTTAACTGCTGATGGGCAGCTCTTAAGACACCACTTCTACCATCACACTAGCCTGGGGGTGGTGTTACTTCACTTCTCATATTTTGGCACAAGCCTGGATACACAACTCATAGTACACCATAGGCTAGGCTAGAATTTGAAACAAGCTATGCGATGGGCTTGGGGAGGACACACGGGACAGAAACACAGGGAGGAAGATATAGTTACTTATAAAATATGATGCATTCATCTTCAGTCCATAGGGCCTCTTTCTAAGGGAGTTCCACTTTAAAAAAAGACATTTCTACCCCACCCTTAGGAATTGGCCCATAGGACTGGGGTGGACCCTGGGAATTTACATATTTAAAAAGGTCTGTCCAAGGACCAGGATGTGTAACCAGGTGTAAGGATACAAAGTACCTAGCTGCTTGGCCTGCAGACTGCCTCACTAAGGCTCATTCCAGTTTCCCTCCACCACCCAGACCATCCTTGGAGAGCTCTGGACTCCTAGAACACCTAACTCGAGAGAGAAAAAGAGTTCTTTCTCCCACTGACATCCTGTTTGTTGCTTCGGGCAATTTCTTCTTCAAGGGAAGAGCCTCCATCTGTCAGGCCCTAACCAGATTTCAGTGCAACACAATCAACCAATATTCAGACAAGAGACATACCTCAGGCCATGGGGCTAAGGAGTCATGGTGTCATCATAACCCAAAGTCCAGAACACCCCAACCTCTTCCTCTTATGAAAAATTGCCTTCCTGGGCTCTATTCACTAGCAAGTATTGCTTTTTGCTTCTGAGGCTGATAAACTAATCTGTTGATGTGTCATTGAATTCTGATATATTAGGAGCAAAGTCTGAATAGCTGTTTTCCTTAGATAATAATGTGATGAAAGCCCTTGTTCTAACCTTAGTTTTGGCATAAGACAAACGTAGGGTAGAAACTACCTGTAAATTTCAAGACCTCTCTGAGCTTATTCCTTCCTGTGTAGGGTAGGAATGGGAAACATTCACTTCATGAGGTTATTTTAATGATGAAATGAGATCACAAATGTAAAATACTGGCTTTTCAACTTGGGTTCATATTGGAATCATCTGGGCAGGTTTTTTTGTTTGTTTGTTTGTTTTTAGAATTTTTTATTTATTCATCTGAGACAGAGAGATACAGAGAGAGAGAGCAGGAGCAGTGGGAAAGGCAGAGGAAGAGGGAGAAGCAAACTCCCCGCTGAGCAGGGAAACCAACATGGGGCTCCATCCCAGGACCTGGAGATCATGACCTGAGCTGAAGGCAGATGCCCAACCATTCGAGCCACCCAGGCGCCCCTGGGCAGTTTTTTAAAAAATACCTATGCCTGGGGGCGCCTGGGTGGCTTAGTCCGTTATGCATCCAACTCCTGATTTCAGCTCAGGTTATGATCTCAGGTCTCAGGGACACAGTGAGGGCAGGGACCAGAATGTAGACATCCTTGAATTCTCAACACATAACTAGTGCCTAGCACTGATAGCTGTTTGATAAAGTTGAAGGGGAAAAAAGTGATTGTAATTCCTTATTCCAGCTTAACTTGATTTGAAATGAATTCCCACTGCCTCCATGGTCCTTGGTTCCTCCGGCTGGAGTGACCATGCCTGGAGCATGCCCTGCCCCTCTGCTACTCAGGCAGGTCAAGCTTCGATTGTCTGCAAACTAACAGGAGAACTTTGGCCAAGTGAGGGGGCATCTATGCGCTGGTCATAAGTGGGTGTAACAGTGCTGCTCAAGCAGAACATTTTTCCAACTCTTTAGCCTTTGAATGGTTGAAGTCATCTTTGGAGATCTGGCTCTAGTTTAGCAAGAAAATTGCTTCTTACTTTTTTTTTTTTTTTTAAGATTTAATTTATTTATTCATGAGAGACAGAGAGAAACAGAGGGAGAAGCAGGCTCCCAAGGAGCGGGAAGCCCGATGCAGGACTCGATCCCAGGACCCTGGGATCATGACCTGAGCCGAAGGCAGACGCCTAACGACTGAGCCACCCAGGCGCCCGCTTCTTACTTTTTGATTCTGAGACTTCTCGATGATGGGTGATGAGATGACAAAGAGGAATGCAGACTAATCTCCAGCAGAAAGTGTCCCTCTACACAAGAGTTACTGGAACATTCATACTTATGTGTGTCTGTTTACAAGGCACGGACCTCTATGTGCATGACCAAGACCAACCTGAGGAGTCATGAAATCAGAATTTGAAGTGGATGCCACTGAGGAAACATAAAATTCTTTTTTTTTTTTTAAGATTTTATTTATTTATTTCACAGAGAGATAGCGACAGCAGGAACACAAGCAGGGGGAGTGGGAGAGGGAGAAGCAGGCTTCCCGCGGAGCAGGGAGCCTGACGTGGGGCTTGATCCCAGGACCCTGGGATCATGACCTGAGCCGAAGGCAGACGCTTAACGACTGAGCCACCCAGGCACCCGGAAACATAAAATTCTTAACAGGGCAACTTTTCTGAACTTAACCACATTTCAATCAAGAGCAAATCTAACATTCTGTATATAAATAGGAAAGTTCCCATCCTGAGCTTGAGTGATGTGAGCCAACTGAACAAAAGGGTCTCATGACAAGGTGTTTGCCTTTTTTATGCAAATATGAGATAAATATTCATGGCGCTTTATTTTAGGGAGAGAAATTTTAGATGGCAAAACTAATTTAAGTTTTATTTCACGTGTGCACAAATACCTTAAATCCTTTTGGGAACAAGGGAGGGGTATAATTATACATTTTTAAATGTGCAAGTGTAGGTGTGCTTGTACATATTTGCCCATTTTCAGTGATAATCAGGTATTGAATCATGGTCAAAGCCAACAAGGGGCCTGAGGGCTTGGAAAAATCACAGAATCATTATTGTGTGAAAATCTCATAGTGTTCACCCATGAATTCCTCGGGCCTAATCATATCTGGATAGCAGGTGGGCTAAAGTTGCCAGGGACCAACCAGGTGCTGTGGAAAAGAAATCCCATGTTGGCACCCAAGCTGCCAGCATTCTGGGACTGATTCATCCACACTTGTGTGGTGGGTCCATCAGGCCTGAAGACTCAGTTCTGGACTGCACTGTCTGAACTATCCGTAGATGTCCACAGTGTAGACACTGGAGAGGCCATTTAAGAAAATGAGGCTAATAAACCACAGTTCAAGTTCACTTTTCCTTTTCTGATTCTAGTAATTAGTCTTAATTTCTTTCAACTGTCTCCAACATAGTTTTTCCTTTTTACTTTTTATTATGGAAAACGTCACACATACCAAAAGTAGAGAGAGGAGTGTAACCAATCCCTACGTACTCATCCCCCACCCTCGGCAGCTCTCAACTCATGGCCCATCTTTTTCATCCATAACAATCCATCTCCACTCCTGGATTAATGCAAAGCAAATTGCAGGTATAATAATACTTAGTAAAACCGTTTGTTTTCTAAACCATCATTTAAATAATCAACCATTTAGAAGTCAAAAGTATTAACCGATTACTGTCCAGTTTATAACCGGACAGAGGTGCTAGAGGAAATAAAATAATTGTTGGGGCTGAATTTAACTTCTTTTTCCAAAATAGTTTGTGTGGTCAGATACAACCGCTCTTTGTAAACAATTCTGAACATAAAGTGGCAAGGTGCTAAACCGATGATATTTTATTTTTTAAAAGATTTTATTTATTTATTTGAGAGAGAGTGAGGGAGAGAGAGCTTGAGCAGGGGCAAGGGTAGAGAGAGAGGAAGCAGGCTCCCTGCTGAGCAAGGAGCCTGATGCGGGGCTCAATCCCAGGACCCTGGGATCATGACCTGAGCAGAAGACAGACGCTTAACCGACTGAGCCACCCAGGCGCCCCTAAACTAATTTTAAATTAGAAATGTTAAATACTAGCCTCACCTTCCAGATGCATGTCCCAGATTGTTTCTATCTGCATCTGTGTGAGCAATTCCAGGGCCTTGATGGTCCCCCAAAGATATATGCAACTTTTTCCAATCTACAATTTCAGCGTTTCCTCTGTTGGTTTGTGATTTAGAATGTGAATATTGTTTTTTCATTGTTTTAAGCTGAAAAAAAAAATAGGGCAATGAGCAAACATTTCTGAAGCTTTTGTATATATTGGGGTGTTTAATTTGAATGTATTATTTGAATTATAATATTGAATTATTTTTCAATTCAAACGGTGTTTGATATTTTCAATTTAACAAAGAAAGGCTTTAAAATACAATTCATATCCTGAATTGTCATAAATGGTGATTATGCCTTTAAAAAAATCTTCATTTTACATAAATAGTTTTCAAACATTTAGTTTTCACTGATTTAATTGTAATATAATACATGGGAAAGAAAAAAACTTCTCATTAACGTGACAAACTGAGGTGGCAAGTCTGAATTTAAATATTTAAAGAAATGTATTTTTTTGAAACTATTTTTTATGCACATAAACTAAAACTGATGTTGAGATCTTCCCGCATTAAGAGTAATGAACAGAAAACACATATGAGTAGATTCTATTTGTATTGAAGGATTTCAAGGGATTTTATTTACATCGTTTGATAAGCAGAGTAACTATATCTCTCTAAAGTCTTATTTATGTTATTAGTTTGTTTGGCATACCTTTTCTTTGTATGCTATACAAAGGCAAAATTTTAGTCATTTCAATCAGGATAGAATTATCAAAAATTCTGAATAAGTAGAATGCAAATTAATGAAAATTTAATTTATAAAACAATCATAGCTACCTAGATACCAGAGAGTAAGTCACTGGGGGGGGGGGCAGGTTTTCTGTGGTTGAGGCTTTATCCTTTCAAGCAAATTAGAGGGAGGGAGGGAGCATTTCTTAATTTTTGTGAAACTTCTAAAATCATCCATACACTTCTCTGTTGTCTTTCTTTTTCTTTTCTTATTCTTTCTTCTTCTTCCTCCTCCTCTTCTTCTTCTAGTAGGCTCCATGCCTTATGTGGAGCACAATGCAGGCCTTGAACTCGCGACCCTGAGACCAAGACCTGAGCTGAGATCAAGAGTTGGACACTTAACTGACGGAGCCACTTGGGCACCCCCTTCTCTGTTTTCTTAAGGAGAGCTAGCCACACATCATTTCCTTTCCTAGGTGATACGAAGCTAATTTGTTGAACAACTGTTATTTCGCCATTGTTCAGGGTACTCTGAAGTGGCCTGGGCTATTTATCTGCTGGAAAGGAGACTCAGGAAGTTTGTCTGTGTGTGAGCATGCATGCTCATTGAGATTCCCACACACATCTTCATCCCCAGACCTCACTGTTGCTGTGGCCATTGTGTCCACTATGGTAAATCACTCCCTTCTCCTATCATCTCCTATCTCCTGGGGAAATCAGGTGATCACATTTGTATTAGAAAGGTGTCTAAGGTAAAGTAGTGTGCCTCTGTGTGTGGGCCTGATGGCTCTCCTGAGAATGGAGTACAGGATGCTGAGTGGGGATCTTCAGGACCCCTCACTTTGGAGGCTCAGAGTTCAGTCCTGCTCACCTCCTAGTTCTTAACTGGGCTCCAGATAGGTAAGGGCTGTTCCAAGCTGGAGCAATATTCTCATCTGTACCACATAGCGGTTCCTCTTTAGACTAACAGAAAGGATGCCGATCACAATCTTGCATTTATCACAGGAGTTAGAGGGCACATATGGAGGATGTAGTGATGGTTAGAAACTCTGAGATTTTAGAATTGATTCATTTCTAATCAAGAAGACTCAATTTAATCAATATTTTAACTTTAAAATAAGCATTTTTTTATCATCTAAAAAAATTCTTGACCTTCATAGCTGAGACAAGTGCTGCTTTTATTTAAAATTTCCGTCTTTGTCAGGAAAAATTAAAATGTAAGTCCTCTCTGATTTGGGCACTTCTCTTGTAATATAATTATCACATATAACAGATATTAAAATACTTTTTTTTTTAACTACAAAACTGTTTGCTCTCTTTATTTCCAAAAGTTTTGTCAATTTTTACCAAATAGAGAATTTTGGTATATATAGTGTGGTAGGTGGAATAGTGACTGTCCTCCACCCACTGGGTCCCAAAGTGGTTCATGTCATATTCCTTGAAACCTGTGAAGGTTACTGTACATGACAAAAGGGACTTTGCAGTTGTGATTAAGTTAAGGATCTTGAGATGGGGAGATTATTCTGGGTTAAATGCAAGGTCCAATGCCATCACAAGGGTCCTTATAAGAGGGAATCAGGATGGTTGGAGTCAGACAAAGAAGGCCATGTAATGATGGAGACAGTGGGAGATGAGGAGAGGTGCTGGGGAGCAGGGAGCCAAGGAAAGATAGCCTCAAGAAGATGGAAAAAGCAAGCACTGTGTTCTCCCCTAGAGCCTCTGGAAGCAACCAGCCCTGCTGACTTGAGCCCAGTAGAGATTGATTGCAGACTTCTGACCTCCAGAACTGCAAAAGAATAAGTGTGTGTTGTTTTAAGCCACTAACTTTGTGATGATTTGTTACAGCCACAGTAGGAGACTAATACACATTGGAAATAAGCTTGGAGGTACTAAAGACCTCCTGCTTAAAAATAAGCAGACATTAACTAAATACAAAATGCATATAAGCAGCTCAGATTTTTACCTTCCTCATCCTGTTTATTCTTAAACAGAACAGTAAACATCAGCTCTCTTGTCTTTTTCAATTTCCAAATGAATTCTTAATTTAGAATTAATTCACCTAAAAGAAGAAAATGTTCCTCTTTAAGCCTTTTAAAACCTCCATGGATAAGACCCTGGCCTTTCTCCTCACTGGGCTCCCATGTACCATGGCTTCGACTATTTGCTGCTATGACTTTCTGTAAAACTCCACCAGCAAGTGTATTTTTGAGTGACTCATCCTTAGTCTTAAAACGTGTTGCAGGGTGGTTGTTCTTAGAGAGAGATGATTGCTGCAAGCCCACACCATCCCAGGTCTCGCTATGATGATTAAGAGTTGATTAAGAGTTGACCTTGCTACTGTGTGTGGAGAATACTGGCAGGAAACTGAACTAGAAATTTGGAACAAGAAGCCAAGTATTACATTTGTAACTTTTATAAGGTCATAATACTATATTGTTTTTAATACTGGACAATGCATCCCCCATTTTATACCTTATTATAAACGTGTATTTCCGTTGGTAATGTGCCACATCAGAAATAATTTGGAATAGAGCAGAGGAGCTGACAAGCTTAGCTCACTTTTCTGCTCTTCATACACCTTTCTCTAATGGGGTTGGAGCTGTATGCTGAACTTCTAGAACATGAAATTCCACCGATTTTCAAAGCGTTTCTGCCTAAGTCAGAGCCAGAAAGCACAGAGGAGCCACTGGATATAATGAACCCCCCTCCTAAGGTATTTAAGCAAGGGATCCCCTGAGATCCTGATGAATAAGCTGATTCTCAGCCAACACGGCATCTCTCTACACTCCATCACAGATAGGATCTTGGCTGGTGAGCTGCTCAAAACAGAGTGGCAGGGCTAAAAGAGAACTTAGAACTTGCCTCCATCAGAACCCCTCATTTTGCTGGTGAACAAGCTGAGGTCCCGAGAGGTGAAGGGCCTCACCTGAGGTCACACAGCCGCTCAAGGGAAGAGTCAGGGTGGAGGCTCAAGTCTGACTTTCAAGGTGCCATCCTCCAGGATGCAGAAATCATACCCCTCTAATTTTCAAGGGCCTTACTGCCTCTTGAAGACTGTGGAGGGATCTGGGTGTCTAGGGCCTCTGTCCTTGCATTCTTCACCCCCAAAGATGGCCAGAATGATGATTCTAAAGAGCAGGGTGGGATCTTTGTGTGCCCAGACAATCCCTATCTGGAAGTCTGGCCCAGCCTTCCCTGTGTGGAAGTGGGAAGAGTTGGGGCAGAGGTGTGGGCAGGCGGCTAAGCAGAGTCCAGGTGAAGATGCACAGGATGGGTGGCCCAATCCCACACTTGTTCCAAAGCCTAGTATCTGACGTGTCCTGGAGAACCATCAGAGTCCTTTTTGTATCTTTCCACTGCTCTGTTTTCAGCACTTTCCACAATGTTGAGGTATCAGGAGCCTGAACACCGGAGAAAACTAAATTATGATGAAAACGATCAGTAAGAACCTCAGAGAAGAAGACTGAAGGAGATGCAATGTGTCTAGAGAGCTTGTCAGCAGAGCACAGGAGGCCTGGTGCTGGCCCTAAAAGCCAAAGTTCAAAGGCAAAAATGCAAAGTGAGAAGCTGCAGGGAAAGGAGAGGGAAGAAAGAAGGAGCAAGGAGGGAGGTGCCAGCAGGTATGAGAGGCGGTGAGAGACACAGGAAGAGCTACCATGGTGCTGCCATCCCACCCGAAGAGCACAATGGCCATGAGTGGGAGAGAGAGAAAACCTGTCACCAGAGCATCTCAGCTCTCTGGGGACATTTAGTGTGGCACAAACAGCCCTCTGGACACCTCAAGAAGTCCTGACTGCAATGGATAATATTCATAATGATGCCACTGGGTTATCTAAAGATTAAGCTGGGGTCGGCAAACTTTTTCTGCGAAGGTCTAGATAATAGTTTAGACTTTGTGAGCCATACAGTCACAACTCTGCCTTGGCAGGTGCAAATTGTAGACAATACATAAATGAATGAGTTAGCTGTCTACGAAGAAAACTACTTACGAGAATAAGGTGCTCGTCTACAAAGACAGGAAAACAAGCTATATATGTTCTTAGGAGCTATTTGGTTACTAGAAACTTAGCCTGTTTAAGCTAGCATAGGTAAAATCAATTTTTGTTTTTGAGGATTTAATGAGGAACTAATCTTGTAGACATACAAAATGGGAAACAAACATGCAGCCAGGCCCACAAGGACCAGGTCCAGAGAGTCAAGGAGATAAAGTGCTTCTTTCATCGCTGGCAGAGCCGAAGGTCAGGTCCCTTGTCAGATGCTCTCTATGCTTATTCTCCCTGCTTAGCTCTCAGTGCAAAAAGTGCTGAAGGGGGTGGAACCAGTCCACTTCTGACTTTATGTAAACATCCAATTCGAGTGTCCACATCCTCTAACTGGGTCTTTCAGTGTCCTTATCCCAGATTCTTGGTAGAGAGTATCCAGTTGGCTCAGCATGGCCTCGGTGTCCACCCCTGTCCTATCCGCTGTGGCCTGTGGGGCCAGTCCATGTGGTAAAACCAAAGAGGCCAGAGTAAGAAGCAGGTATGCGTGTGGCAGGGGTAAGACCATGATGATCAGCATCACTGCTGTATGTATCCTGCTACCAGGAAAACTCCCAACTACTGATACTTCTGGGATACTGGACAATTCATAGAGAGATAAAGCCATTTGCCGAGTGAAATAAGTCAGTCAGAGAAAGACAATCATCATATGGTTTCACTCATATGTGGAATATAAGAAATAGCACAGAGGTTCATAGGAGAAGGGAGGGAACACTGAATGGGAAGTCATCAGAGAGGGAGACAAACCATGAGAGACTCTTAACTCTGGGAAACAAAACCAGGGTTGCTGGAGGGGAAGGGGGTGGGGGGGATGGGGTAACTGGGTGACGGGCATTAAGGAGAGCACGTGTTGTGATGAGCACTGGGTGTTATAAAACAACTGATGAATTATTGAACACTACATCTAAAACTAATGATGTACTCTATGTTGGCTAATTGAATTTAAATTTTAAAAAAGCCATTTGGAGAACAATATAGTATGACTTAGTCAAATTTAGCAATTCTTTTGTAGATTTAGCAAATATACAGAGAAATTCTCAGTCAAGTGATATAGTAATTCTGCTCCTGGGTATATAAAATTCAAAGAAATTTTCAGGTTGGTTAATAAGGGGACATAGCTGGAATGTTCCTTTCAATACTATTTGTGGTTGTAGAAAGTTGGGAGCAATCTGAGCGTCGTTGCTGGGAGACTGGCATGGGGCCCACATTGAGATGCAGCGTGTGAGCAGCATACTCTTTGGTCCACAGCAGCCGGAAGGACAGCTGTACATGCACTGTGCCGAGAGGGACGGGGGAGAGATACAAGGTGAGTCACACATCCCAGCACCATCAGTATACATCAAAAACCCACACATAGAAAGCACACATCCTGCGGGAGTCTACCCAAACAACATGGTAACTCATTGAAGTCACTCATGAAAAACATATCAGGGACCTCTGTCTGTGACAGAGGCCTAGCTTGTGAGAAACCAGTTCCGCCACCCAGAACAACTATACAAGCTGAATAAAATGTTTGCATGTGGCTTTACTTAGGAAAGGGATCTTTGTAGATGTCCTTAAGGATCTCAGCAGATGAGATCATCTGGGATTATCTGGGTGGGTCCTCATCAGAGACAGAAGAGGAGAAGACACACAGGTTCTATCTAGAAGGCCACGTGAAGATGGAGACAGAGATTGGAGGGATGTAGCCACAAGCTAAGGAATGCCTAGGACCACCAAAAGCTGGAATAGGCAAGGAAGCGTTCTCTCAGAACCTTCGAAGGGAGCATGGCCCTGCCTACACCTTGATTTGACTTTCAGCCTCCAGAACTGTGAGAGAATACACCTCTGTTGCTTTAAGCTACCCAGTTTGTAGTAATTTGTTATGGCAGCTAAATGAAACTAATACAGCGCTGTTACCATTTCCCAAACAATGCAGAGACTGTTTTCTCCACCAAGCATTTTTTCTAATTGATAAATTTCCACTCTTAGACAACAAGATGTTATTGCTGTCTTACATGTTAGTTCTACGTATATTTTAATTTTTATTTATTTATTTATTTTTGAGAGGGAGCGAGTGAGCACAAGTGGGGGGAGGGGCAGAGGGAGAAGCAGGGAGCCCAATGCGGGCCTCTATCCCAGGACTCCATCCCCCAACTCTGGGGTCGTGAGCTGAGCTGAAAGCAGATGCTTAACCGACTGAGCCACCCAGGTGCCCCTCTACATATACTTAAAACCCAACAAGACAGTGTGATTATTGTTTTGTTTTATATATATATATTTTATATTGTTTTGTTTTTATATATAAAATAAATATTTATTTATTTGAGAAAGAGAGTGGGCAGAGGGAGAGGGAGAGTCTCAAGCAGACTCTGCGCTGAGGGCGGAGCCCTACGTGGGGCTGGATCTCATGAACCTGAGATCACAACCTGAGCTGAAACCAAGAATCAGATACTTAACCAACTGTACCACCCAGGTGCCCCTGTTTTGTTTTGTATTTGATAATTTCATTTAAAATTACCTGACTTGCTAGATGAAAGCTGGCATCTCATTTTGATTTACATTCTTTGGGTAATATAACTGAACAATTGTTTACCTTTCTTTGTGAAATGTCTTTCATGTTTTTGTCAGTTTTCCTGTAGGGTTCATTAATATTGTCTTGGTTTGTAAAATTTCTTCAGATATAAGAGAGTAACACTTTTGTCATACATACTATAAAAATATTTTCTCTATTATGTTCTTTTTCTTTTAATTTTGCTTATGGCAGGTTTGTTCTGGCACACATACTTTAATTTCTTATGTACCTTGTAATTTTGCTCATTGTTTCTAAACTCAGAAAGTCCTCCCTTCTCTAGACATGTCATGGATAGGGACTCACTTGGATTTTCTTTTAATTTTTTAATAGAATAAAAACTTAACTTTTTAAAAAAGATTTTATTTATTTATTTATTTGAGAGAGAGTGAGAGAGAGAGAGTGCACACAGAGGGACATGGAGTGGGAGAAGCAGACTCCTGGCCGAGAAGAGAGCCCGATGCAGGGCTCAATGCCAGGACCCCTAGATCATGACCTGAGCCGAAGGCAGATGCTTAACCAACTGAACTACCCAGGCACCCCTAAAAATTTAACTTTTAACTCATTAATCTATATTAAAGTTAACTGGGGGAGATAGAAAACTCTTGACTCATTAGACTAAAAGATTTACCTAAAGTCCTTAAGATGGTCAACTGCATGATTTAGTTATTGAAGCACCAAACAAAACACAGAACAAGTCTTGGATCGAATTACAGGGCACAAGAGAGTTTGGCTCTGGTGTTAGGGCTGATGACTTAGCTTGTCTACCAACTCATCAGATGTTTAGCCAAAGATTGTCATCCCCAACAATGGAGCTGGAAGCTGCCACCAAACTCTGCTTCCTGGATGGTTTCATTCCGTCTTGTGGGCTCTTATGGAAAGAAGAAAAGCAGCCAAACTTTAAGTTTTGAGAGAATGATAAGCAGAGTCTGGGGTCAAAACTCCTTTCCTCCATTACACCAAAGAACCAGGCCTCTGAAGCAGTGGGACCTTGGGTTTGTAGTCTGGAAGGGAGAACCGTCAGGCTTTGCAAACAGTTCCATCAGCAGCCCTTTGCCGAAGATCAGGCCTGGGTCACCAGCCCTACAATGCTCAGAGCTCAGTGCAGGCACTAGGGTTGGGGGGGGAGTCCTGGCCCAGCTGTTTTTCTAAGAGTAAGGAAGGGATATCTGAGCCCACAGGGAGGGGCCAAGAGAGGCTATACAGACAGATGAGAGTACACCTGAGTCTGTATGGTTGACAGATCACCAAACACCTCCTGTAACAGGGGAGAAACACCGGGAGCCTTGGATTAACTGAGTTCCAGATATGTCTTTCCTATTTACTAGCTGCGCAATCTTGGGTAAGTGACCCACTTTCTCTGAGGCCCAGTATCATTATCTGAAACCCAAGGCAACTGTATCAGATGTCCTCTGAGGTCCCTTCCAGCCCTGACCCTCTCTGATTCTGCAGCCCAAACCACCAGCAGCGCCTCTCTGGACAGAGAAGGCAGCCCCTATGTGGAGAAAAAAGGAGGGAGCCAGAGACTCCTGGAGTTATGTCAATCTGCAGAGCCCAGGCAGGTTGGTTTTCGCATGCACATTGCATGATATAGAAAGTTCTGCCGGCTTGGTACCAGCCTGTCCAGTGACACCAATCACTGATTAAATGTCTCAGCAACAAAAGGTAATGTTATCAGCTGTCACCATTTCAGTAATAAAGTGGATGTGCATTCAGGGTGGTGGTAATTTATCAAAATGTTATGAAACAAATGATTGTTTAGCTGTCTTTACCTTCTGCCATGGTTTTTGCAGGCACCTTTGTGTAAAATATGTGCAAAACAAATTTCACACACTTCCAGCAAAAGAGAGAATGCTGTCTCCTGCTTATTTACTGTGTGTTCCCCTTAATAATAGTCATCATAATGTCTGGGCAATGGTTCTTTTACTATAAGGCTTATTTGAATATTACAGTAACACCCCACTATCAGGCATTGTACTCATTCTTGGATTTGGTTACACTATGACTTAACCCAACACACAGGGAGGCTTTGAGGACACAATTGTCAACCCGCACAGCCAAATGGCTTGTACTACGTAGGCCCTTTCCCTTACCTCGGCATTCCCTTACTGTACTCAGAGTGTTCTCTCAGTGACGATAGGTCTTTCTCCCCGCTCCTGTCACTTGCATGGCTATATGGAAGCGTGTTCATTTGGCCACCACTCCGCCTGGGAATGTTCGCTCTGCTGGTCATGTACACCTCTGGAGTGGATCCCAACAAATTTCTTCCTTATGGCTACACTTCTCTAGAAAATAATCCAATTCTGGAGAGCATCCTTGAACACAAACTACTGCTGGGTGTGTAGTGTATCCTCCTAGTGAGTGAGCCCTGGGAATCACAGGGACTCCCAGGTATATTACATAGTGTGTGTGTGTTAGAGAGAGACAGAGACAAAGACAGAGAGACTGTGTATATTTGCTGGTTAGTTTTTTGTTTTTCTGTACAAAGAATCTGGTTTGAGGGAAGCTGAGATGACATAATCAGCATTAATGTTACTCTGTTCAAATATTCCTAAGTATTAAGGTTCTATTTGAAAATTAAAGATCAATATTTTATGTATTTATTTATTTATTTTTAAAGATTTATTTATTTATTTTAGAAAGACAGAGAGGGAGACAGCACAAGTGTGAGGGACAGAGGGAGGAGAGAAAATCCCAAGCCTACTCCGTGCTTAGGGTAGGGCTCAATCTCACGACCCTGAGATACAACCTGAGCTGAAACCAAGAGTCGGATGCTCAGCTGACTGCACCACCCAGGTGCCCTAAAGATCAATATTTTATGACAAATATTCAGATCTTAATTTCAGTCCACTGGAAAAAATGGGCATAAATATCGATTTGGATTGCTGCTTTGGAGGTAAATCTTAACTATGTGTCAAAAATGTTATATAAATATCATATGTTGTATTCATATTATTTTCAGAACAGCAGCTAAAGATGTTGAAATGACAATTTTTGAGATATATAGATTACTGAAAACAGATAACATAGATAACATAGAAAAATATGAAAGAGGGCAACTTGAGAAACAAAATGCACTTGAGACTATAAAATCTAGACTATGTGACATTCAGCTTTCAAAAAGGCTGCTTAATAACATCACCAACAGTCACGATAATGGTATTTCTGATGCTACCACATGCCAGGCACAGTTCGACCTGTACATATTAACTCATTTAATACTTACAACAACCCTGGCAGGTAGTTATTATCATGATTTCCCACTGTACAGCTGAGCATTTGCCTAAGGTCTCACAGCTAGTTAGAAAGTCGGGAGACTACACTGGAAGACACAGTTTTCTTCTTCCCATTTCCTTTCTCACTTCCACCTTAAATGGCAGGAGTGCTAATCTGATCGGTCCATCTAGTAAGTGGCCCACTTCATGTTCTCTTCCTTCTGGCTGGAGTGGTAGAGACAGTGGTATTCCTTGTCTGGAGGCTCGGCCATTTCCTTTTGCCTATCCTCCCAGGAAACCAAGCCCAGGATAACTGGACATTGGCCATTTCTGTGTTTCTCTCTCTCATTCTGATTCTCTTCTCCTCAGGTCTGCAAATTTGATGTTGGTTTGTTTTCCTTTGTAACCATTAATGCCAAGATCTGAGACCTGGGATTTGAGTACTGGGGGCTTAAATTGGGCAAAGCAAGTCGATGTTTTGGAGGAGCCTCTTTAGGCCTGCCTGGCTTCGGGAAAAAGGACAGTTTGTGTGACACAACCCAGCCTCCAAGGATGCTCTGCTTTTAGGTGAGATGCCAAAGCCACAGCTCACAGTCACAGCAAACTTTCTCCCTCCCTTCCTCCAACAGCTATTAATTTTGACTTGATATTGTCTCTCACTATTTCCCTAAGGTGCTTAATAAGGTTGTGGGTGGAATTCAGGTATTTCTGGGTTCTCTGACCACTATCATTAAATGCATTCTTACCCTCAGTTTGCATATCCACAAAAATCCAACAGCATGGGTTTAGGATTGTCTGTCTGTTTTCAGAGAAGCGTTTGTGATAAACCTTCATAATTCTCCCCTCCTGTGTGACCAGAGGCAAAGTCTGATTGAGTAAGAACATCAGGCTCCTCTTTGGTACAACACTTCCTTTATGCTCACCTCAAGTCTTGACTGTTTTCATATAGAGTTCTGCTAAATCAACAGCCCTCATATATAAGTTTTATTAAAGGACCACAAAACTCTGTCTCACATTAAATAATACTTAAAAAATTGGGCTTTGAATCTTGAGAATCTCTTCTCTGTTTACAACTTGATGGTCAGTTCAGAATGGTAGAGGCAATGTATTTGTTCTTGAACCCATGAATGGTAAAATATTCTTGAATTTGTCCATCTCTGATCCACCTTTCTTTTTTTTTAATTTTATTTATTTGACAGACAGAGAGACACACAGTGAGACAGGGAACACAAGCAGGGGGAGTGGGAGAGGGAGAAGCAGGCTTCCCGCTGAACAGGGAGCCCGATGCGGGGCTTGATCCCAGGACCCCGGGATCATGACCTGAGCCGAAGGCAGATGCTTAATGACTGAACCACCCAGACGCCCCTTCGCCTTTCTTTCTGAGCGCTCGACAGTGTTACACTTCCCCACACCCTTGTAGTTAGATTGCCCTAAATAACTAGTTCTTCCCAATGGGTTGTGAGTAGAAGTGTAATTTATGGACCAAAGAAAGCATTTCATTGCTGGCATGATACTTTCCAGTGTTCCCTTCCCTTGCCCCAGTGAATGTAGAGAAGGCTTCATGTTGCAGGAATAGAGCCAGAAGATGAATGGCTATTTTGCTGGATAAGGGACAGTTACCTTGGGAAGTCCCCCAGGTAGTGCAGTTAACTGTGTACAAGTGAGAATTTCTTTTTGTGTTAAGTCATTATGATTTGGGCTGTTTATTACTACAGCATAACTTAGCCTATTCTGATTAATACCCCATGTCATATTGAAACTTTGCACTTTATTTTCATATAGTATTATTTTTAATTAGCTGCTATTTTACTGTGATTCTTTCTCTGAACTTTAATTTATTTGTTACAACTGCATTGAGATTATAATCGACATATAGTGAACTGTACATATTTAAAGTACACAATTTGATGAGCTTTGACATATGTGTACACCCATGAAATCATCACCACAATTTGGATAGTGAATGTATCCATCACTTGAAAAAGTTTTCTTATGCCCCATCATGATCCTTGTCTCTCTTTCTTATCCCTACTCCCTCAATCCCAAACCAGACCTGCTTTCTATCACTATACATTTTCAAAAATTTTATATAAATGGAATTTACAATATGTACTTTTTTTGGTCTGTCTTCTTTTGCTCAGCACATGTTGTTTGGATTCTGCCATATTGTTGCATGCAATAATAGTACTTTCTTTGTAATTTCTAGTTGTCCATTGTATGGCTGTACCACAATTTGTTTATTCATTTTGAAAGACATTTGAGCTTTTACCAGTTTTTGGCTATTCCAGATAAAACTGCTGTGAACAATAATGTGCAAGTCTTAATATGGACATATGCTTTACTTCTCTTGGGTACATACTTAGGAGTGGAATGGCTGGCTTGTATGGTAGGAGTAGGTTTAGCTTTTTAAGAAACTACCAAAAGATTTCCCAAAGTCTTGTACCATCTTACATTCCCACCATCAATATGGTATGGTCTGACCTTTAATTTTGATGAAATGATTATGCTATCTCAAGTTCACAGCTTTGTTCCCAATGTTGTTAACTTGGGTTCTTGATACTTCTTGCAATAATGTCTTAACTGGCACTCCTCCTTCAGATAAATTGAAGTTGTCAGATAGGAACTCTGTGCACTTCCTCCCACCACTTACAAACTTAGCTCTATCAGTACCAATCATTCCCACCTTGCCTCCTGTCAGAGCAGGGGAGCTGTGTCTCCACCTCCTTCTGGTTAAGTCCCTTTCTCCCTGTGACACCCTGCCCCGGACTCCATTCTTTTTCTCTGAAGCCTCACCCTGTCAACCATCTTTCTTCTCTCTGCTGTCATCTGCTTTTCTCATTATATGGTACTTGCCCCTCAGTCTAATAATATGTTCAATTTTTGCCTATCTTTAAGAAATAAAACAAAGACTATCTTGTGACCCCTTATTGTCCTCTAGATACTTACTACCCTATCTCTCTTCTTTCATTTAAAGTTAAATTTTTGGGGGGGAAAAATGAGGAAATTTCCATTTCCTCTTCAGGTCACTGCAATCTAGCTTTCATCTTGCTCTCCATTGAAGCTGCTCTCCCTTAGATTCCCATGACCAACATGTTCCTAAATCTAACATTTTCTAAATCCTCTCTTACTTAACCTCTGGGCAGACTTTATGCAACTTGGTCACTACCTTCTTAAAACATTTTTCCTCTGGGCTTTCCAAGGGTCTCCCCTGGATGGTCCTTCTTGGTCTCCTGTTTTCTTTTGCTTTCCTGCATTGTACTCCCATATATTATTGTGCCCAGACTGTGACCTTGGCCTCTCTTCATTCCTTCCCATAGCTTCACTTCTACCTTAATTTAAGACTGATAATTACCAAAATGATGTCTCCATCCCGGACATCTTTGTGAGCTTCAAAGTCACTAGCTTCCTGTAAATAACTATCCCACGGATCCTGAAATGTAATATGTAGAAACTTGATTCACCATTGTCTTCCTCAAATCTGCCTCTCCTCCTATGTTCCATCTCAGTGAATCCACCCAGTTGAATATCCTCGACCCCTAAACTGTTCCTCAATCCCCACAATCACTCACTGAGTTAGACACACTCTACTTCTTTGAAATCTCTCAAGTTCATCTTCTTTTCCCCACCCTTTTTGCCCTTCTTAGCTCAGGCTCACATCACCGTTGACCGGGATTGCTGCAACCAGCCTCCAAAGTGGTCTCTTGGCTTTCAGTCTTTCCCACCTGCAATCCATTTCCAAAACTTCTCTTTGTGATCTGGCTCCTGCCTCTCTTTCCAGACTTATCCCCTGCTACTTCCTCTCTGAGATCTCAATCTTATACACTCCAGCCATATTGAATGGCATATATTTCTCTAAATGGGCCACACTTTTGTACTTCACATTGTCCCCGTGGTCTGAAATGACCCCCTTCCATGTCCTTTGCCATGCAAATTTCTTTTGTTCTTCTGGACTTGGTTCAGTATTGCCTCTCTAGTGGAGTCCTCCATAGGATTTCTCTAACCTTCTTATGGAATCCTTACCACTCTATTTACTTTTATTATTGTACTTTTTAATCAGTACTGCTCTCTGAGCTGTGACTGTTACCTTAGATGGCAAAAGAGACTTTGCAGATGGGATTAAGTTAAGGATTTTGAGATGGGGAGGTTATCCTGGATTACCTGGGCAGGCCCTAAATGTAATCCTAAATTTCCTTATAAGGGGGAGATTTGACTACAGAAGATGGAGAAAGGGGCCACTGGCTAAGGACTGCTACTCTAAAAGATGGAAAAGGTAAGGAAACCGATTCTCCCCCTAGAACCTCCAGAGGGAGTTCAGCCTTGCTGACACCTTGATTTCAGCCCAGTGAAATTTATTTCAGACTTCTGATCTCCGTAACTATAAAGAATAAAAATGTGTATTTTTGAGACTTTATTCATATAAGAGAGAGAGCAAGAGTGGGGGGGGGTGGGCAGAGGGAGAAGAAGACTCCCCGCCGAGTAGGGAGTCTGATGAGGGCTCCATCCCAGGACCCTGAGATCATGACCTGAGCTCAAGGCAGATGCTTAACCGACTGAGCCACCCAGGCACCTGTAAATGTGTATTGTTTAAAGCTATCAAGTTTGTGTTCATTTGTTACAGCAGCAATAGAAAACTAATATCCTGGGGCATGCAGGACCCTTCATGCCTTAGAGGTCCCTGTTCTAGGACTCTTCCAGCTGTGTTCTTTCTCTTGGGGTGAATCTATGTCCCCACATCTAGGCCAGGCATCAGGCATCCAGCCCAGAATTCTTTACTCAAGAAATTTTTACTCAAGGCCTATTTCCAGGCCTAAATATTTCTTTCCCCAAGTTTGTCCTTTGAGACAGACTGCTGGTGGGCTCATGCCTGGTTCTGAAAGGTATTCAAGGGAGCAACTGTTTGTGGAGGTGAGCCACTCTGTAGACAGTAGAATTAAGGACAAGACCAGAGAAAGGCTTCTATAGTAATTCAGGCAAGAGAGGATGATAGGGGTGGAGATGGTAAGAAAAGGCTGGCCTCTAGATATATTTTGAAAGTAAAGACAGTAGGCTCTGCTGATACATTGACTAGGAGGTATGAGAGAAAGAGAAGGGTAAGTGTGATTCCAAGGTTTCTGGCCTGAACACCTGGAAAGATGACATTGCCATTAACCTAGATAGTAAGAAAGGGAAAAAGAGCAGGTTCTTGGGGTAAAGATCAGGGGCCCAATTTTAAATGTAGGAAATTTTGGATGCCCATTACACAGCAAAGTGGGTAGTCAATTCCATGTTTAAATGAATCTTGCCTTTCTAAAAGACTGTCTTCCAGCAACTAGCATAGGGTCTTGAAATAGGAGATTGTTAATATTTGGTAAGTCAGATGAATATGTGACATTCCTCCATAGAAGTATTTCAAGATCTAGTCACACTTTCATATCCTCACATAATCAAGTTGGTTAATCTGAAGCCTACTGACGTTACACAGCTTTGCCAACTGCGTAAGTCAGGATATTAACAACCTGATTGTTTAGCATCTTCTTGTTCTTGGCTCTCTCAAACATTTTGATTAGGACTAGGGCTGAAGTTGAATATTAATACCAAATGGATTGAAGTCAGATCCATGGTCCCTGTCTTATTATCCCAGTGTTGAACTTTCTTAATTCACTGATAGCAAGGAATTTTTCTCTGTAATTATAAAATGTATAATAATATTGACTTTTTTGTTCCATCTCTGAAATTATATTGTTTTTCTCCACCACGTGTTTAGAAATGTTTACAGCCAGAGCTTTTGTTATTTCAATATGCTTGAATGCATTCTGGATACTAATAGTGCCTGAAAGTGTCTGATGATGCTGAATAGTCTATGAAGGTTAGTTCTTTAGAAAATGTTAATTTGATGAATGAGCAATAATGCTGATCTTCCTGGCTCTAAATTTACAGACACTATAAAACCATTTGTCTGTAAAACTTCGCATATTTCATAGTGTTAAAAAGGTCAAATCTCTGTTGCAAGATGTTGGAGACTAGGTTGTTCATGCACATTCTCTTGTATCTTCTATAATCAAGCTATCTTTCCCCTTTACTCTCCTGAAGTTTCTCTTGTCAAGTTCACCAATGATATTGACATTAAAAAATCTATAGTCATTATTTTTAATCCTCATTTTACTTATCTTCTCAGCAACATTTGGCACAGTTGACTGCTTCATCCTTAAGCACCTTTTCTTCTTTATTTTGGATCATTGTGCTCACTTGGTGCAATGGTTAATTTTATGTGTCAACATGACTAAACCACAGGATGCATAGACATTTGGTCAAGCCTTATTCCTGAGTTGTTTTTGGATGGAATTAACATTTCCTGGTAGAATGAATAAACAGGTTGCCTTCCCTAATGTAAGTAGGCCTCATCCAATCAACTGAAGGCCAGAGAAGAATAAAAGGGCTAAGTAAGAGGGAATTTCTGTTGCCTGAATGTCTTGAGCTGGAACATTGGTCTTTTCCTGCATTTGGTATCAAGTTGAAGCATCAGTTCTTCTTGGGTCTGGAGCCCATGGGCTCTCCTGGTTCTCAGGCCTTTGGAGACAGACTGGAACAATACCATCAGCTTTCTTGTGTCGCTGGCTTTTTGACTACAGATCTTGGGACTTCTCAACCTCCAAAATTGCATGAGCCAACTCTTTATAATAAATCTCTCTCTCTACGTGTGTGTGTTTATTTGCCGTAGGTCATCTCCTTCACTAGAATGTAACACTATGAGCACAGAAACTTTTTGTCCATTTTGTTCACTTCTGTCTTCCCAGCCCTGGAATTGTGTCTAGCAAACAGTAGGCACTCAACAAATACTTGTGGACTGTAGGAAAAAAAAATTGCTTGTGGGATTTTCCTAAGGCCTAAGATCAATAACAACTTGTGCTTTTGTGCATATTTCTTCACAGATGCTCAGAGTATGTCCACATATGTTATCTTATTTATCCTCACATCATCTCGTATGAAGGGGAGGAGGGGAACCATTTAACTATGACTCATATCCGTTGATGGAATGGGAATGTTTAGTCCTTGGGAATCTTAATGCCCTGTGTTTTGAAGATACGAGCACCTCAAAAGGGGCTGCTGGACATATCTTCACTTACCTCATGAATACAATGTATCTCAGAATCCTGTCTTTGAGAATTTATTTTATTTTATAAGGCTGTGCATTTTGCTACAAGAACTGGCCAGCAAGAATATACTCAGTCAATATGAATTTTAAACATTTAAAATTCTTTCCAGACTGGAAAAGCTACAACTAAAAGTTGTGGTTTCAGAACTCATAAGTGCACTCATGTGGTAAGAGGAAGGAATGGTTTCAGATTTCCTCTGGAGTTTGTCTTCTAACCCCAGAAACCAGGGAGTAGATGAATTTGCACAGATAACACCAGTAACCCTTTAGTGTCCTATGAATATGGTTAATGTGACTATCGTACTCCCTCAACCCCCCCACCTCAAATGTGTATTAGGTATTTCAGCGACAATTTATGAACAACGTGCAAACGCATATGGTTTTCTACATTAAGATTTCATCAGAGGGAGATGATACATAATAAACTTTTTAAGTAAATGTACTAATATTCCAGCTCTTAAATAGTAATCCGGTAGTCACATGCCCCAAATTACATTTTTATTATGTGTTTAGTTGTGTACAAAATATGTTGTAATTTACTGATGCGTGTGCAGCAAAATATACTATCACATACAACAAAAATACACCTTTTATTCTTCTTCCCCTGCCCCTGAAAATGGCAACACTGTTTTGGCAGTTCAGCAGCTAAAAATAAAGTGCTATAATTAAGCAGTATTGGAATGTCTTCACTTGACAAATGTGATGTACAATTTGAGTATACAACCACATCTTTGTTAGTTTTTTCACAGAACAGGAAATCCCACATCCTGACCTGAACACCTCCAGAAGATACAAAGATTTGTATATATATGTACACATGTATACACTGTATATGTAAAGTGCCAAAGAGCCTCTTTGTCTTTTGTGAGTTTGATGTATTTATGTTTCTTCTTGCTTTCTTTCTTTCCAAAGTCAGAATCACACACTGGGATCTCTGAGTTCAGCAGCAGGCACCGAGAAGCTCACTAAAGGCTGGCTTGTTGCGGGTGTGGTGTTGGTGAGAGGCCCGAGGGAGCCTTCAGACCTCACTGGGGGACCTAGAACGGAAGGGCACTTTGGACTGGAAACAGCCACAGAACAGGAGCCACAGGGCACGCTGAATCTCCTGGTTGCGGAAGGCATAGATGATAGGATTGATCATGGAGTTGTAGGTGGCGGGCAGCAGGGTGGCGTAGGTATAGACTGCCGGGTCCTCGCGGCTGCCTACCACGCAGTAGATGGCGAAGGGCAGCCAACTGGCGCCAAAAGTGCCCAGCACCACAGCCAGCGTACCCACACCCTTTCTGGTGGCTGCGAGGTGGGGCGGCGCCAGGCAGTGTTGCTGCAGCGCGATCTGGTGTGCGTGGCGCCAGACCACCTGGCAGATGCGCACGTACAGGTGCAGCATGATGCCAAAGACCGCAAAGAACGCGGCGGAGAGCAGCGCCACGTGGCTGCGTGTCAGCGGGCGCACCACGCTGCAGGTGGCGCGCTCTGCTAGGCAGTTCCAGCCGAGCACCGGCAGCAACCCGAGGCCTAGGGACACCGTCCAGGTGGCGGCGAGCAGGAAGTGCACTCCCAGCAGGGTCCGGCGCGAGTAGTAGGTGAGTGCGTTGTAGAGAGACAGGTAGCGGTCCACCGTGATGGCCAGCAGGCTGCTGACCGAGGCAGCGAAGGAGGCCACGAGGAAGCCCACCGTGAGCAGGCTCACCGTCTCTGAGGGCACCACGTACTGGAACACGAAGTGAAGGATGAGGCCGCAGCCCGCCAGCAGGTCGGCGGTGGCCAGGCTGCCCACCAGCACGAACATGGGCGTGCGCAGCGCGGGGGTGGACGCGATTAGCGCCACGACCAGCGCGTTTTCGCCTGCGATCACCGTCCCCGACACGCACAGGAGCACGTCCCAAGGATTCACCGCCGACAGCAGCAGCCCCGGCGGCCCGGCCGGCAGCTGAGAAGACAGCTCCAGGGACACGTTAGCTGCGCCGCCGCCCCCCAGCGCCGCCGCCGCAGGCGGCCCCCATTCACCGCTGTCCCGCGGCCCTGCCGCTGTGGCCGCCGCCGCCGCTCCCTCGGCCGTCACTGCCACCACCTGGGACTCGTTGAGCGAGGAGGCGCTCGCGTTCATCGCGGCCTGTGGCTGCACCCTGCGTGGAAAAGGGAGAGCAAGCGTCAGGTGTGTGGGTCAAGCCTCCAGGGAACTTCCCCGGGTGCCTGGCTCATATTGCTCATCCCACCCCAGGACCCCAGAGCAGAGCGAGGAAGCAGTATTGTTTTATTTAATTAATTACCTGTTGAGTGACTGAGCAAACGTGTGAGTGAAATGCACACGAATGCCCGCACAGATAGATCTGAGTTTTTGTACAGACGTGTACACGGATAACATGCACTCGCCCGCACACAGATCAGTCCCGTAAGTGTGCCTGTAATTGCACACGCACCCGTTTGCCCCGAGCTAGGGGTATCAGCCTTGGCGAGTCCCGGCTGGGCTCCGGCCGACGGGGTTAGGCGTTCTCCTAACTGGGAGGCGGAGTCGCTGTCCGCGGTGCTGAAAGCGAAGTTTCTGAGGTCGCGGAGTTCAGCGGGCCCTGTAGGCCACAGAGATCCCTGGGAAAGGGGTTTTGGGGAGGGAAGCTGGGTGTCTGTGTATGGGGGGGGGGATGTGGAGCCAAGCGTGGACCCATTTCTCCAGCTTTAAGGACTCATCCCCTGGCCATCCTTCACCGCTTCCCCACTCCACACCCTCAAAGTTCCTCTCGGGAGCCGGGCTGCTCACCTGGGGAGTCAGGGCTTCAGGAAGTCGCTGATCATGAGCGCTGCGGCGGGGCGCCAGGCTGCGCTCCCCGCGCGGACTGAGCCTATGCCTGCGGGGCGGCCGGGTCCGCGCGGAGCAGGGCGCCGGGCGCCTGTGGCTGTGCAGGCGCCGCCGAGAGTGACAGACACAGTCAGAGGCAGAAAAGGCGGCTAGGAGCTGCGCGCCCGCTGGAGACTGACAGGCAGGGCGCGGTGACGTCAGGCTCCCGGCTCCTGGGTGCGAGGCGGCACTCACTCTGCTCCACCGCCCATCGCTAAACCCCCACCCCCGTCTCTCCTCCCCCAAAATACGTGTCGGAGGGTTCAAGGAGGGAGGAGAAGCCGGAGCGGCCGCCTCCAGTCCAGAACGTCCAGGAATGGGATGAGGGACCGAGGAGAGGGAGAGAGGAATGAAGTCTTTGAGGAGGGTGAGCTGGGACGGGAGGGACCAGGTGTGAGCTACTCGGCCGGGCCGCGTAGCCCACGGTCAAAGGTCACTGAGAAGCTCAGGTCGACGTACGCGCCCCTGAGAAAAGGGAGGTTAGGGCAGGGAGGTCTGACCACAGAGTTGCTACCTTTAAGATAGATACAGTACTATGTTGAGAGCAGGAATGAATGAACTAGGGGGGAAATGAGCTTTCTGAGAGGATGTTTGTGGTACAGGGTGTCAGTTGAATACAGCCAGAGGAGAAATTTAGAATTGAAGGAAGAGAGAAAAGATGGGACATTTGAGGAAAACAGCCTTTTTGGAAGTTACCTGTGCAATTCCACCCCCCCCCCCTTCCTTCCTTCCTTCCTCTCCCATCCACTGTCTTTCTGGAACTCTACACAGCAGGTTTCACCATGATTTCCCAGCTCACTGTTTCCCAATTTCAGTGTGGATAGTGCCCTTGGAACTTGCTCTTTAATTAAATACCAGGTCTGTGTCTTGTTAGAAAAGAAGAAAACAGCAAAATGTGATTTACTTTCCTGGCAACAGACTTTGCCCTGTTAATTAGTACCCTATAAAACAAATTACAGGATGAAAATAGTGATAACTCAGAGGCACCAGACTTCAGTAGGCAGGAGTTTTATTTTCAGCCCAGATAAATCATCCTTTTGGTTTAAAGGTGTTCTGTTTTGTCAGTAAAATACAAGTAGTAGACTTCTTCTTTTATTCAATCAGTCAGGATCTCCAATAGTTGTACTTGGGCAAAAGGTGAAATAATTGACTCCTTCGAAGGCTCTAAAATAAATGATTGCATGTTGGCATGATGGCATAATACCGAGGTCACAGCCATGACTTTCAGGGACCACATGCTCTGGGTAAAGTGAAAATAGACAACATTTGCTATTGGTGCTTCCCCTACTTTTCCCTCTTCCCTTTCCTCGCTTCACTTTGCCTCTAGCCCCATGGGCTCTACAAGGAAAAAACAAAACAAACAAAATAAAACTCAGACTGTGTACAGGCTGGGGTGGGAGGTAGATTTTTACCCTGGCTTTTTCTCTCTAAACATAACCCCCAAGTCCAGACTCCTTCTGGACACCGTGCCTCAATGCAGCTGAACTTAACTAGAGGGAAAAAGGACAACTATAGGACCGTTCAATTCTTTGCTGCAATAGCCAGTGTTGTACAATAGAATGAGTTTATACACAATTTCTCTATGTGGGAAGTTTGTAAAATTCTCCAACCACCATTTTCATGAATCCCCAAACTGACTGAAGTTCTAGGTTTCTGAAAAGAGCCATTGTGAGTTTCAGTAAAAGACTCTCATGTAAAAGCCAAGAATGTTATTTCAGAGCTGTCAAGTGAACTGCCAAACCACTGTAATAACATGTTAATTACAAATTTTCCAGACAATCAGATAAAGGCCCAAGAGGAGGAGAATCCTTAATGTCTATATGTGTTACATTTTTACATGCCACAATGCAGCAGAAAGTGTGATTCAACTTGAACAAAGAGGGTATTTGGGACACCCTCGGGCTTTCACCATTGCCAACAGTGGAATTTTTGGTGGTTTCAGGAGGAAGATAGTACATGTAGAATTATGTACATAAATGCAGGTTGAGGGTTTGTAGGCTGTCTTTTCGTCATGCCAGTCTGTGGTTACCTCTCTCAGATGCTAGGCTGAACCTTGAAAGTAGACAGAACACGTTCTTTCAAGCTCCTCCTTATCTCCCCCATGCCAACTCATCTCCTGGGAGGCAGAAGATGGGAAAGAAGAAGCGTATGTGGTTCATTAGCTATGAATGAATATTACACGTACTTCATTACCTACTCTCCTAACAGCTCCTCACAAGTATCTGCCCTTCCAGTGGTCTTCTAAAATGTTCAGCCTATGAACCATATGACATTTTCCACTCCCAGCCCAGCTTATGGGAGGAGATTGACACCTGACCCAAGGCTAAATAAGACCAACCATCCTTTGCTGAACTGGTGACCAGATTCCTCTTCTTGAAAATTTGAACTAAGACACTTTGTGACTAGGGTCAGTCAGTGTTGACTCTGGATGTAAAAGATCATTACAAGTTAGGGCTGGAGCACTCACATTGAGCCTTGTGTGAAATGAGTAATCAGAGGAAGCCAGGTGCAATGAAAGAATAAAGCAGACGTGCACAGAGGAACAGAGATGAAGATCAAATGACTGAGAGATGGAGGGGATGACTTTAGTCGCTGAGTGTCTCGTTCCTGACTCTGGGAGTCTGGATCCCTAGATGCCTTGAAATTGCCATTTGTGTCTCTACTACAAACGTTCCTAATCTTGAGCTACCTTGAGTGAGTTTCTGTTCTGTAATCATTGGTACTTGATGAAATGTATTATTCATCTACCAGCTTGTCTAGTTCTGGTTATGTTTTGGGGCATGCAAAATTTTGTTTCTGGCTTGTAATCACGGGTTAAATTCATCCTTGCCAACCCTGTGACATGCCCATCATATCCCCTGGTGCCTTTCTATTCTAGCACTATCTAAGCACTAACATGAGAATGCTTTCCTTGTCTGAGGTTATGCCCAGAAATTACAACCTCTCAATTACAACTCTTTCTCTGGCTCCCCTGGGTAACTCTTGTCCATTTCAGCCTAAGCCAGTGGTTCCCAAGACTGGCTGTGCATTAGAATTACCTAGAAAGCTTTTAAAAAGCTATTCATTCCTGGATCCCTCACCCAAAGATTCTGATTCATTTGATCTGGAGTGAGGACTGAGCATCAAATTTTCTAAAGAAAATTTTCTCTAATAGAAAGCCAGGGTTGAGAACACTTGTCTAGGCAATTGTACAATCTCCTTCCTTATCAGTTTAGCATGCAGCAAAACCCCTGAAATGGTGGATTGGAGTTTGGAATGATTGCAACAAAGGAATTTTAGCAACAATCCAGTCACTTAATTTCAGATTTAAAGCACTAGCCAGATATCCTCTGCACACTTAATTTTCCACACCCACAAGAACCTCCATTATGGCCCAAGATGATTGCTGACACTTGGTTCCCTTTTGGCTCAGATGAACTCAATGGCTCCCATCAGGGAAATCTAAACTCTGGTTGCCCTAGGCCCTCTATTTTTCTGTAACTCTTGGGATACCTCAACATCTGTCTCCTTCCTTGTTCTGAGTTCACAGTCGTTTCCCAGGTGTGCCTTCTCCTGGCCCAGATTTTTGCAAATCAGTTCTGTTTTACAAAATTAGAGCTGCAGTCAGTCAAACTGTCTAAACCTTATAAAACTCGGTTAGAAAGACCCAAGCTAGCAATTCTGGCCCATGTCTCTGGGCATCTGCAGACACCCTACCTACACACACACACACACACACACACACACACACACACACACACTCGCTCTATGTGGTTCTTAGAGACGAGCAATATAGTTTTCTACTGGAAAGTATAAGTCTATTTGGTGGTACACAGATACTTATGCTGACAGCTCAGGAACAGAGCAGGTGTTTAGTGACATGTATGAAGCTGTTATTAAGATGGATTGTTGCTGAAAGAGGCAGCAATCACTAGGGCCATTGAATAGCCTACATTGTTTGTCCAGATCGAGGATATTGGATGGAGTGTAATCTTTTGGGGACACATGCTAAGACAGATGAATGATATTCAAAATACCTCCATTTCTCTGCTCTCACCTGTCTCCAGGCACTGGAAATGTGTCATGATGCCCAAGGTACCTACCTACTGCTTCATCATGTCCAAACACATTAAGGATATTCCTGCTTCATGCCAAGTGACTAGCCTTTCCTCCAAAGGGCTGTTATTCTGGGAGGTCAGCATAACCTGATGTTCCCACCAAATTTAGAAAAGGAGCAGACCACTATTATTATCATTACATGTCCACAAGATGCAGAACGTCATGCAGGGCAGTTGAAATTTTTTATTTAATTCAGTGGTGAGCAACATTTTTTTTTTTTTGCCAAGAAACAAATTAGGAAAAATAGCAGCATTTAAAGACATATGTCCTTTCTCATAAAGAGCAAAAATAACTTTCATGGAGTTTCATGGAGATATGTATAATGTACAAGTTAGATTCCGTTAGACTAGATTAGAACTGACTTACTAAGCATGAGAATGACAAAGTTGGCTCTAGTGGTATTTTTGAAAAGTAACACAGAAGGAATCTCCTAATTTGCCACGCCCTACATTTTCACAGTGCTTTGGACCTCACACAGCAAGTTCATACTCTTTATGTCATATCTTTCTTTAAAGCAATTACATGGATGTTAGGGTTATTTTCTTTGCAGATGGGGCAACTGAAGTTCAGAGGGGTGAAGTGAATTGTTCAAGGGCACACAGGACACCAGAGGTACATTATATATAAGATATCAGCAATATTATGGGAAAGCAAAACAAATATCAATTCAATGTATGCAAAGGTGTGTAGACTCCAAACCCTAAGAGGCTTTACTTGGAATAGATGTATTCAAAATGATGGAGGTTGTATTTTATAACTTCAGTATTACTATGAACAGCTGTTTATAGATGAGCTTTTGCTGCTTTATAAACTGCTTTTTATTTTTTTATTCTTTAATTTTTTTATAAACTGCTTTTTAAATGTATTGTAAAAAATTAAAGGGAATTTTGAAAGATAAACTTTCACCCACATTCCCATCAGTTAACTAGGATTGCTTCTCTCTTTTTTTTTTTTTTTCCGGATCATAAACTTCTTGAGGGTTGAACCAGCTCCAATGAATCTTTCCGTCAGTATGGTCTATCTGGTACAGGATTGGTACTCAATAAATGTCTAATGAATGACTGTTTTCAGAATTTACCACATGCATACATATCTTATGTAGGTATATTGCATAGTATGCATGTACTATATCTATAGTGTACAATTTAAATTTTCACTTCATAACAAAGAGTATGTTGTCAATATTTTTATATGTTGCATATATTATTTTATTTTATAGTTACTTTATAGTTATTTTATAGTTACTTTTGCTTCATCGTTCGCTCAATAAACATTTATTGAGCATCTACTACATGCTAGACATTGTGCCAGAAAATGAAAATACCAAAAAAAGTGCCTATGCTCAGAAACAAGTAAATAGATTCTATGAAAACAATGTGGAGTAATGGGGACACTCAAGAGAAGACTCTCACCCCACCTGGAGGAGTCAGGAAAGGCCTCCCCGAGGAGATGATGCCCAAGCTGAATTTTGAAGGGTGAGTAGCAGTCATTTAGATTAGGAGGAAGTGTTCCAGGCAGAGAGAGCTACATGTGCAGGGGCATGAAGTCAAAAGACACCTGGCACAGGTCAGTGGATTGTGGTATGTCAGACACAGGAGCAAAAGATACACCAGACAGGTGGAACCAACTCCTGAAGGGCCAGCCTCCTATGCCATGGCAGACATTGGGTTTTATCCTGAAGGTGATGAGGAGCCAGTGACAGATTTTCTTTCTTTCTTTTTTTTTTTAAAGATTTTATTTATTTAATTGACAGCGAGAGAGGGAACACAAGCAGGGGGCAGTGAGAGAGGGAGAAACAGGCTTCCTGCTGAGCAGGGAGCCCGATGTGGGGCTCAATCCCAGGACTCTGGAATCATGACCTGAGCTGAAGGCAGTTGCTTAACCAACTGAGTCACCAGGCACCCCATGTGACAGATTTTTCTTAAGCAGATTTGATCCCTCTTACTTACCAACAACTATATGATGAATGGGGTAGAGAAGGGTAAGAGTGGAGTTAGGCAAACCTGTGGGGAAGCTTTGCAGGGATCTCTACAGGAGATTCTAGGGGCCTAACAGGGAGTAGTGATGGAAGAGATTGGAGAAGTTGATGGATCTGTTGCATGTTTTAGATATTATATTAGTTAAAGCAAATTTAGAGGCTGTGAAAGATACTTCTTTAGGTCTTGGCAACATAACATACTAGAAGATTGTTTCTTATTCACATGAAATTCAAAACAGGTCTTCTGATGGGCAGACAGCCTTTCACACAGTCAGTCCAGAAACCCAGCTCCTTCCGTCTTTAGTTCTACCCTCCTCTAGGACTTCAGGTTTTCAGCATTTACCATTTTAGCCTTTCCCCATTATGGTGATTAGGAAATGAGCTTGGAGAATTCTACCTGGAGTATTTTATGCAACATGCCTTGAAATGGGTGGGGAGGTAGACAGACACAGATAAATGAAGCGAAGTTATCAAGGATGACTTCCAGTTTTCAGGTGTGGACAGGAGTGGGATTGGAGAGAGGCAGTGTGGCAACTGTGAATATACTGAGTTTGAGGTGGGACATCCAGGTGCAGATCTCCAGTAAAGATGAGTAGAGGCATTGTTCTAAAACTCCGCAGAAAGTGTAGATTGGAAACGTAGGTTAAAATACTATATAATAATAATGATAATCATCATCATCATCATCATCAGGCTACCATTCATTGAATTTGTATGATTTACTAAGGTACCCTATGGGGTAGATTCTATTGTACTCCTCATTTACAGAAGAGATACTGAGGATTAGGGGGTGAAATAACTTTGCCACACGGTTGGAAAGTGAGAGAGTCAGAATTTGAACACCATTCATCTGACTCCAGTTGAAAGGAGTTGATAAACCTAAGCAAAGAAGACTAGAGACAGTCCCTTGGGGAATACAGTCTTTACTGATGGGGAGATGAAGAGGTCACCACAGAGGAAGTTGAGAAGAGCCGTTAGAGAAGCAGGACATATGAAAGCTCAGCCTCAGTCAGAGAGTAGATCGTGGGTGTGGAAATCAAAGGAAGAGTGAGTTCCAGGAGGAAGAAAGTCAAATTATATCCTGAGAGGTCAAGGAAGAAAAAATGTTAGCTGAACACTTTTCAGGAGGTTATTGGTGACTTCACTGAAAGTGCAGGAAGGGCGGGCAGCATGGCTGGAGTGAATGGGCTGTAAATGGAAGGTGAGAAAGGAGAGTCAGTTTGGCTCCAAGGGGAAGAGAGTACTAGGGCAGTAGCTAGATAGAGATGTAGGTTCAAGGGAGATCTTTTCCTTAAAAATGGAAGACATTTGAAGGGAAAAGAGACGGCTGAGAGGCCAAGGTTGATTTCAGAGAAAGCAGCTATTTGAGGGGGTGAGATGGTGGGGAACAAAGACATAGAGGGTCTGAAGACAGTTGGAGGGGCAGGAATGACGAGGAGTCCAGATGGAGCCGTACACATGAATTTTAAGTGGGGAGCCAGAAACTCAATTGATCGCCTTCTAATTCTTTGTGAAATTTGAGGAGGAGGACCTCAGCTAATAGATGGTAAATGGAAGGGGTCTTTACAGTTATCATTTTGATGGCTGTACAATATTATATTGAAGACATAGAGTGGCATTTAATTTACCATTCTCCTACAGTGAGACATTTAGATTGTTTATGTTTGCTATTGTAGATAACTCTACAAAGATGACTTTCATGAGCATAATTATTTTTGTTTTGTATGATTATCTCGACATGAAAATTGTCAGCCAAAGGGCAGAAACATTTTCATGGCTCTTGAAATGCAGTGCCAAATTGCTTTTCAAAACGACTATAATAATTTACAATGCCAAGAGCACTCTGTGAGTATACAGATTTCTCCGCAGCTTTTAGAGCACTGGGTTTTATTATTTTAAAAAGTTCTTTCAGTTCAAAGGGTATATGTGGTAGCTCATTAATGATTTAAATTATATTATATGATTTCCACTAAGGTAGACCGTTTGTCTCTCTTTCTTTAAACAATTTGAATTTTCTCTTATTTGAATGATCTATTCTTAACCTCTGTCTGTTAGGACTTAAAACTGGTTTTATATAGCTGATCAAGTCTACTGTTAGATATCAATCTTTTGCATGTCAAACTTGAGGGAAATTTTCCCTTTTTTCCCTTTAGTTTTGATTGTTCAAGAGCATTGCATTTTTATAAAGTTTTTTTTTAAAGATAATACATACTTCAGTGTCTAGCCTAAGAAAGGGATATACATGGCTTTAGAGTAGATTTTTTCTGACATATATTAGAGAAGAAAGAGGACAGAGATCTTCTGGGGAGACAAAAGGTCCTGGGAGGGGCTGGACCCTAGGGAGCCTGCAGTCTCCTCTGAGTGTTGAAAGCCCAACTCTCTGGCCAAAGTCTGTATGTATAACCAAGGAGGGTATTGGCACATGAGCAGCAGAGCCTTTGGGCAGGGCGGGGAGAGCATAGCTCTCATGTTATGGCACAGAGATCCTCAGGGAGGTCAGAGATTAGGACCTCAGCTACAAGGGAGGTCAGTAGGCTCTGGGTAATGGAAGAGCCCAGCCTACTTGCAGCCCAGTATAGACTAGCCTTGGACAAGGGGGGCATCTGGTTGGAACACAACCCACTGCAAACTCTGAACAGAAAAGAAGCCCTAAACAGACGGAAATAATTACAGGAGAACAGGAGGGGGAGAGGACAGTCACCTTCATTTAGACCCTTGCCGTGGGCAATGGGCCAGGCACATCATTTTACCCACCCATAGGTCCTGTGGGACCGTTGTTTATTACTCCCACTTAACATATGAAGAAAAGAGACTCAAGGGGTTTAGAGAAAATTCACTGGTACACAGTTTCTAAGGGGGAGTCCATTTGATTCTCAAAGTTTCACTTCGTTAGAAAAGATCTCGGCCCTGGAAAGGGGAGCTGAGGTGTCTTGGCTTCCATGCAATGTGTGGCCTGGGGAGAAGGGAATCAGTGAGGGGCCGTGAGCAAATTTTGGAGGGTCCTAGAGGTCAAGTGGAAGAACTTGGATTTGGTGCAAGAAGAAACAGGGACTCAGGGCAGATTCTGAGCAGAGAGATGATTTGAATTGATGCTTCAGGAAGACAGCAGGGAGTGGAGAGCAGAAAGTGCCGCTTTTCTGTGACACACTTGTAGGGACCAAGCAAATAACGCAGGCTCGGTCAATGAGAGCAATCAGGAACTGATACTTCTGAATTACACCTAAGGTAACTCACCATTCTGGATGCTTATCTGAAGTGTAATCTTCTGATCTTTTGAGAAGGATTCTAAAACCTGGGAGAGGTTGCTAAGGGAATAAAGCCCTAGGTATCACAAACAGCTGAATCCATAAAATAATTTTCCCAAAATATCATCAGCTCAATAATCCAGCCTGCAGCACTTGAGGGTTTGGCGGGTGAGGAGGGAGCCCGCGTGGCTCTGCCCTCTCCCCCTCCCTCCAGACATCCTTCCACGTACACAGGGGACAGTCCTCACTGAGGGTCCTCTTTAAGCCTCCATTCTCAGGGTGTCGGGGGCCCAGGTGTTCCTTCAGCTAGGGACCCTGCCCTCTCATAGGTTCTCACACCCTCCTGGTTTTTTACTTGATGTAGATTTACATCCCTACCCTGTACCCCAAACCAAATGATGCTTCCAGCAGGAATAATTGATTTGAATTACACTTATAACATGCTTATTTTATTAGGTGGAGGTGGATTAATTGGATTTTTCTTTTGAACTTTTTAAAAAAGGATAGATGTCTACGTATAGTCATAAAGAGACATTCCTAAAATGAAAACAACAACAACAACAAAAAAACCAGTGTATACACTATGGACTCAGTTTTGTAGAGGAAATTATATATATGTAAATGTATACATATGCTACAAATCAAAATGTTAACAGTGATTACTTCTGAGTGGAGGCTATATTTATCCTTTTAAAAAATGTGTCATATTGAGTGCATTGGTAGAAACAAATAGCTATCTTCCAGTATCCATTCTCTTTTTATTTTATAGTAATGGAACCTCCAATTTTAGCTGGGCACTAGAATAAGAAGCATATTTCTAGGCATCCCTTGCAGCTAGGTGTGGTCACTTAACTATTCTGACCAGTGAGATACAAATGGATGTGTTGTATGGCACTTTCCAGAAAGTGTTCCAGAAAGGAAGGGGCACGTCCTTCTTCTCCTTCTTTCTTCTTGCTTGCTGGAATTTGAGCATGATGGCTGGAGGTGGAGCAGCTATCTTGGATCCTGAACCTGAAGGTATTAGAACAACAAGAGAGAAGAAGACTGGGTCCTTGATGATCATGGAGTCACTATAACAGCTCTGGACACCCTATGAGACAGAGGATATTTCCACTTCTGTCTTGTTCAAGTCACTACAATTTGAGTTTTCTGTCACTTGACAGTTTAATAAACTCACAGATAATACATTTGTATATTTTTTTAAAGCCATGAAATACAAAGGGGTATATTGAGAATTCGAGTCCAGGTCCTGTACATGAAAAGATTTCTCTTGCTGCAAAATTTTTCATTCAAACCACTTGTCCCAAGTTTCACTCACTCATACCTGTTCTCATACTCCACTCAAACAACTGTGTCAAGTCAGCACTTAATGCTGTGTTCAGTTTTTTATAGAAAGAACACGTTGTCCCATCCCTAGTCCATGGTGTCTTAATTTTAATTCTAAAGGCTTCACAACTGTCCTGGAAATAAGATACTGATGTGGCTCCACTGTGATGATTTGGAGATATTTTAGTAGTCTTTTAGATTACTGGAAGCACGGTAAGTTGTGGCGAAACCAAAGCTGAGATGGTCTACGCGGCCCCTTCCATGACCATATGAGCTGCTTCTATCAAGATATTGAGCCTGGGGCTTATGACTGGGGCCTCAAGAGAAAAGTCAGTGTGTGTGTGTGTGTGTGTGTGCGTGTGTGTTTCGTGGGCATGTGCTTTTTGAGCCTGTGTGTTGTCCAGGGCTGTGTGCTTATGGGGAGGTGTACTGCACACCTGTGTCACACTGGGGGTGTGTTTGCATGCATGCATACTATGTAGGTGTGTGTTTGCAGTTTCCGTGTGTGATCCCATGCTTGCACTCACACGTGTGTAGTGGTGTGTTCTATAACTGACAGAGGATGTACCTAGCGTTACTGGGTCCTAAGGAAGGTTACAGTTGATTCAGAAGCCATGCCAGAGTCAGTGATATGGAAGAACCCAATCCCCTCCCCTCCTCCCATACATTTCTCGATCAGAGGTGTCCCTATCATTCCTAATAATAATGCAGTGTTTACATTACATTTGCTTATCTGAACTCTAGGCAAGTACCAGCAATTTCATTTTAAGTTGGCTTCAATGCAGATGGTACTTTTGCTTTTGCTGCTCCAGAAGACTAAAGTCATTTTTTTAAATTAATTTTTTCCAGGCATTTGTTTACACTGTGAAAGGAAAATTATCCTGAAACAGAAGGAATACTTAATATAACAAAACAAAAGGGAGATATCAGATGAAGAGAAGCAGATGTCACTGAAACATAGTGTTGACATTTCAGCTATTGTCACACATTTGGTGTGAAAAATATTCTTTAGCATCCTACACATCACCACTATATCCCCAGAAAGAATCCATCATCTCGGGTGCCTGGGTGGCTCAGTTGGTTGGGCGACTGCCTTCGGCTCGGGTCATGATCCTGGAGTCCCGGGATCGAGTCCCGCATCGGGCTCCCTGCTCGGCGGGGAGTCTGCTTCTCCCTCTGACCCTCCCCCCTCTCATGTGCTCTCTCTCTCTCTCATTCTCTCTGTCTCAAAAAAATAAATAAAATCTTTAAAAAAAAAAGAAAGAATCCATCATCTCATGGGGAGGCTGGGGGCTCAGTCGGTTAAGTGTCTGACTCTTAATTTCTGGTCAGGTCATGATCTCAGGGTGGTGAGATCAAGCCCTGCATCAGGCTCCATACTCAGCAGGGAGTCTGCTTGAGGATTCTCTCCCTCTCCCTCTGCCCCTCCCCCTGCGTGCTTTCTCTCTCTAAATAAATAAATGAATAAAATGTTATTGTTGTTGTTGTTTTTTAAAAAAAGAATCCATCATCTTTTGTTCTTCGGTTCACTTATATGGCTATTACTCAGCAAGCCTGGGTTCATAAGGGCCCTCTAAAAGGGAAAAAACCTCCATTCTTGCGGGAGTATTTGCAAATTACATCTCTCTGCATGTAGAGATGCCTGACTCCACAGGATCTTAATGTCCTTCTGAAGTTTTTTTTCCACACACAACATGAAGGTGCCCATGGCCTTGGAAGTCCCTGAAGAAAAAACGCCCCCAACTCTGCATTTCCTTTTTTTTTTTTTTTAAAGATTTTATTTATTTATTTGACAGAGAGAGACACAGCAAGAGAGGGAACACAAGCAGGGAGGTGGGAGAAGGAGAAGCAGGCTTCCCATGGGGGAGGGAGCCTGATGCGGGGCTCGATCCCAGGACCCTGGGTTCATGACCTGAGCAGAAGGCAGACATTTAACGACTGAGCCATCCAGGCACCCCTCCATGCTGGGGAAGGACCAGGCCACCCTTAGGTGGTGCTGCTAAGGATTTGCTGGGAGATGCACTTGCTACACTTGAGATGAGAAAGTAGGGTTGGGCAGGCTTTGGGAGAGTTTGCAGAGCCTTATGTCCCTCCTGGCTGGTTTTGGCCATATTTGAGAATGTGTCCAGACTGCAAACATAGGATCATTAGCATGGGCCATTATGCTCATAATGCTATGAGGAACAGTGTTAAACTGGGGTTGAAAGTCCTTTGTTGAAGGTTACAAAAGTAGTAAGTATTCATGTTGGGGTTTGAATGCAGGCAGTTTGGTTTTAGAACTCTACTCTTAACTACACGTCCGCCCTACACACTTGCAACATGGACCCCACAGGAGCCAGGTGGAGATAGGGGGCTTTACTGAGGCACAGGCTTGACACCTGTTCTGAGAGGCTTAGCTCTTGAGTGCACTTGGCCAACAGCCCAGCATCTTGGTGTGATGTTGCTGTTTATCTTATTAGGAAAGTTCTTGTGAAGTGAAGAAAACTCTCTTTCCTTCTGGAAAGTATTTAAAATGTTGACTGGTAGCATAGAAAGAAACATGGATCTATAGGAAAGATTTCTCTCAGCTCCCACAGGTGATGAGAGAATCCATCAGGACATCCTGTGGGCTCTACTTTCAAAAGAGAACCATAAACTGCCCATGTCTCACCTCCTCCAAAGCTAACTCTGACCACTTCATTCTATTCTCAACTCTGACCAAGTTCATTCTATTCCTGACAGAATAAAGCTTTTGACATGAAAACTAGATTCTGCCCCTCCTCTGCTCCAAAGTCTCAGTGACCCTCATCCTGCGAGGCCTGGCAGAGGCCACATGCGCTCCAAATGGCTTGCCTGTCCCTTCCCTCTCTGAGCACAGCTACTGCTTTCCTCTCCCCTAACTCCAGTTCAGTCTCACTAGTCTTATTCCTCTTCCAACACACCAGACATACTCCCAACACAGGGCCTTTGCACTGGCCATTCCCTTTGCCTAAATGCTGTTCCCATAGATAGAATGGCTAACTCCCTCACTTCCTTCAAGTCTGCTCAAAGTCACCTCCTCAATGAGGCCCACTGTGACTACTCTATTTAAAACTGCAACTGGCATTCCCATCCTTTGCTTTCCCCTTTCCTACCTTTTCCTGCTCTGCCTTTTCCCCATTGTCCTTTTTCAACCTTCAGCATACTATATAATTTAATTATTTATTATGTTATTTTTTATTCACCCCCCCCCCACTAGAATGTAAGTTCTTTGAGGGTAGGGATCAATGCGTCATTTCCTAATGTATTCCAAGCACCAAGTACAGGGCCTGACACATGCTACTGGCTCAGTAAATGTGCAATGAGTGAATGAGGAGGAAACCTGCAGCCTGCAGACATTCTCTTCTGGGAAGATTTTAGGAAGCCTGTCAAAGTCCAGATGAGCAAAGGTCCAGGGCTGGCGATAGGGGAGGGCTGACAAAGCTTCCTGGCTTTAGTGGGAAGCCCTGTGTGTTCTGCACTAGGAGGGCAGTGGTGGGCTGAACCATCATCACTGCATCTGTGCAAAAGGGAAGGGCTTTATAATAGCTTCACACTGTATCTGGATACTTTTTGAAATAAATATACTAAGAACAGGATGTTGTTGGAAAATGCCATTTTGTCTTATTCGGGAATAGGATATGTATATCAAATGCTTAGCCCTGTGCTTAGCACATTTTAAGTGTCCCATAAAGGTTGGTTGTTATCATGGTTATCTATCTGCCTATGTATAAGGGAAGCCTGGTTATTGCTGTGAGCTTTGCTCCCTGTTTTTCGAAAGCAATTCCCTTTCTGCCTCCTGATGTTGGAGCTACGCTTGGGCTCAGCAACTACGCTTCTGTCCAGGAAGTGATCGAAGCTGAGATGCACTATATGTAAACCCACCAGTCTGCTGAGGACATTTGGCTCTGCCAAGGGGACATGTGTGGACAGGAGGCAAGACTGGGGAAGCACATCACCTCTTTCCAAGCCCAAGGGGATCATTGATAGATCACTCTCTGGTTCAGTGGCCTTCTAATAGCCTGAAGGACTGAAGGATAACTGGGCCAATTTCGTCAGCATTCAAAGATTCCATTACTTAACACTCCAGACGATCTCTAGATACCAGACCAAATGTCTCGGTAGCCCATCCAACTTCTCCTAGATGCCCTTCATATGTTGGCACAGGTTCTGCTCTGGGGTACCAGGAGTAGCACAGGGCTCTATTTTCATGGTGTTTCCTGTTGGTTTTTTGCAGGGAGGGGGCATAAAAAACCACAAATTTATTATCTCAAAGTTCTGTAGGTTACAAGTCCCACGTGGATCTCACTGGGCTAAAGTCAAGGTGTTAGCAGGGCTACATTCCTTTCTAGAGGCTCTAGAGGATAATCTGTTCTTGTTGTTGTTGTTGCCTTTTCTAGCTTCTAGAGTCTCCCTTATATTTTTTGACTCCTGGACCCTCCCTCCATCTTCAAGAGCAGCAACGTCTCCCATCCCTCTGACCCTTCTTCTGTAGTCACATCTCCCATTGATTATGGTCAGGAAAGGTTCTCTGCTTTTAAGGATTCATATGATTACGTTAGCCCACCTGGATGACCCAAGGTACTCTCAGTCTCTAAGAACTTAATCTTAAGCACTTCTTCAAAGTCCCTTTTGCCATGGAAGGTGACATATTTCCAGGTTGCAGAGATTGAGATGTGGCTATCTGTGGGGGCCATTACACTGCCTACCACAGCTGTCAAGATTATGATTGTCTTTCAGCTATAAAATTATCTTTATGTGCATAGAAGCCTATACACCCCAATTTCAACTTTCATTTTCTCTAAATATGGCCTTTTTTGTTATGCACTGCTAGGTATTTAGAAGACATTGTTAATTGATTTTGTAGAGAATCCTCCTATCCTGACAACGTCACATCTTCTATTAAGAGGAACATGTCATCTATCCTCAATTTAGTGTTGTTGGGGTTCCTGAGGGGCCCTCCTGAAATGCAAAGGTGAGAGGCTCCAGCCAGGCCTGGCTGACAGGGAAGGATACCACATCATTCAGAAACAGCAAGGTGGTCTGGGGCATGGTAACCAGTCATACCAGGACTTGTCAGGAATGAGTGCCTTGCAGGTGGACTCCTAGTGAAGGGCAAGTCTAAATGGAGGAAAAGCAAAATCTGCCTTGGCTTGTCCACTGCTATGGTGAATAGACATGGAAAAAGGAGCTGGTAAATGTCTGGCTAGGAAAGTGGGTCATTTTAATTTTTAAAAAAATTTTTTTAAAGATTTTTTTTTTTTTACTTGACAGAGAGAGACACAGCGAGAGAGGGAACATAAGCAGGGGAAGGGGGAGAGGGAGAAGCAGGCCTCCCGCCAAGCAGGGAGCCCGATACGGGGCTTGATCCCAGGACCCCGGGATCATGACCCGAGCTGAAGGTAGACACCTAACGACTGAGCCATCCAGGTACCCCGAAAGTGGGTCATTTTTAATGGATTGCTCTTGAGACAGGTCTTGTGCAAGATCTGAAAGATGAAATTTGTCCTCCAGGTGCCCAAATGTCTCCAAAATATAAAATAGTTGGTTTGCTGCCTTGGGTCAGAGCAGATGCTAAATTAAGGCATTTAGGAGCATCAACATGGTAGGAACAAGAAGGAAGGGTAGAGGTACCTGGGTGGCTCAATCTTGACCTCGGCTCAGGTCATGATCTCAGGGTTGTGAGGTCAAGCCCCGCATCGGGCTCTGTACTCAGTGTGGAGTCTGCTTGAAATTCTCTCTCTCCCTCTCCCTCTGCCTCTCTCCACCCCCTTCTTTCTCTCTCCCTAAATAAATAAATGTTAAAAATCTTAAAAAAATTTTTTTTTTTTTTTTTTTTTTAAAGAACGAAGGGCAGGGTTGTGGCTGGCAATCCCTGATGGAGGTGGGAAATGGTGAGAAACGTTAGTGAGGACTCAGAGAAGAGCAAAGTCTGCTGAGAAACTGATGGGTCCCTGTTAAGTCCCAGAAACCTCATTCCTCTCCTTTTGGACTTTGGGCCAATAGCCAGCTAGAATTCTGAGGCTCATCCTCCCTGTCCTCCCACCCCCATTTCTGAAAGAAATGCCGACTTTCTCAAAAGTTGATTTCAATTACGAGTTGTACAATAACACACCGGCTGTCTGGCAAACTCATCTATCAAGATCCCAGACAACTGATGTTCCACATTTTATGTGCAACAATTCTCGCTCATTAACCATGGGCAAATATCTTACTAGAACCTACTTTTCACTTCCTCACAATGAGAATAAGCTTCAATTGTGTTTTGAGGCTGCATTTTAGAGAGTAAAGAAAGGGTCTGTGGCCATGTTCAGAAAGGACAGCGGGCCTCCCGACAGCAAAGATAATCAAACCGTCATGACCAGACACCGACTCTGTGAGTAGCGTAGCTGGGACTTGAGTGCAGGAGCAAATATCCCTCTACCTGCAGACTCTCGGGAGCGCTTCCTCTCTCAGCACTCTCACTCATGAGGCTGACCCAGAACTCATCAAGAAAAAGTTAATTCGAGCACTTTTTTAGAAGGCTGGAGAGTGTGCCATGCGTTTTAGAACTTCCCATCAAAATTGTTACTATAAAAATACTTCAGGGCTGAAACTACGGAGAAACTCAGCTACTTAGGGATGACATATTTCCTGGGAGCACCTGAGGGCCAAGATTGTTCTGTTCTGCAGGACGTAGCAGTGAGCAGAGGGCTCACACAAGTGTGGCTGTTGAAGCTAGCAGCATCCCATGACCCCTGAATGGCTCTCTGAAGTATATCTGAGGATATTCTACAGGCCTCTAGAGGCTAAGAATCTGGGAGCGGACCTTGACTGACTCCTCCCCTCATTCCATTTCATCTTGCCCCACCTCATTGTGTCTTATCTCATGCCATCTCGTTACTTACTTGCTTAATTAATCCATCCGATGTTGAGTGCCGAATGTGTGCTGGGTACTATTCTAGTGCTGGGGATATATTTAAAAAACAGCAAAATCCTCCATTTCTTATATTCTAGTGAGGGAAGACAGACAACACACAAAATTCATAGGTAATTACATGGTCTGGAAAGTGATAAGTTCTATGAAGAAAAACATAACAGAGAAGAAGCCGAGAGAGTGCTCAGCCTCCTTTTCATTGAGAATTTTTGAGCAAAAATGTAAGAGGTGAGAAAGGGAGCAGCTATCTCAGAGAAGAACATTCCAGAGAACAGTAATTGCAAAGGCCCTGAGGCAGGAAATTCCTGGTATGTTGAGGAAAAGCAATGAAGCCAGTGTGGCTAGACAACAGAGGGAGAGAAGAGGAAAAGGTCAGAGTTTAAGTGACAGGCTGCTTTGGGACTCCTAGCCATTAGGAAGACTTTGGCTTCCACCATTAGTGAAGTAAGGAGTCTTTGGAAGGTTTTGAAAGAAAAGGGGTGAACTTGTATATTAACAGAGTTACTCTGGCTTCTGTATTGAGGAGGAAAGAGTAGAAGCAGAAAGTTGAGTTAGCAGACTCTGGCAATCATGCAGGCAAAAGATGGGCATCTAGACTAGGCTGATAGCAGTGGTCCAGGGGAAGTGACAGCAGGACTGGATATATCTGTTGTGAGAGAGAAACAGGTGTCAAGGATGACTGAAGGCAGCTAGAAGGATGGGTTGCAGGAGAAGACGAAGAGTTTAGTTTGGGACATGGTAAGTTGAAGATACCTATCAGACGCCCATGTACAGTGGCTGAGCAGGAGTTGGATTTACAAATCTGGAGTTTAGGAAAGGGATCTGGGCTGGGAATATTCATTTGGGAGTCACCAGCTTGTGGATGGTATTTAAGGCCAGGGACCTGGTGGGCTCACCGGGGGAATCGGTGGACATAGATAGAGAATGGGTGCAGACCAGAGCTCTGGAGCTCTCCTACGGTGAGGGACAGACAGATGTGGAAGAAAAGAGCCAAGGAGCCTGAGAAGGAGGATCCAGTGAGGTAGGAAGAAAAGTAGGAGGGTGTGATGTGCTTGAAGTCAAGGAACAGACTATTTGAGGGGAAAGATGCTCAGCTACATCAAATGCTGCTGCGTATTAGGTGTGACAGGCACTGAGGCCAGGCTGCTGGGAGAAGGAGTTTATTTGAGGTGTTGGCAATCAGTCCTGAGTGCTGGCAGTTCTTTCTCCAAACGACCACCCAGATCCACCCTGCTGCCCATGGTTGTTTCAGGCCACCATCCTCCATCTTCCGTGGCCCCTCAGCCAGCTCCGCTTCTGGCTGGCCGGCACTTGGCTTCACAGTAGTCGTTAGTCACACTCAGCTCCTGAGCCCCTGAGGTGCGGCCGGCCCGAAGGGAGACGTGCAGCGGGTACACACCGGATGTTGAAGACTCAGAACAACAACAAAAAGAAGGTAAAAATATCTCATTAATTTTTTATATTGATTCATGTCGAAATGACCATATTTGGGGATTTTTTAGTTCAATGAAACATATTATTCAGATCAATTACATCTGGTTTTAAATTTGGCTACTAGAAAATTTAAAATTACATATGTGATTTGCATTTGTGGCTTGTGTTTTATTTCCTTTTTTCCCGGATTTATTTTTATTTATTGGCGGGGGAGGGGCAGAAGGAGAGAACCTTCAAGCAGACTTGCAGCTGAGCGCGGACTCGAGGTGGAGCTCGATCCCCTGGCCCATGACCTCATGACTTCATGACCTGAGCCAAAACCAAGAGTCTGTCGCTTAACCAACTGAGCCAGCTGGGTGCCCTGACTTGTGTTATATTTCTAATAGATAGTGCGGGGATAGACCCCTTTTCACTCTGCACCCAAAGTAATCTTTTAAAAGGACAAAACTGACCATGTCCATGCCCTGCTTATTCCCTTCAATAAGTGCATGCTAATTCAAAGCTAACAGGCCACATCTTTACCCCGAGGCTCTGCGGTCTGGGCCTGCTGTCAGTCCCCCTGCCAGGACCGGTCTCCTTTCTTGTCTGTGCTCAGGGCACACTGGCCACCTTCTTCCCCCCTCCGTGGGCTCTCTCTCCGACTGGAGCCCTCTTCCCCAACTTCTCTGCGTTGCTCACACATCTTCTGAGCCTCAACGTGTGTCAACCTCTTCGGGGAATCTTTCCCCGGTCCCCAACCTAGGAGAGGCGCTCCCCCTGTAATCTTCGGCCTCCTGAACTTTTTCTTGACAACGCTTGTCTGACTATAGCCACTCACATACTCGATTCTGCTTTTCCTCTACGAGGGCCGTGTGCTCCCCAGGGCGGAGTCTGTGCTACGTGTTCCTTAGTCTCCTTTGCACCCAAGACAATGGACAGAAAGCGGAGTTTTATGTGCTACGTGACATTGGTATGTTATATTATTACTTTTTTAAAGATTTCGTTTATTTATTTGACAGAGAGAGACACAGTAAGAGAGGGAACACAAGCAGGGGGAGTGGGAGAGGGAGAAGCAGGCTCCCCAGTGAGCAGGGAGCCCAATGCGGGGCTCAATCCCAGGACCCTGGGATCGTGACCTGAGCCGAAGGCAGACGCTTAACCGACTGAGCCACCCAGGCGCCCCTGGTACGTTATATTGTTATGTGGAAATTATTTATGCTTTTTTTCTTTCAAATTGCTGTATCAAGCCTCTGATGATGTGTTGCAGAGTTGAAAAAATACTTTTTTTTTAAAAAGACTTGAATTTTTAGAGTGTAAATTTTAGGTTCACAGCGAAATTGAGGGGAAGGAATGCAGATTTCTCATATACCCCTGTCCTCACGGTCACAGCCTCCCCCACTGTCAACATCCCCCACCAGAGGGGCACGTTTGTGACAACTGGTCCATCTCGTCACTCATCCCTCTCTCCAAACCCTTGGCAACCACTATTCTTTCTACTGTTTCCATAGTTTTGCCTTTTCGAGAATGCCATATATTTGGAATTATACGGAATGTCACCTTTTCAGATCGGCTTCTCTTATGTGGCAATATGCCTTGAAGTTTTCTCCATGTCTTTTCATGGTTGATAGCCCATTTCCTTTTAGCACTGACTAATATTCCGTTGTCCGGATGTACCACAGTTTATTTATCTAGTCGCCTCCTGAAGGACATCTTGGTCCATGCTTTCAAGTTTGGGCAATTATGAATAAAGCTGCTATAAATATCTGTGTGCAGGTTTGTGTGGACATTAAGTTCTAACTACTTTGGGTAAATCGAAAAGATTACTTTGAAGTTGAAGAGAATTGCTTGCTGGTTTTGTGGGGGTTTTTGTAATTTATTTTTCTTGCTCTTTTGAAAACTAAAATAAAATTTGCATAGAGGGAAATGCACAAATATCAAGTAAATGATTCTCTGTTTTTTGGCAAATCAATATGTTCATGTTCAAGTTCTCCTTATTCCTTTATAGACAATCCCTGCCCTCCAACACAACCACTCCCTGATTTCCACCATCATAGATTAGTTTTGGCTCTTCATAAGCTTCATATAAATAGAATTATACAGTACATAGTTGGTTGTATCTGGCTTCTTTCACTCAGCATCATGTTTTTGAGATTCATCCATGTTGTACCTTTTTATTGCTGAGTAACTGACTAGACATATTACAATTTTTCTATTCGCCTCCTGATGGATATTTTTGGGCTGCTTGCAGTTTGGAGCAACTATGAATAAAGCTACTAGAAATACTTGTGTACAAGTCTTTTGCATACATGTTATCATTTTGTTAGTAAATGTGTAGGAGTGGAATGACTGGCTCATGTGGTAAGCATGTGTTTGAGTTTATAAAAAGTCATTAAGGCAATTTATGAGAGCTTCAGCTTTTCCACATCCTTATTAACACTTAGTCTTATTAATTTCAGTCATTCTGGTGAGTGTGAAGAGATATCTCATTGTGGTTTTAAGTTGCATTTCTTTGATGACTATTGATGTTGAGCATTTTTTCATGTCCTTATTTAGCCATTCATAAATTTTCTTTTATCTGTTCAAATATTTTACCTATTTTAAAACTAGGTTGTCTTGTTCATATTGAGTTGTAAGTTTATATATATATATATATATATATATATATATATATATATATATATCTCCTAGGTAAAGTAATTTGTTTCAGGTATATATTTTATGAATATTTACTCCCTGTGACTTGACTTTTTATTTTCTTAAATGCATCTTTTAAAGAGCACAAGATATATTGATTTTGAAGCCCATTTTATCCTTTTTTTTTTCATTTATAGCAGATGTCTTTTGAGTCCTGAGAAATCTTTGCCTACCCCAAAGTCTCAAAGATTTTCTTCTATGTTTTCTTCTGATGTTTTATGGACTTTACATTTAGGTCTTGATTCATTTTGAGCTGATGTCTGTAATGGTGTGAGATATGGATTGAAGTTAAGTTTAGTCTCCCCACCCCCATAAATACCTAGTTGTTCCAGTACCATTTATTGTAAAAACTATTTCTTATCCCATTGAATTGGGTTGATACCTTTGTTAAAAAAAATTTTTTTTAACCATGTATGTATATGTGTGCGTGTGTGGGGGTGTGTGTTTCTGAACTCTATTCTGTTCCATTTACCCAAATGTCTGTCTTTATGTGATTACCACATTCTCTTGATTTCCGTAGACTTAAAGTAAGTTTTGATTTCAGGTAGTATAAGTCTTCCAATATTATTCTTCTTTTCAGAATGGTTTTGACTATTTTAGGCCCTTTGCCTTTCTACACACATTTTTTTTTTTTTAAGATTTTATTTATTTGTTTGACAGAGAGAGACAGCACGAGAGAGGGAACACAAGCAGGGGGAGTGGGAGAGGGAGAAGCAGACTTCCCGCAGAGCAGGGAGCCCGATGCGAGGCTCGATCCCAGGACACTGGGATCATGACCTGAGCCGAAGGCAGACGCTTAACAAGTGAGCCACCCAGGTGCCCCTCTACGCACATTTTAAAGTCAACTTGTCAATCTCTACAATAAAAGCCTGTGGGAATTTTGATTGGGAGTGTATTAACTCTATGGATCGATTTTGAAAGAATTGACATCTTAACAATATTAAATGTCCTAATTCATTAACGTGATATATTTCTCTATTTATTTAAGTCTAATTTCTCTCAACAATGTTTAACAGTTTCCAAACTATAAGTTTTTTAAGGTTTTTGGTGCTATTTTAAATATCTAAATTTTTCATTTTCCAATTTTTGTTCACCAGAATATGAAAAAAAAAACAATTTTTGAATGGTTGATCTTGCTATTCTGTGACCTTGCTAAATTCACTTGTTAGTTCTAGGAATTTTTTGTAGATTCTTTAATATCAATTATAAACACAACCGTGTTGCCTTTAAATAACATTTTGCTTATTCCTTTTTAATTTCTATGTTATAAATTTATTTTTATTGCCCCACTGCACTGGCCAGGACCTCTAGTAACATGTTGGAATGTTGTGATAAAAGTGGACATTCTTTATGTTCTCAATCATAATGGGAACATGTTCTATATTTTTCCATTAAGTAAGGTGTTAGCTTTATCACAATAGAAGTTTCCTTATTTTCTCAGTTTTCAGAGTTTTTATAATGAATAGGTGTTAAAACTTAATAATACTTTTTTATTTGTTACAATAATCATATATTTTTCTCCTTTATTTTATTAACATGGTGGATTAACTGATGTATTTTTGAATGTGGATCAGACTTTACATTGATTACAAACCAATAAATGGTTAAAAGGGGGAAACCTCCCTTTCATATATTGCTTGATTCTGTTTTCTAATCTTTTGCTGTGCACATGTTTGCATCTATGTTCATGAAGATTATTGATCCGCAATTTTCTTTTCTTATAATGTCCTTATTAGATTTTGTATCAAGATTAGGGAGATTTCATCAAATGAACTGGGAGGTGTTTCATCCTCTCTGTTCTCTGGTGGAAAGCTACAATTTTACCAGAGATGAGAAATGGGGGCTACTTAGGGGGCTGGAATGTGTGTGACGATGTGGACGGGGGAGTTCCCACCAAGCGTTGGAGGGTTCAGGGTGCAGGGTGTGGGTTCATGATGCTCAGGGCTGAGGGCTGAGTGGAGATTTCGAAGACTGCACAGACTAGGACACCTAGGAGTTTGGGCCCAGACTGAACTGAGCAAATTTACTGAGAACCACAAGCATTGAACTGAGAATGAAAAGTCATTACATCTTAAGAGAAGGATCATACCAGGGTAAGGATCATACTCTGCCCTGAAACAAAGTGCAAGCTGAAACAGACATGTCCATCTCCTCAACTTGGTTGTTCTCCTAGATGCCTCTTCTTTTTCTGCATCCAATAGTACTAAACAATAGCCAGCATCTACAGGGTGCTCACACTGTGCCAGATAGGCTGCTTTGAGTGTTTTACTTCTGTTGGTTTGATTTATCATTCTAGCAAGCCTGTGAGGCAAGTCATATTTTTATCTCTAGTCACAGATGCAGAAATGGAAATCCTAGGAGATGAAGCAACTTGCCCAATGCTACCCAGTTAGTAAGTAGCAGAGCTGTCCTTGAACTCACATGAGCTGACTCAGACATCCACATTCTTAAAAACATTGTTTCTACTTCAATTTTCCCCAGGCTGATACTAGTAGGCTGAGATATCTACAGTGTCCATTCCCCTTCTCTTCATTTCCTGTCACCACAGCCTCGGTTCAGACTCTCCTCATCCTTGGTCTAGATTTTTATCATGATCTTCCAGATTTCCCTGCCTCTATATTTTATCAGAGAGAGATTTCTAAACTGCAAATCTGATCATACAAAATCTTTTATTTTCCTGCTTAAAATCCATTCATGATGGCACCTAAGGTCCGTTATGATCTGGCGTCCACCTTTCTGTCTAGCACTTTCTCTCTTCCTCTTTCTTTTTCTCCCTTGTTCTCCCCACCCCAGGTTTACTGCGGTACAATTGACAAGTACAATTATAATATATTTTAAGTGTATAAGGTAATGATCTGATATACATATACATTGTGAAAGATGCCCACAACTCCACAATAAACTAACCCATCACCTCACATAGCTACCTTTTGTGTGTGGTGAGAGCACTTAAGTTCTACTCTCAGCAAATTTCAATTATACAGCACGGTATTATCAGCTATAACCACCACGTTATACATAGATCCTCAGACTTTGTCTTATCACTGAAAGTTTGTACCCTTTTACCAACCCTCCCCATCTCCCTCATCCCCACCCCCAGTTCGGCAACCACAATTCTACTCTGTTTCTATGAGTTCCACTTTCCTCTCCCTCATTCTTTGCCTCTCCCTCATTCTTTGCCTCTCCAGCAATATACACCTCTTTGTCATTTTAAAAGGTCATGTTATTTCACACCTCTGAGCTTCTGCCCATGTTGTTTCCTCTGCCTCAAATACCTTTCTCCTACTTGTCAGCCTGGCACCGCTTGCCTCCTCTCTCAAGTCTGCCCAGGTTCCTCCCAGGCTCACATAGGCCCCCCATGGGCCCCAGCGCAGGGTCTGGCAGATCTCTGGTCTCTGGTTAGGCCCCTCTTGGGTCCGAGCCACATCTCACTTATTCCTGGCACATGGTGGTCACGCAAAAAATGCTCCTTGAGATGTGGTACACGGCAAACTCCTAGCACCTGCTGAATGATGTGATACTGTCCTTCCCTCATGTGAGAGGAAGAGAAGGTGAAGGGCGTCTTCAGAAGTCTGAATGCATCAGAAAAGGGGAGGTGTGAGATGGCAGAATGTCTTTTGGTTTCACAGCTTTCCTGTGACTGTGGCCTTGCTTTATTAGCCCCAGGCCAGCATTCTCATGAGAACGAGCGATTTTTCTTCCTTGTTTCCAGACAAAGCTGAGATCCCTCTTACGTGTTTCGTTGTGCTCTGCCTGCCTCCTTTGCCTGTTTTCTATTAGAATTGTCTTTCTCTCAGAAGGGAGCTCTCGCAAGACCCGAGTGATCCCATGCAGCTGGGGAACCCTTCGCTGGGGTCGGGGCTCCTTGGCCTTGCTGTGTTGGAGCAGAAGAGCAGGGGCCCCAGCGTGCCGTCTTCCTCGCGCCCAGCCTGTGTGTGTGAACAGGAAGGGGGCTCTGTTAACGGAGTTGCAGCTGAGCGGCCAGCGCACCTTCCTGCTCGAACTTACCAGAAAGTTGTGTCATAGGATCACTTTTGTTTTTGCTATTTCAATCTTTTTTCCTCTTTAAAGAAATTTTACTAAGATTCTGAACACGTAATCGACTAACCTGCTGCTTTGGGGAGATGGGAGGGTATCAGCAGACCCTGGTGACCTGCGTGGGGGCGGGAGCCTTAGCCAGGGCTTGCCCAGACCAGTTTCACTAAAGCTGAGCTGTCCGGAGTGGGCAGTCATGGACTCAGGGTGTTTCCCACAGAAGGAAGCCAGTCTGTCATCTGGTCCCACCAGCAAGCTCCCGACTCCCCCATCCTGGATCGGGTACACCATTTCAAACTGCCTCTCACATGCTGTGTTTTTCTTCACACACTACCCCAGTTTGCAACATATTCGAAGGATTCTCTTATTAATGATTTCCTCCTCCACTGGACCATGAGATCCACAAAAAAAGAATGTGTCTGTTGTATTGAGACCCCAGCCCAATGCCTGGCACATAGAACCTGTCAAATGAATGAATGAGTGTTTTCGAGTAGCCCTTGCAGCTTGGAAGAGGAAGAGTTTTATAAAAATCTTTTATCATTATATATTGTCCCCCTTTCACCAGCATGACCCTGACTGAGACAAGGCCACTTCTGACCTGCCTGCCCAGCAGTGGAGAACTCACGTTCTCCGACTAAGTCAGAGTCCCCATCTTCGCTGTGAGCTGTGCCAGGCACTGCGGGAAGGACGTGGTCGGGGCTGAATTGTGGCCCCTCAACATTCACAGGTTGAAGCCCTAACCCTCAATGGGACCGTTTTTAGGGATAGGGCCTTTAACGAGGTGATTAACTTTAAATGAAGTCACGTGACCTAAATCAGTGAAATGAGGTCCTAATCCAACAGGACTGGAAAGGTCATGTGAGGATACAGTGGTCACCTACAAGGCAAGGAGTCTGACTTCAGGAGAAGCTAACCCTGCTGACACCTTGATCTTGGACTTCCCACCTCCAGAACTATGAGAAAATACATTCCTGTTGTCAAAGCCACTTAGTCTGTGGTACTTTGCTATGGCAACCCTAGGAAACTAATACATACTAATAATAACTAATACTTCGCTGTAAAAATAAATGAGAATTATAGAAAGGTAAGGGAGAGAATCATTGCTTCCGCGGGGTCTGGAAGACTTGGAGGAGGAGGTATTATGTAAGCTGGTCTTGAGGAAATGGAAGGACTTAAGCAGATGGCTATGGAGCATCTTCCAGGTGCCAAGCTGTTGTAGGCTGCAGGTCTTATTTGTGTGACACTCCTTGGGACCAACTGCATTGCTGGTGGGAAAGAAGTTCCAGCTGAGGAAATGGAGCCTGAGGTTAAGTGATTTGTCTAAAGTTACCGCACTGATAACTAGCAGAGGTGGAATCTGAACCCAAGACTACTTTAGACCAAAGCTGCTTTTCTTTCCATTACACTAGGCACAGGGGTACCAGAGAATGATAATGAAAATAATGCCACATCCACGAGAACTATGAGCCTGGCATGCACATAAGTGATATACATCATCTCATTTAACCACCTCCAAAAAAGAAACGAGCTTTATCTTACAAATTCCAAGAAGGGACACAGAAAGGGTTAATAAAACTCATTCAAAATCACACAGCTAGTAAGGGGTGGAGTTAGGAAATGAACCTAGGTTGGCTTTAAAATCAATGTACTTAACCAATTCGTTTAATTTTTCCATATGGGCAGAGACTAGGACATGGCATGGGGGCAGGGAGGAGTGGGGGCTGCATGTTGCTGGTTTTATAGTTTCTAGGCTGAGAGTCTTTTAGGACAAGGATTAATTGGCAAAATTTTGTCTGAGCAGTAACAGTAGTAATAACCAGCAATAATAGATACAGTCAAATATTCTCTTTCTCTGGGGCAAATCAATTAGGGTAAGGACAGTGTGTCTCCTTAAATCACTTCTGTACCTTCCAATGGGCACAGAGTTCCTGGTTGTTCTGGAATTGAAGCATCTGTGAACTGAGACCAGTGGTGGGTGCTCCAGTGACTAATAACCCCCACGGACACTACAGATCCCTGGGTCCTCAGCCTCACAGCCGTGTTTGTCACAAACTTTACATCTAATAGTTGTCCCTTGACCTAAGAGTGAGAGCCAGTGTTGGAGGACTAGGGTCCCAGGAACCTGTAGGTTGGGGCAGGCTGAGGCTCAGTGTGGTTCCTTCAGGCGGCAGGCAGCCTCTCCCCAACTCAGCAGCCCTGGCCTTCGAGGTAGCGAAGGTACAGGATAGCCCCTTTTGGCCATGGTGCCTGGTGAATCTCTAGTGCTCCATCACTGCATATTAAAGGAGATTTTTAGTGCTCCATTATTCCATAGTAAAGATGGGTCTGTGTAGGATAAGGAGAGCTTTGTTTAGCTCAGCGCCCAGAGTTCCCTCAGAAACAGGCCCAGGGCCTCCCTGCCTTTCCATTTTTGTTCTCCTCACCAGCAGTCCTCACGGGAGCCCATGGTGGTTGCTAAACAAGCCATCTTGACATCCTCCCTCTAGTTTCTAGATTTCTCCACTTGGATCCCCTGTCTCTATGTCCATCTTCCCTGAAGCTGAATGGACAGACCTGGGCCAGAGATTCTGTAGGACCCCTGCAAGGACACTTGGGTCCTTCCTCCAAGAAGAGCCAGTCGCTGCCTATTGGGTGACTTCACTTTCCAATGTTGCTGGTGTTCCCATTTTATTTATTTATTTATTGAGAGAGGGGGTCGGGGGAGGGATGGAGGGAGAGGGAGAGAGAGAATCTCAAGCAGACTCCCCATTGAGCGGGAGCCCACTGCAGGGATCCATCTCAGGACCCAGAGATCATGCCCTGAGCTGAAACCAAGAGTCAGACATTCAACTGACTAAGCCACCCAGGCACCCCTGGTGTTCCCATTTTTTTTAAAGATTTTATTTATTTATTTGATAGAGAGAGACACAGCAAGAGAGGGAACACAAGCAGGGGGAGTGGGAGAGGGAGAAGCAGGCTTCCCGTGGAGCAGAGAGCCCAATGTGGGGCTCAATCTCAGGACCCTGGGATCATGACCTGGGCCGAAGGCAGACGCTTAACCACTGAGCCACCCAGGCGCCCCTGGTGTTCCCATTTTTAACATCAAAAATATGTATATTCCAGAGGCAACTCATTATAGAAAGGTTTATTAGTTTAGGCATGGGTTATCTGGGTTTCCTATTCTTCTCCCTCATGCTGTTATACTTTCTGGTCATTTTCTGCTTAGGGGTCAGAGGTTTCTGGGCATGGAAGAGTAACCTATGTTACAGCCAAGATTTTGCTGCTGGTGGTTTGAGAATGAAGGGGACCAGAACATGCCATCCCAAAATATGCCTCTTTATCATAAGCATTATTTTGATCTGAAGGCAATTGAGGAATAGCAGATGCAGGAAAAACTAAAAATGAAGCCTAAAGTTCCCTTTTGTAAAGGAAATTTCAGTTTGCAAAGGTGTCCCCCTCTCGCATAGCAGAAAGGGGAGGATGCTTGATTAATTCTTACCAGTGGAGAAGGCACTGGCTTAAATCTGCATGGCAAACCCTACTAAGCAACCCTTGCTTACCATACTTTTCCTGGTCCCCTTCGCATAACTTCCTCCCCTGCCCAGAAGCCCCAACCCATCTTCCTTTATCTAGCCTCTTGTCCATACCTTGTCACCCTTTGGGGTGGTTTATAAGCCCTCAAATTCTAAATGCCTCCTTGAGTGACCTTTTTCTTTGTGAGCTTCTGTGCATACATACATAATTAAATCATTTCTTCTCTGGTTAATCTGTTTTTTATCAGTTTGCTTCACGGGTCCTTGCCATTGAATCTATAAAAGTAAAGGAAGAGTTTTCTTCCTCCTTACAGTTTTGGCAGCCATGAAGCTGGGACACTTTACTCACTCCAGAGGCTGCAACTAAAGTCTTGGAATGTCTGACAAGGGGTAGAAACTCTTACTAAGTCAGCCTCACAGATCTCTGCCTACATAATGTAATGGACAGAGGGCAGTTAAGAGTCTCTTTGTCTTGCCAAATTTAGATTAAGAAGAGAAAAATATTGATAAGAATTTATTATCTGCATTGTGACTCTTGTGAATTTGGTTTTGAGTTCTCATTGATTATTGGTCCTTTCCTTCCCAGGGATGGTCACTGTTTTCCTGTTTGTCTTGCTTCACATCCTGAGAGCTTGGCTGGGCTCTCTGCCTGCCAGGGGCATGGGTTGGTAGACCGGTGTCTCTAGGTGGCCAACCATCAGGTTGGGGACCCCATGAATTTATATATGGCCAGACAGAAATGTGGGTTGTACCCCATTGTGGCTGACTTCCTACTGACTGTTGCCAGCATTCAGAGGGTTCGTCTAAGTCATTCCTCTTTTGGGATATCTTTGGAAGTGATTTTGGATCATCAGGGCTGCATCTTTTGCATCATCTGTGGAATACCTCTTGTGTCCATAGTTAAGCTAGGAAAAGGCTTATCGGTTTTAGTTTTGAGTCACAATCAAAGTAGGTATACTTTTGGTTAAAAAAAAAAAAAGCCCCAAATCCCTTTTCCTTTGTCTAACCTCTTCTCCACGTTCTGTGCCCCTTTGGATTGGAATATGAGCCCCCAAATTCTAACCACTTCCACACATAATAAAAACTTTTTTCTCTTGTTAATCTGTCTTTTATCAGTTTAATTTCCGGGGCCCCAGCCAGAGAACCCAGGAGGGCGAGGAAAAAACGTTTTTTTCCTCCCCTACAGGAGGCAACGTGTTATTGACAGAGTAAAAGAAAAAAAAAGTTCTGTGGTCAAAGATGAGCAGGTTCTGTGGTCAAAGATGAGCAGGTTCTGTGGTCAAAGACGAGCAGGTTACAGAATTAAGAAGTAAAGTATTAAATAACCCACCTACCCCTCCCCTCCTCTTTTCTCTCCTCATGGAAAGGAGGTGTGTGGCTTCCATCAAGAGGCCTGCAAAGGTTGCCCTGTGTTGCTTCACCTGCTCTACTCTACATCCTCCTGTCCCTCTAGATTTCAAACCTCATTTGTACAGCTCTGGTGAAACTCATAAGCAATACAGGACCAAGGAAAATGTCAATTAACCAAGAAAGTGTTATTCAGCAGCCTCTAAAAAACCACCTGGAAGATTTCTACTAAATATTCCAGAACATCTTGTGTCTTTTCTGTCTGGATTCCACCCAACACACACCCCACGACCCCACCCCAAAGAGTAGTATCCTTTGGTGCCCACCATCCCTCTTCTCTCCCTCCCTGCCCATCGAGGAAGCTCTCTCCTCTCATGAGTCTTTGCCTCTGTCTAGGAAGTCTGTCCTCCTGAAGGAGCTGTGGTCTCAGGAGTGGGGAATCGAGGGGGAGATGACCAGCAGTTATGGAGGGCCACCACTGGCCAGGCACTGCATTAGATGCTCTCTCTATTTTTTGTGCTAAATGTTTACAATAATACTGTAACACATAAACCCTGTTTTAGAAGCGAGGACGCTAAAACTCAGAGAGATTAAGGGATTTGTTCCCTGTCATTACAGCAGGTGAAGCCCCCAGCTGACTTCCCGTGCCACGCGGTCGGTTCTTTCCGTTCAGGGTAGAGGCCCCAGAGCAACAGGGGCTTGCTAATCCTCGCAGATATGCATGACAATCTCTGTGGCTCAAGCGCGGAGACCAAGGGAAATGGACGGTGGCAGCTGCGGTTCCAAGCCCAGGTGTTAACACCTGTAATTAGCTGGCCAACAAGACAGAACTGACCGGAGAGCCCAGAATAAGCTTGGGGGCTTAAGAAAAGCCAGCAGGAGGTGAGGTTTCCAGCCTTCGCCTTCCCGTTCCTCGGATGTCCTTAGGAGATTTTGGAAATGCAGCCTGGAGGACCCTGACGGTGTTTTCTGAACTGGTAGATCTGGAAGCTAAGTGGAGGTGAAGGTATGCTTGAGAAGGTGATTATTTCTTTTTCCAGGAGAGCTTTAGTCTGAGGAGGAAGAACGTGGCTGCCGCATTCTGTGATCTAGCAGGAGCAGCAGACTTGAACTGCCATCTTCTTGTTGCCATAGAAACAGTTCCTTACACCTTTTCTGAAATACTCAGGCCTGAGTTAATGCTGCCATTGTCAATGCTTGGACTGCTGCTGGCTCACCTGGAAAAGGACGGCCAGGTGATCACCACCTCCCAAAGGTAGAACCCGAAGCCCTCCTTCCCAACTTGAAAACTAATTGGCAATCCCATTTCTAATAACAGAGGTGCCTGCAGACTCTGCCTGGTGGTACACTCAAGCTTTCCCTCGGGCTTGTTTCCTAGGTGAGCAATGATTGGGGAGGGAGATGCTGTTGGTTCAGTTCAAGGGATGCATCCTGGTGACTCTGACTCATCCTAGGAGCCTTGGTTCAGGGCAGGCACAAAGGAGCTGCAGATGAGAAGTGGGGTGTGCACGTACTCGTTCATTGCACACACACACGCACACAGCTCCCAATATGGTTGTTGTCGTGCTCCACCATGTTCCCTTCCCGGAGGTCACATCACATTTGGTAGACAGAAATCCACCAGACCTTAGGATTCAGGCAAAGCTTGCTTCTCCCTGCATTGACATCCACAGTCTGCACACTATTTTTATTTTGCATCAGTGTTCAGGACATCTAATTTTTTAAAGGAAGACGAGGACATTTTTTTTCCAAGGTGGAATTCTCCATGTGGAGGCAGCCTCAACGTAAGTGGAAAGAGAGCTAGACTAAGACTCAGAAGACTTGCCCTATCACTGATCTAGCGGTAGGACCTTGAGGAAGTCCTATAGCCCAACTGGGTGACATTTTTCTCATCTATAAAGAAGGATGATCAAGCCTCCTTCACAGCCAGCTTGATATAGTTAAGTAAATTGATTTATTCATTCCATAGTTATCTGGGGTGGGGAATATTTCAAATGAGCATGAGACAAGGTATCTGCTCTCATTCTAAAGTACATAAATAAGTGAAAAAGATAAGGGAGTAAATAGTGTGCAGATGAATGAACAGAAAATGTGAAGGAAGGGATTGGATGATTGCTTTAGAAGGGGGGGGAGGTGTCAGAGCAGGTATCTCTGAAGAAATAACATTAAAGCTGAAATCTGAATGATAGGAAGAAACCAGCCATGCAAAGACGAGGGGAAAGTCCTTTAGTAGAAGACACATGTAGTGCAAAAGCCTATTAAGGAACTAACTTGGAGTATTTGAGGAACCAAAAAAAGGGTAATGAGCTTGGAGAATGGTGAGTGAAAAGGAGAGGGAGACAGGGTCCAGGTCCTGCAGCCCTTTGTAAACCCAGGAACCGGTTTACTTAGATTTTATTCTAAGAGAGATAGAAAGTCATGAGAATGCTTTCAGAAGGCGGGGGGCAGTATATCATGATTTGATTTTTATTTTTAAAAGATTTCTCTGGTCACACTAAGGAAAGTGGAAACAAGAAAGCCAGGTAGGAGGTTATTGCATGAGTCCAGGCTGACGATGATGGTGGGCTAGTCTAGGGTGATAGCAGAGAGAGAGAAATGGACGCTTCTGAGCTATGTGTTACAGATAGTACAGAGTCTTGCTGATGGATTGGCTATGTGGGGAAAAGAAATAGAGGGCAGGTTAGATTTTTGGCTTGCATAGCTGGTTGAGCGAAATGGGGAAGACTAAGAAGGAACAGGCTTGGAGGGATCAAGAATTCTATTTTATTTTAAACACGTTAGGTTTGCAATAGGTCTTTTTTACATATCCAAGAAGAGATGTCATCTAGGCAGTGAGATCTAGAGGTCCAAATTTCAGGAGGCAGGTCCTAGCTGGAGATAGTAACGAGGAATTCATCAGCATAGAGGAGATATTGAAAGCCGTGGGACTGGATGAGGTCACCAAAGGAGAGAGGATATGCAGGGACTGAGCCGTCGGCCTCTCCAACATTCAGATGTGTTGAGGAAGAGGATCTAACAAAAGGGACCGAGAAACAACAGTCACTGCCGTAAAGCAGCCACAGAGGAAAAGCAGAAGAGTATATCCTATGTCACTGTCACCATGTTCACAGATGTCTTACGAACATCTTTGTGGGAGGGCAGTTTATGTTCTTTGTCACCATATATACTGATGATGTATAACAATTGTGTTCAATGCCCCCACTGTAATGTTTTACATAAAAGAGGTTTTTTTTGCCTTGTCCAAATACTCTTGGAGCTCTGGGATTAATAACTGAAGCATTCACAGTCAGTGTTTCGGATAGAGGTCTCTGAATTAGGTTGTGAAATTTCCCTACTCAAACGTGAATTCCAGTTGGCTTAGATGAGAAAATGAGTGCGTAACCAAAAATGCCCCAACAGTCAACTCTCAAGGCACAGCCCACCATGTGTGTTCCAACCCATGGCAGGGAGCCACGAGTGACCCCGCAGGAGGCTTGCTCGTTATTTCTCTCCTCTGCCTCCAGCTCTGTACTTTGACTTTGTTTGTATAGTCTCCCATTTGGCAGGGGGGCGGGCTCTGGATAAATTAGAATATGTGGAACAGTGAAGAGAATATTTTTGAAAGATCTCATGAATGCTTTATTGATTTAGAAAAAATTTTGAAAGTAACTAATAATTGTATGACCATTGCTTCTGAGGAGGCGGCTGAGCCTCTGGGAAAATGGTTATGAACACATTATTATGTCAATTATCACACAAATAATCAAATGGCCTTCTTCTCATCACATTCATACACCTGGATATGGCTCAGGAGGTCTGTCATGGGAGTTGCTCTGCTGTGATAGCTTTATTAATGAGCGAGAAGCGGAGGTAAATATTGTGCTAATTAAATCTACTGTGGATACTAATCTGGGAGGCACAGCTAGCCAGGGGGAGACACAGACACCACACTAACTCACTCTGAGCTTTTAAGTACATGGAATGAGAACAACAAAATGAACTCTGACGACAGAGAATGAAAATGAGGGGAAAATATCCTAGATGCACAGATTATGGGTAAGATGATAGGAAGAAGGAAATACCCGTTATTACTCTTGCAGCTCACCAAGAACACTGAATTAGCATGGTCCAGCCCACAAATCAGATCTCCAGAGAGGACTGGACTATTAGTTGGAAAATTAGTTTTCAAGGGCAGGAAGGAGGAAGCCAGGTGGTTTGCGAGCCTGTTTACAGAATGGGGTTCGTTGAGAGCCGATCGGCAGGGCCCTAGAAGAAGTAGAGGCCAGCTGAAGCAGCCTCCCTTCGTGGTAGAAGTTAGGAGGCAATTGAGGAAAAGGAGAACTGATGTAGGACCTCCTTCCTAGCAAGCCCAAGGAGACATAGGACCATCTGACATAGAGGCAGAGTTTAGGGAGACAAGAGGATACCAGTTCTGACGTGGGCTGCTGTGTCCAACCTCCTCGGACCTGGAAAGTATTCGGGGGTGGGGCCCATGAGGAAAGACCTGAGCCCTCCCCCATAAAGCGCCACATTCATTCATTCAATGTAATTCACATTTACTGGGCAACTGCTACTGTCAGGATCATAGGACATAAGGAAGCTGGAAGAACAAATACATCAATAAATGATGTCAACATGGAAAGGTAAGCTCAAGCTCTTGTCCTTGTCCTTGTGGCATTAAGGAAGGTGCAAACCATTCGTTGTTGGGGTCTAAGGCTATCAGGGAAGGCTTCATAGAGCAGACACTCAGTCTGGTTTCTGAAAACCAAGTAGGAGAGTTTCCCAGATGATGAGTTGGCAGAGAAACAAAGGCTGGGAGAGGCGGGAACCTAGAGAGAATGGAGGCATTCCAGAGAGTGGGAAAGCATGTGCAAAGCCATGGAGGCCTCACATGGCAGGGGATGCTACAGTGGCCATGGGTTTGGGGAATACCTGGGGCACAAGGGGCACAAGTTGACATGGCTAGTGTTGAACCGTATTTAGTTCCACTTTCTTGTCCAGCACATTTGAGATCACACTTCCTACCTTATTTGAGGATGTGGTGTGTTGAAACAAGTGATCTGGGGAGTCGTTTATTACGGTCGTATGCCCCAACCTATCCTGACTCGTAGAGTACATGTGGGGAACGGTGAGAAGTGAAGCTGGAGAGACTGGGAGGGTATAGATCTTGGGTGGGACATTTGGGGGGCAGTTTCTCTCTATGCTGAGAAGTTTGGATACTCTGGGCCTTAAAGAGATGTTAAAGGTCCTTTAAACTTGAGAGTGACGTGATCGGGTTTGGTGGCTAGATGGAAGGGTGTGGCTGAGGACAGAGATCAGTCGAGGGTGATTGAAGCAGCTGAGTAATACTGAAGGCTTGAACTAAGGCCATGGCAATGAGATAGGAAAAAGTTACTATGATAAAACTCGGAGGACTTAGTGGCTATTTATATAAGTGGAGAAAAAGAAAAGCAAGAATGCATTTAGAATACTGTTTGGTCTTTGGCTTGGGCGACTATATAGGTCATTTCCTCATTAACCAGGACTCTGAAGAGTGGACGGGTTTGGATGATAGATTATTTATTGTTTTTTTTCCCCCTGTCAATTTCCCAAATGAGCTTAGTGTTACACCCAGTAAAAGGTTCAGTCCACAGGTTGTAGCTTCCAGATTCTTCCTCTACACTCTTTCTTAGCCACAGCCTGGGTCCAACCCCACAACTAGAATCATTCCCAATGTCTTTCATGGCCCTGCTGCCCCCCCGATGGAGAAAATGGTCGAGGTATCCTTTGAGAAGGTTGGACTGTGAAATCGAGTCTACCTAGGCTTTGCCCCACACACTTGTGGCTTTTGGTGAAGTCATACCACTTGGAACAACAAGTAGTAACAATCCAGATCCTGTTAGACTCCAAATACTCAGAAGTCACCATAAACCAAGAGAAGGTATGATCCTTGGCCCAGAAAAACCTCCCCATTACAGTGGGGAAGAGAATCTCCTGGCTGGTGACTTGGGACCTAATGACCATCAAAAGCCATGGGCAGTGTTTTTCCCAGATGTTACTTGATCACCCGCTTTCCCCACCAGTCCCATAGGTCTTTGGAATCCCAAGGCTGAGTTTGTAGGTCTTGGTTATCACTTGAAATGATCACATAACAAATCTAAGAATTTATATACTGCTGCCAATAATAGTAATGATGAATATTCATTGAGAATTGGCCTGATATACAGAGGCACCCAGCACCTGGACGCTGTGGTCAGCTCCTGTACTTATAGGTGGCTGGGTACATCCTAACCCCAGGGCTGGCTGTCCAGGTTAGCACAGGGTTCAGTCTAGGGGGCTCCATGGAGAGTGGTGGAAACTGGCCATTTCTGGTTGGGAATGACACGAGGATCGTGAATCTGATCAGAAATAAGGACATGGGGAGGTGGACAAGAATTAAGGGAGAAAAGATGCAGTTTGGTGCTCATACAAGTGCCATATGGCTGCCATGGGTCATGAAGGTGCCTTCTAGCCTCTGCCCACAGAGGATATTGGCCTGCTTGGCCTGTCCCTCCCCTGGGTTCGGCAGCAGGAGAGGCCTGAGTCTATGGTTGTTGGACATCAGAGTGAACAGAGCCCAGTGATGACCTCTGGGACCTCCATGAGAAAAACAAGCCCACAGTGCAGGCTACTTATTCAGCCCAATATCCTTTCTAGGGTCCCCTTCCTCAGAATAAGAAATACATGGGAATCAGGGGGTGTGATAATTACCAGGCTCTGGAAACTAGCTTCTGTGTGTGTGGTTTTTTTTTTTAAGATTTATTTATTTATTTGAGAGAGCGAGAATGAGAGAGAGAGAGAGTACATGAGAGGGGGGAGGGTCAGAGGGAGAAGCAGGCTCCTCGCCGAGCAGGGAGCCTGATGCGGGACTCGATCCTGGGACTCCAGGATCATGACCTGAGCCGAAGGCAGTCGTTCAACCGACTGAGCCACCCAGGCACCCCGCTTCTGTGTGTTTTATCCCCCTCACAGGCTTTGGACCTCAGATCAGTGGTTAAGAGCACAGGCTGACTTCGCTATCTACGTAATGCTGGAAAATGGGCTTGTCACCCACTCTGAACCTCAGGTGTCTTTCCTAGAAAGTGCAGATCACAAGACCTGCTGCAGAATTATTGTTGTGATGGTTAAGTAAGGTAAGTCATATACAGGGGAAGACCCACACTCCCACCAACAACTTCATGTATGGAAAGGTGGTCTAAAAAAATGGAGGATGGGAGCCCCCCCCTTGGGCAGTTTTTTAATCATAGAAGAAGACCTTGGAAAGCAAATGCAGGAAGGACCTGATGGCCATGGACTTAGGTCATAAGGCCTTACTCCTCTCATCTCCCAAGTACAAATCTCTAGTATAAGCTTTGTCAGAATCTGCACCCAGAAATCATGACTCATTTGGGTTTTTTTTTTTTCATTCTTTGTTGCTGTGAGTAAGTCCCACATGTATGATGAATTTCGTGCTTAAAACCATCTGCCCACTAGGCTCAATACATATAAATATTATCTCTGGGAGTACCTGGGTGGCTCAGTTGGTTAAGCATCTGCCTTTGGCTCAGGTCATGATCCTGGGGTCCTGGGATCGAGCCCCATGTTGGGCTCTCTGCTCAGTGGGGAGCCTGTTTCTCCCTCTCCCTCTGCCTGCTGCTCCCCCTGCTTGTGTGCTCGCACTCTCTCTGTCAAGTAAATAAATAAAATCTTTCAAAAAAAAAATTATCTCTGGCTGCAGTCACAGTTTCACACGGTCTTTGAACTCACTCCAGGGAACACATTTCTGCTCATACCTGCAGTCCGTGACATGTGCTTAGAACACCAAACTAGACTGCCATTTCAAAGAAGAAAAGAATGAAAGCAGGAGGCTCAAGCTGACTGAAAACCTCACTGATTAACAAAGCAGTCAAGTTTTCCAGAGATCTAGTGCAGCAGAATCCCCCCAATGTTAATATTCACAAACACAAGGTTGAGCCTACCGAAGGAACTCAGTACACACTAGTTTAGAGTAGTTCAAAATGGTACTACCAGCAATGGGAATCTGGCAATATTTAGTAGAACTACAAATAAATTTGCCCTTTGACCTAGTCACTCCACCTCTAGGATTCTACCTCACAGATACCCTGGAAAAAATACTTGATGATGTATGCATGAAACTAGTCACTAAGCACATGTGTAATAGCCAAAGACTGGAAAAAGCCCAAATGTCCGTAAACAAGGAATCTGTTGAATAAACTATGGAACATACTTAAATGAATACCATGCTGCTGTCAAAGAGAGTGAGAAAGATCTCCACAAACTGCTATGGAGTGATCTCCAGGATACACACGCACACACACACACAGACACGCAAATGCTTATTTTAAAAAAGTTTCCATTGGGGAATAGAGAGGACAGGAGGGAAGGGAGTTAAATAGAAGCTAGACTTCTCTGAATGTACCTTGTTTTATAGTTTAATTTTGGAAACAGTAAATGTTTTATCTAATTTTTAATTACATAGAGTCCCCTAAAAATGGACAGCAAACAAAAAACAAAAACAAAAAAACCCTTATATATCTAGTTGATGGCATAACTACTTGTAGGAGGGTTATTTCAAAAGATAATGCCACAGTATTTTCACTACACCCCTAGTGGGATCTATCCCAAGAACACAGAGATTTCCAGAGACCTTACTCTGCATTTAGCAGTCTTATTGTCCATGGTAATGTTGGTATTATTTTGAAACCAAAAAAATAGGATAAAACATAAAATATATTTGCCCTAATCTTATTAAAAAGAAATCAAGATTTTCAGTGCAAGGAGATAAAACATAGACATATAAATGAATAAAATCAGGAAATTTAAATAAAATCCCGTCATTCTTACTTCAAATTAAAAATATCAGTATTAACTCATGTTTTATTTTTCATTTTCTAAAAATTTGGTATTTCCTAGTGATGTCCACTGAAAAGATTTGGAAGCAACGGTAACTCAATAACAATAAACACCCCTGGTTCCCAGATTATACTTTCTAGATGCCATTCCCCACTAAAGAGAACGAGGGCTTCTTGAGCTGGAACATCTTGTCATGCCTGAAAACAAAGAAGCTGTCAAAAATTACTATGATCACATCAAAATGACATGGTAGTCAACATGAAGGGGCCCCCACTTACCAAGGATGAGACAGTTTGAACATAAAGAAAATACTGCAATGAACTGAAATATGTAATAGTCCTGGCTTCATCATGATACTCCATATCCCCTACACCCCTTTCCCACTGCCACAATAGATGAAACCTTCTTAGTTACCTTTGGAAGTTGCCAGAACACCAACTCATTATTCTGAAAATTGACAAATAAAGGAAAATAATCTAGTAATTATCCTGCCTTTCCTAAACTATACCTCACGGCAACCAAATAGTTGCTGTGGGGAAGTTCTTTACAGAAGACACGCGACTAGTAAGTGCAGTGGGAATGATAACATTGGGAACTCACCAGTTTGCAAACCCTGAGAAAATAATGGTTTGAGGCAACAGTCACAAATGGCTGCTAAAGCCATTAGGTTAAAGGTTAGTGGGGAATTCTATAATGTATGGATCAGATTGACACCATCTGAACCCAAAGATCAAGGTCAAATGAAGCAGGTATCATGCACATCCTGATGTGATGCAACAGGAAGTATACAACATCACCTATGAAGGATTATTCTCCCCCACCCCAAAAATGAAGAATCTGAATGTAATCAAATCCTAGATCTAATTCTCAGTTCTCAGGAAATAGAGGGTATAGAGGAACGTGTTAAATGACACCATCAGTAATTTAGCCAGAAATATTAAGTATGTGGGAAATTCTACAGGCCAAATGACTTAGTTTAATCCAGAAATAAATGACATTTCTTAAAGAGAAGTGGAACAATTATAGATGAAAAGAGACTCAAGACACATACCAGATTTGGTGACATTTATTAAGATATACAGGTGTTAATTTATACTATTCTTTTGACTTTTCTGTAGGTTTCAAATTTTTCAGTTTTTTTTTTTTTTAAATCAAAGGGAGAAAAAGACTAATCAGCCAAATGAGGTGTGTGGCTCATATTTGGATGCTGATTTGAACAAACCAATTTAAAAGACATATTTGAGACAACCAGGGCTTTATTGTGAATTATTGTCAATTTTGTTGGGTATGAAAATTGTATTGTGGTTATGTTGAAAAAGTCATATTAAAAATTCATGGTGGGTGGCGCCTGGGTGGCTCAGTCGTTAAGCATCTGCCTTCAGCTCAGGTCATGATCCCAGGGTCCTGGGATCGAGCCCTGCATCGGCTCCCTGCTCCGCGGGAGGCCTGCTTCTCCCTCTGCTGCTCCCCTTGCTTGTGTTCCCTCTCTCCCTGCCTCTCTCTCTGTCAAATAAATAAATAAAATCTTTAAAAAAAAAATTCATGGTGAAGGAGTAATAAATAAAAATATATCAACATAGGGCTAAAGCCATAACATATAGTAGCAAGAACATGTTGGGTGTTGTTAGAGCTAGATGTGCTTGGGCTCAAATCCTGTTCCTTCTACTTTTTAATTGAGAGAACTTGAGTGAGCTCCTTGGGCTCTCTTAAGTTCATTTTCCACCAAATACCACCTGCTTGTAGGAACTGTGAGGATTAAATGAAATAATATTTATGATAGTGCCTAATCCATAGATATCTGACACAACTTTTCTGTTTTTAACGTAAAGGGTTATCCCATTACAGATGGATTTGCATTTAACCAATGACAATATCTTTATCTAGTGGCTCATGATAGATTTTCAAGCATTCACTATAGGCTAATTACTAAACTATTCTCTTTGTTTAAGATTTATTTGTTTGTTTTAGAGAAAGAGAGCATGAACAGGAGGGGCAGAGGGAGGAGAGAAAATCTCAAGCAGACTCCACACTGAGCATGGAGTCCAACATGGGGCTTGATCCCAGGACCCTGAGATCATGACCTGAACGAAAACCAAGAGTGGAATGCTGCGCCACCTAGGCGCCCCATGACTAAGCTACTTTTTACATCACATGAGCCCGGGTCATCTTTAAAGGGCAGAAATCAAGGAACGATTTTAAGGAATGGACAGCCCCACATTGGTCATATCAGTGAGGTGGTACCATAGTGGTCTGATGAAATGAGTTTCTATATGTAAAATGCTTAGAACAGGGCCTGGCTCATGGTACTATTATATAGGTATCATTATTATCATTATTAATGACCTAGCAGAATATAAGCCAACTTCAACCTCTGCATATTTCTCCTTTTTCTGTTTCTCTGAGCTCCCTCCAAGTACTGAGGTGACAATCTATAAATTGATGTATTTTTCCTAGGCTTAGAAAGGATGACTCAATCTCTTAATTCACAGATTCTGCTCTTGTCTTAGACTTGAGCCATTTTGAGTTTCCATTTTGACTGCATTACCGCTAATGGGTCTTTGGCTGTCATAGTTAACAACTGCCTTGACCCATAGTGATGGGGGAATCAATGGTCCCATGGGGTCCTCCCTTCAGCCTCATCCTGCTGCTCCAAGGGAAGTCTGGTCCTCACTGCGGTCAGTGGTAATCAGGGACAGAGACACGAGGCCTTTGCTAACACATCAAGAAGTTCTCGGAGAAGAGACTGGGCTAACTAGCACCCTAGTAAGTCAGCCAGTTCGTAGCCTTTCTGCTAGAGAGGAAATTTCTATGTGTTTCAAATTCTTCCCCTGCCCATGGGCTGCACGGTATACATCTCTGTGTAACATGTAACATGGGAGTTGCCCTGTGGGTGGTCACTGTGGGCTTGGAGATGCCTCAAACAATGAATATGGACTCAAAGATGTGACCTTCAGGAAGACATTGGTAAAAATACAGCATCCTGAAACAAACAAGTTAGCAGCAAGACCTATGATTCTGGGATGCCTGGGTGGCTCAGTCAGTTAATTGTCTGCCTTCGGCTCAGGTCATGATCCCAGGGTCCTGGGATCGAGTCCCACGTTGGGCTCCTTGCTCAGCAGGGATCCTGCTTCTCCTTCTGCCAGCCACTCTATCTGGCAAATAAATAGAATCTTTAAAAAAGACCTATGATTCTGAGGTCACATCAGTCTCAGAGTAAAATATTTCATTGTCTTCACCTCAACCTGAAATTGCAGGAACTTCAGTTCCCTAGAACCCGCTGCTGCCTCAGTTATTCCTGGGTTCCATGAGGCTCGCAAGCCCAGCTTTCTTTGCAGAGTGGTAGCCATCATTAACCTCTTCTCTCTCTGGGTTCTCATCACCATGTCCGCTGCCAGGCCTCTGATGCTCACCCAGAAGGAGTGGTTCCAATGCTATTACAAAGCCTCCTGAAGGTCACTCCCCTCCTTTCCCTAACTATGATGCAGCTCAATCCTCTGATGTCATATTGCTTTAAATGAACAAGGATACAGATTGGGTGACAGGTGGTGTTACCGGCTGGTTTGGAGAAACGCATGCATGTAAGATAGCTGGGGGGCTGGATGGCTGGTTCAAGGAGCCACTGGACCATATTTGCCAGTGTTGATTGGTGAGGCCAGGTAAGGGCTTGGGTTTCAGGTCAATGGGACCTGTCAGAGGACTTCGAAAGAGCATGAAGACATCTTAATCTGATCCAAATGGCTAGGAGCAGCCCTCTACTGAGAGAAGCCAACACAAGCTATAATGCTGCTGGGCTTAAAAGTATCTGTCTGAGTGGGTTTGTCTACCTAGCACCCATTTTCTAGGAAAGACCTAATCTCTTCCCATGAAGCAACTTTACATACCTATCCTATCAGCACCTCATACACCTACCCATTACATAGCCAAAATTACACTATCCAAATTCAAGTCCCAACTCTACCACTTAAACATGAGTCTTTGGACTTATCATTTAACCTCTTTAGGCCTCAATTTCCTTATTTTTTTTTCTTTGAAGGATCATAATTATACCTGCTCTGTAGTGTTGTTTGGGATATCAGATATAGGCAAAGCACTTGGCAGAGAGCCTGGCACATAGGAAATATTCAATGAATGTCTGTATCATCATCACTACCACCGCCACCACCATCAGCATTTTGATTACCCCCAGAATTCTGTTCCTTTTTAAAAAAAAAAGATTTTAGGGCGCCTGGGTGGCTCAGTCATTAGGCGTCTGCCTTCGGCTCAGGTCATGATCTCAGGGTCCTGGGATCGAGCCCTGCAATCTTAAAATAAATAAATAAATAATAAATAAATAAATAAATAAATAAAAGATTTTATTTATTTATTTGACAGAGAGAGACACAGTGAGAGAGGGAACACAAGCAGGGGGAATGGGAGAGGGAGAAGCAGGCTTCCCGCGGAGCAGGGAGCCCTATGTGGGACTCGATCCTAGGACCCTGAGATCATGACCTGAGCCGAAGGCAGATGCTTAATGACTGAGTCACCCAGGCATCCCTGTTCTTTTTTTGTATCTCATATTAATAAAGCCCCACATGGCTTATTCTCTGCATGGAGTTATATATTGTCTAGGAGCCAACATGAAAAATAAAGGTATTCCAAGATTTAGTCTCATTTCCTGGAGAACACTCAAGAGATTCCAGTCCATGGTCCACTCCAGTCCTTGGCAAATCCCACTTCCTATCCTCCCCAGTTCCCTTACTACACCAGCATCCCCAGAGACTCTTCCAAGCGACCCACCACTCCAAATCTCTCCCACATCTGGCATGTAAGTCTTCCCTTCCCCTTCCCTCCCACCCCTGCCTCATTTACAACTTTTGCAGCCTCTCCCTACAGTCTCTTTGAAACCAATTCTCCCTCCTAAAAGGTGTAGATCAGAGCTGGTTGGCAGCAGACTGGAGGTTTCCCCAATGAGTAAAAATAGTCACTGGACGTGTATGTAGTACTTTATCATATGCCTTCTAATTTAATTCTGAGTGGATAAAGGCAACATTCTCTTTAATATGCAGGAGGAGAAGATAGGAAAAGTCAGAAATACCAACAGGTTAATAAATTTTGGCTCCAGGCAATATATGACATGACTGTGGCTTGGGGCCATCACTGATTTGTCTAGGCTGGGTGTTGGACCTCAGCTGTCTGTCCATCAAGGGTTTTCGTGGGGACACTTGGATTGAAGACCAAGAATGTCTTTGGAAGTCAAAACTGTAGATTGTAAAACTTGGACTTATTTTTATTGAAATCATGCTTTTTCAGATTTATTGGAATCATGTTTGTTTGTTTGTTTTGTCATGAAGGTAAGCCAGTTTATAGCAAGACATAAGCATAAGGCAGGAGAGAGACAGCAGGTGGGAAGAGCCCTCTGGTCTTCTGGGTCCCTCCATCCAGGGTTTCCTGAAGCCTTTGGTGATATTCCTGCCTCTTCTTTCCATCATTTCCTCCATCATTCCTCAACACCATAAGTGGTGTTGAGCTGTGCTTCTGTCCCTTATAACAGAAAAATCTATTCCACCACACCCATGATCGAGATGTGGCCTTTAACGGACAGGGGCTGGGACATGCAGACCTCACTGTGGGCAAGGTAGAGCTGAGTGAGGGACAAGAGTGTAGAATGAGGGAAAAAAAAAAAAAGGCCTCCAGCTCTCTTGAACATGAGAAGTGGTGGCCCGTAGCTTTATCTGTGGTGCTGGAAAAAGCCCAGGCTCATCTGCAGGCTGGGCAGAAGCCAACAGTGAGTTGTGCACAGGCGTGGGGAGGGCCAGGCCTGGGAGGTCAGTGAGAGCACAGGGCCCTTCAGAGCTGAGGCTTGGCTGTCTCTCCTCCACCCACCCCAGGCCTGCTTCTGTCTGCACGTGATCCTTCTGTGCTCCCCTGCCTACCTCTGCCCAGCCCCTGGCTCAGGGGCTGAGAACTCAGGGCACGAACTTCCCCTGCCTCAGGCCACTGCCAAAACCCCTTGCCTCCCTCTCCCTCTCAGGTCAAAACCCGACTCCAGGCTTTGCACCCTACCTTTTCCAGCCACTGGGTGATCCCTTGGCATTTGCAGGGGTGTGTAAGGCAGAGGGCCTCATTTTAACCCTAACGGAGCCACCACCGATGTTGTGTCCTACCCTGGCCTGTGTCCTCCTGAGCTTGTCCTCCCTCAGACCCTGGGGCTCTCTAAGGGAACCTGCGTACTCCCTCCTACAGCCATGAGGAGGGACCCTGGATGGAGGGACCCAGAAGACAAGAGGGCTCTTCCTACCTGCTGGCCTATTTGAAAGTGAGATCCAAGCTGTGGTGTGGAGCTCACTTTTAGGGTAGCTTCCAAACGTTGCTATCTCTAATTCGATCTGGGGCCTATTGTGAGTAATAGTCTTTATCCCTATAGGTGTTACTATTAATTATAAAGTTTCCAGTAGGAAATTTCCAGGGGCGGGGGCTGGGGAAGGCTGAACAGCAGAGAGAGAATGGTGGCTTATGGTCATTGTGCGCACTGGTTGGCAAAGGAGGGAAGTTTGAACCTTGTTTTCTCCTTGAAGGACAAGCGACCTCTGACAACGGGCAATCATGCGTCTTGTGGGTTTCTTCCTTTTTTTTTTTTTTAAAGACTTCCCAGCTCTGTTCTTTTAGCAATTATTTATTTAAAATCATTTCTTCAGAATTGCCTGTTTATACTCCCCTAAATGTACTACTTTGTGTTTCCTGTACAGTATGTCCTCTTCAGGGGACTTAGAGAAACCACGCTAATAAGGACCATGCACATTTTGTTCTCTTAACAATTTGTGTCTTGTGTGTGTGTGTGTGTGTGTGTACAAATCACTCAAAATCTGGAAATTTTCTTTTTGTTAAGATAGATGGGAAATTGCTTGTGGTGTGATCAGGATTGTCTTTTCACAACTGTGACTGAAATCAGTTTATCCAGCCTGAGTAGCTATAGGAAAGTAGGAGGGAGGAGCTGCAGGAAAACACAGCCTCTCATTCCTCCTCCACCTCTTGATTTCTTTTTATTCCATGCAATAAGGAGACAGATACAAAAGAAGGTGACAGAATGGCTTTTAAAACCAGGCTAAGCATCAGGCACATCTGAATCCACAGGGCAGAAGCTCCTATGCTGGGGACCTTCTCACCCCCAGCCCAGACAGGGCCCTGTTCCATTTGGCTCTTGTCTCTTCCATTGGGCTGTTCCTGAGTTGTATCCTTTATAGCAAAACTGTAAATGTTGCATGTGTGCATGTATATGTGCACGTAAAATATATGTATTAAGAAAAAGCATGAAGCATCAGAATATATTGATCACTAAGATGAGGGTGGTGAATGTTTGTAATGTTCCCTTTGAGGAGCCTTTGCAGGATTCAGAACTCTTAGAAAGCAGCTGGGTAAAACAGGAGGCAAGAACAGGGACAACGAGTGGCCATCCCCGACAATGCTCATCGATCATCATGACAAAGCCTCCTTCCAGCACATAACTGTGGCACTGGGTCTGCACTCAGGAGCAGTGAGCATTGTGTTTCCGGTAAGATGGGTTCGTCGGGACTGCTGATGTAGGTGTGGGACTTCTGTGTGTCTGTGCTAAGGAGAGCAGGAGAATTAGGGACTGACTCTTTCATCCAGGGATCCAGGTGCCCGTGGACTCAGGGGGCAAAGATAGGGCTTAGCAGGAGGAGCTGGGAGAGTAGGTCTGGGAGAGCTTCGTGGTGGAAGTGACTTTTCTTGTTAGGTTTTAGTGGAGAGAGGTGGTGTGAAGAAGAAGTGAGGGCTTCCTGGCTTGTGCTCAGGCTGCGTGTGCATCACTGGAGGAGGGGAGGAGCGGGCAAAGCTGGCTGGGCTGTAGTGTCATCCAAGCTGATGATAGGCTTAGAGAAACAAGTTGTCTTAAATGGAGTTGGATGGTGATGGGGGACAGTGAGAGCCCTGTCATTCATACTGGGTAAACAATGCTTTCCATCTGAGGCCCAGAACCTCCACCAATTGAAAATGATTTGCAAATGGTAAAGCAAAATAATACTAATGCTGTTGCCATTAGCCAAGGTTTTTTTTTTGTTTGTTTGTTTTGCTTTGCTTTTTTGGGGGGGGGGGTGGTTAATTGTGTTTTTTCAGAAACACAGGGGGATTTTCTGCCCTTTATTCATTCCTTTCTCCCACTTAATAAGAAAAATGTGTTACATTCAACTGTGGCTAGAAATGGAACTTGCTGAAGGGAGAATGCTTGCTCCCTACCCCTGGGAAATTTAAAAATGTTTTTAAGACCTTTAAATATATAAGAATGACTCTATCAGAGACATTTTCAGGATGCTCATATTAATGTGTATTTATTTCAAAAAATATTTATATGAGCTTATTATGCATGAGGTGTACTGCTAGGTGCTGGAAATTCCGTGCACCCAGGGATTCGAGTGGGAGTCAGGACACGCAGCTACCTGCAGTGGGACAGGACCAGATTATAGGGTGTAGACACAGACACAGGAGGCCCTGACCATGGGGGAGCCACCTCTGAGCCTCCCCCTCTGCCAATCCTTCTCTGCATCTATAAACACACTCTGGGCTCTCCCTGCAGGAAAGAAACTCCTGGTCCCTCACACGAGACACCACTGGCTCTTTCTTCACCCCTCATCATCTGAAAAGAGAGATAATAATGCCCATCTCACAGAGTTGTGTGAATTGAATAACTGAATACAGGTAAAATAGTCAGAATGGTGCCTGGCACATAATAAGCACCCAGTAAATGTGCGCTATTATTAACTCAGTCTTAGGAAGGAGTGGGAGGCAAATGCATCTACTTAGTCCATCAATCTGAACCAGAACCTATTCTGTGTCTATTGGCATAGAATTACATATTAAAAAATTTTTAGAGCAGGTTACAAAATAGTTATTACATTATGATTTCCATTTGTGGAGAAAGGTATATTTTTACATAAAGATTAGTAGGCTGGATCATGTACCCCACAAATTCATATGTTGAAGTCCTAACCCCTAGTACCTCAGAATGTAACTGTATATGGAAATAAGGTCTTTAAAGAAGTAATTAAATTAAAATGAGGTCATTCGGGTGCATCCTAGTCCAATATGACTAATGTTCTCATGAGAAGAGAAAATTCAGACACAGACATGAGCCTACACAGAGGTACGACCATGTGCGGACACAGGGAGAAGGCAGCCGTCTGCAAGGCATGGAAAGAGGCTTCAGGAGAAACCAAACCTGCTGACACCTTGATCTTGGACTCCTAGCCTCCAGGATTGTGAGGAATAAATTTCTGTTTTCTAAGTCCCCCAGTCCATGGTTCTTTGTTATGGAAGTCCTAGCAAGCTAATACAATGGGGAAAGGGTTTGAAGGATACACTTCCAGTGGTTATCCTCAAAGTGAAGGAATTTCAGCAGGTTTCAATTTAACTTATTTTCTGATTTTAACACAACCCAGTATTTCTTTTTTTTTTTTGAACTATTTTTAAAATTTTTTTTTATTCTTATGTTAATCCCCATACATTACATCATTAGTTTTAGATGAAGTGTTCCATGATTCATTGTTTGTGCATAACACCCAGTGCTCCATGCAGAATGTGCCCTCCTCAACACCCATTACCAGGCTAACCCATCCTCCCACTCTAGAACCCTCAGTTTGTTTTTCAGAGTCCATCATCTCTCATGGTTCGTCTACCCCTCCGATTTCCCCCGCTTCATTCTTCCCCTCCCGCTACCTTCTTCTTCTTCTTCTTCTTTTTTTTTTCTTAACATATATTGCATTATTTGTTTCAGAGGTACAGATCTGAGATTCAACATTCTTGCACAATTCACAGCGCTTACCAAACCACATACCCTCCCCAGTGTCTATCACCCAGTCACCCCATCCCTCCCACCCCACCCCCCACTCCAGCAACCCTCAGTTTGTTTCCTGCGATTATGCAAGCTGGTGCAGCCACTCTAGAAAACAGTATGGAGGTTCCTCAAACAGTTGAAAATAGAGCTACCATATGATCCAGCAATTGCACTACTGGGTATTTACCCCAAAGATACAAAAGTAGGGATCCAAAAGGGTACGTGCACCCCGATGTTTATAGCAGCAATGTCCACAATAGCCAAACTGTGGAAAGAGCCAAGATGTCCTTCGACAGATGAATGGATAAAGAAGATGTGGTATATATATATACAATGGAATATTATGCAGCCATCAAAAGGAATGAGATCTTGCCATTTGCAACGATGTGGATGGAACTGGAGGGTATTATGTTGAGCGAAATAAGTCAAACAGAGAAAGACATGTATCATATGATCTCACTGATATGAGGAATTCTTAATCGCAGGAAACCCAGTATTTCTTATCAATGAATTTTCACAGAGGATGACAAGACAAAGCCATACCTTCAGACTGAGTTCCCTGCGTGGTAAGATTTCAAATCCCTGTTTGCCACCATCCCATCATTTCCCTTGGTTCTCTGCTGCCTGTGGGCAGGGCTGGTTACAGGAGTGACTGGCCTGGGGCCAGCCTGCCGTGGTCCTTCTTCAAACACCATCAGGGGGATAATGAGCATCCAAACCCAAAGGATTTTACTGGGAATTGAGCAGGGCTTCAGAAAATGAGTCCATTCAAAAGAAAGGAGAGTCTATTTTTACCTAATGAATATTTGAGTCTGGGTCACATACAAAATGTTAGCTTTTCCTGCGGGAATTCTTCAGTGCCCTTCCAGAGATCCTCCAGAGATGCCGCACAGCCTGGTATGCATCCCTGGGGTTGATTAAGTGCTTGTGCCCACATTGATAGTGGGTTTTCCGGTTCCTAACCTGTTGAGGTCATTCCGAATGAAAAGCTGTCAGTCTCTGAATACCCTCTGCCCACAAAGTTCCCACATGCCTTTGCCTTTTTCTTGCACAAAACAGTTCGGACCCTTTCCCAAGGCAGCTGGACTGCAGACAAATGATAGTGGGGGTGGGGCAGACAATGGAGGACTACAGAAGCCTCCTTTCCCAATGTTTTCCTTGATCCCAAGAGAAAAGCCAAAGAGATGAAAGCAAATCTATGAAGGAAGAAAGCAAGAATGCAGTTTCCCTCAAGGGCCTGGCCTCAGTCTATCGCATTAACTCCTCCACAGGGCACAGAGAGGAGGGGTGGGCTGACTCCCTCACACCCCCATTTGCCCCCTGCTCCAGCTGCTCGCCTAGCTTGTCAGCAGTGGGAGTTGGGGGAGGAGACTCTTCCACCAGGTAGATCTGTGGAGTTTCTGGAAACTGTCAGTTCCTGAGCCATTTGTGAGGACAGGTACTCAGTTTGTAGCCGGGGAGGGGTGCTGGGAGTGCCTGATGCACTCTGCTGCCTTGGCAAGAATAGGGCCATGATGGGGGTTAAAGGAATGATTAGGAGGGCTGCCCCGAGTTGCCTTCTGCCTCTGTGACTGCCCCCCGAGCCAAAGAAAGTCAACCATGTCTAGCATTCTCATGGCTGAAGTTTGAGGATCGGCACCCAGCGTTCCATTCGAGTTCTGCCCAGAGCCCCGCAGGGAATGCCTCTGAGGGAGAGTGCAGAGTAGCCTCTACACAGCATCACCCAGTATCAGGGCCCGAGCGGGAGCTTCCCTCCCCCCGTGTCCCTGATACCTGTGCTACTGCTCTTCTCCCGAACTCAACGGCTGTGGGACCGGCACACATGACTCAAGCTTTTGCGGCCATGGGCTCCTCATCTATAAAATGCAAGTAAGAATGCACATACCTCACCAGTTTGTCAGGAGGATGAGCATTCAATAAGTGAGCCATGATTAAAAATGCTGAGTCAGAGTTGTATGTACCAATATGGAAATAGCTCTATGACATCTTGTTAAAAAAGAGAAGCAGGCAGGTGGCAGCAGAAAACCAATGCAGTGAGTCCCTGTTTGTGTAAAACAGAAGGATGGGTAGGGTACGTGCACGCTGTGGGCTGAACGATAATCTGAGGTTCTAACTTTTTAGTTAAGTTTGTCTTTTTTCCTTGTATTTTCTTCCTTTGTCTTGGACCTGCCAGGTGGAAAGAGCCAAGAGGGTGGACTTGGCAAAGGCCCCCCACCAGGAGCTACCTGCCATGCCCTGGAGCCTGGGGAGAGCCAACGATGACTCTGGAGCCACCAGTCCCAGCACCCCTTGTTGGGGACCAAGACAGCCACTCCTTCGGCCAGCAACCCGGAGACAGGACCCCTACAACCCAGCTGGGTGCCTGCCCACGGCCCCAGGATGAACCCTGGCTGTACCCGCATGACTTGGTTCCATCTCTGACCAATCTAATGTAATATATATGTATCTCCTCCACATCCCTGCAGTGTCCAAGTACAACCAAGGCTAGAGGGTGGGACCTGGGTACCTGGGGAGAGACACTGGGAGCCTCGTCCCCACCTGTGGAAAGACATGAGAACCTCTCAATCATGGTTCTCTGGAGAAGGGCACTGGGGGAGCTGAGGTGGGTCAGAGACTCCTTATTAAAGCCTCCACTTCCCTTTCTTCTCCTTTGTGGCCCAGTTCCTGGATGTCACCCTCTGCCAGGAGCCTCCCTGGCTTTTGTTCCTTCTTCATGGCTCACATCTGCTCCATCCTGACATGGGTTGAGGGCCTGAGGGTCCCAGGTTTGACTCTCAGCTCCATCACAGTTGTCACCGTGAACAAATGATTTAATCTGTTTCCATTAGCTTCCACATCTGTGTAATGGTGAGGATTATAGTACCTACTTTATAGTGGTGCTATATTAAGATTAAATAAGATAACGTAAGTAACGCATCACATGTGGCAGGCACGAAGCGGGCATTTGGTGAACAGTAACCAGATTCACTAAAGAGAAATCTTTAAACCAGTGGGCTAACTTAATTATGAGAGCACTCACAGATAGTGGACAGAGAGGAGAGGAAGACCCCACAGGACACAGGGTTGCTGTCTGGAAGCAAGCAGAGTTTTGTCCTGTCAGAGATTGGCCAAGAAGGAGCTGAGGTGAACTCCTGGGGTACTCCCAGCTCCCGGCTACACTGAAGGGGAAGACTGAGCCTAGTTTTATTGGATAGTATTGGGAAAATATAAAACAAAATCTCTCCCAACCCAGAAAGCCCCTCCACAAGGGGAGTAGAGACCTGTAACACAAAGGTAGCTGAATAAGTGTTCAACGAGAATGTGATAGACATTGAAGGGGTTCAGAGAACGCCACTCCAGAATAAGCCATTCTGGCATAATGATTATTTTCAGCTGGAGGCAATTGAGAAAAAGCAGACACAAGAAAAACTCTCTGCCCTCCCCTTTCTACCAGGAAGGGCCGGACAATTCTTAATCACCGGAGACAATTTTAGATTCTTACAGCCCAGAGATGGCACCAGAGGATCCACATGACAAACCTTACTAAATAACTTACTTAGTTATTATAAGTATTTACATACATTTGAAAAGGACAGAGAAATAAAGCAGTGAGGAAGAGAGAAATCTCTTTCCTTATTTTCAACAGAGAGAATTGTCTCTTTTTAATTCATACCTACCTGCTCTTGAAATTTATGATAAAAACTACAACTATAAAAATTATTGAGAGCTTGCTAAATGACAAGTAGATGTTAATTTAATATTCACAGAATCCTATAAGATCCATGAAATTATGGATCTATCTTGCAGATGAGGAAACTGAGACACAAGGAGATTATTTTACTTGTCTAAGGTCACTCAGAGGTAGAGCCAGGATTAAATCCAAGCACTGTTGATGAGTGGATTGATGAAGAGAGGGACAGATGGATGGATGGGACCTGGAAAGAGATGAGGAGTTTTTCAAACTGCAATTGGATTTGGAAGTTGCTGCAGAAGGCTTGTGGGAAGTCTACAAGATATTGCACTTGTCTGAAGATAAATATTTTCTCTAAGTTTGGCAAGGCAATTCCTTCTTCCTGCCCTTTTCATTCCAGTTTCTGGGTTCAGTACTCATCATGTCCAAAATTCTTCCATCAGTAACCATTTTTGATATGTTTTAGTGGTAAAATTACAAAACCAGACTGATCGCTGATTTTAATCTTTGTACACATGTCACGCCCTCAGTGATTTGTTTTCCCCAATCTGCAATTTGGGAGGAAGGAGCTCAGTTGGGTCCCCAGCTGCCAACACACACATTATGAGGCTGCTCTTCACCAGGCTACCCTCTGTTTGCAAGAGAGAGATGCTGAGGCTTTATTTTTAGTGCCCCCTTATCTTTAATTTCCTTTCCCCACCATACAAAACCATGTCAGAGGATTCACTTGGAGGAGAAATCTCTTCCTTTTCTTTTCTCAGAAATACAGTTCTGCATTTTGGGAGTATTACTTTAAAAATGTCTTTAATGCTGTTTTTTTAAAAAAATATTTATCCCAAAGAACATAAGATTTGCTGAATGGCATTCTGATATTATGCACTATAGATTGCGAAATTTAAGATTGTGTTCCATCCTGCCTACAGGCTGACATTTCCATTCTAACTTACCTGATCAGCGACGCATGTTTTAGGGAGATATGTACAAAATACACAGGATCACAACCGAAATGCATTCAGTAGGGCCCCCTGTACATGAAATACAGCAATTGACTCGATACTGAAAGTTGCTCAGAGTGGTTTCTGCCCTGTCTACTCTCCAAGAGAACCGTGAGGCAGCAGACAGCCTGAGAGGACAAGAGGAAGGACACGAGGAAAAGAAGGGTGAGATGATAGGGCACCTGGGTGGCTCAGTCGGTTAAGCGTCTGCCTTTGTCTCAGGTCATGATCCCAGGGTCCTGGGATCGAGCCCCGCATGGGGTTCCCTGCTCGGCGGGAAGCCTGCTTCTCCCTCTCCCGCTCCCCCTGCTTGTGTTCCCTCTCTCGCTGTGTCTCTCTCTGCCAAATAAATAAATTCTTTAAAAAAAAAAAACAAAAAAAAGAAGGGTGAAACGACGAGCCTGTTGCTGAGCCGGCCACAAAGTGTCATCACACGGAGGTTGGTGTAGAAGTCAGCACAGGCAGAGCAAGCGTACTGGCAAGGGGGACTTTTGTGAGTTCATTGTGTGCCCCCCCCCCCACCTCCAGAAAAAGATACACTGAAGTCCTAACCCCCAGTACCTATGAATGTGACCTTATTAGGAAATAGGGTCTTTGCTGATACAATCAAGTTAAGATGAAGTGACTAGGGTGGGCTTTAATCCAATATGACTTGTGTCCTTCCAAGAAGAGGGAAATTGGACCCAAACACACAGGGAGCACACCATGTGGAGACATGGAGACATATAGACACAGGGGAAAGACTCCAGGTGAGGATGGAGACGGAATGGGGTTTCACTGCCACAAGCCAAGGAACACCTAGGACCACAGAAGCCAGACAAGGTGAGGAAGGATCCTCCTCTAGAGGCTTCAGAGGGCATATGACCCTGCCAACCCCTCGATTTGGGATGTGCTCTGTCATGGCGGCCAAAGGAAATGAACACATGGATTCTGTAGGATAGAAACAAAAACCAACTCTATTTCCTTCCCTCTACTGTCTTTCCATAGCCACAGTGTTAGACTATTCATGCCCACCTCTGCACGAAATCTCAGATCCCATAGCTTTTTCTGGTCATTTTAAGATATGAAAAGTCCCCTTCTGCCTAAAATCAAAATTTCAGTCCTCAACCCATTTAAAAATTCTTCCCTTTCCGATTGTAGGTTTAACTCAAGCTTACAAACCTACAATGGTAAAGGCAGCATAGTTGGTTTCTCCACTATTTCTCCACCTGACTGGTTACCTCTTTTTGCCCTCACTCACCGGATTGTGCATGGTTGAGGCAAGGGGACAGAGGAAGAATGGGGAACAAAAGGGTCCTTATTTGATATGTGCACTTATTATCTGATGGTGGATTCTCTAGATAAGACGGACGTCCATAGTCTGGCTCTTTCTTTTGTGGGGCACAGATTACAGTCTTTTCAAATAGTGGGTCCACCTTGCAGGCCTTGTTACCTGGGGCCTTCCTACTTGATGGGACCCCAGTATGAAAGATGCTTTCTGTGGCAGATCATTTATAACCCACCCCAGTGATGCACCACTAGCCCTTTCTGTTATGTTTGCCTCTTTCCTTAGAGGAAGCCACAAAAGACATAATCCTACTTACATGGCCTTACATGAGCAGTTCTCTAAAGAAATAGACCACTAGCTTAACAAGATAGAAAAGGTTGGGGCACCAGGGGGGTGCAGTCTTTTAAGTGTCCCCTCTTGGTTTCAGCTCAGATCTGATTTCAAGGTTGTGAGATTGAGCCCCATGTAGGGCTCCCCACTCAGTGCAGTCTGCTTGAGTTTCCCCTCTCCCCGCCGCCCCCCACACACACTCTCTCTCTCTAAAATAAATAAATAAACCTTTAAAAAAAATGTTTCTTCTTTGAGAAAACACCAAGTGGTGGATGATGCCAGTGCTATGGGAGGGTCTGGAGGGCCCAGGGTCCCTGGATGCAAGAAGCCTGAAAAAAAAAAAAGAAAAAAAGAAGAAGAAAATTAAAACAAGAAGCCATTTTTTCCTGTGTCAAATTGACAGAGATTTTAAACTGTTAAACTATTCAGGGTTGGTAAGGATGCCAGTACCCTATATTCTTCTGGTAGGCATGTGAATTATAACAGTGTTTTGGGAAGATAGGTGGAAATACTTATCCAAGTGTTAACAATGCACACCGGGTGGCTGGGGAAAGCGTACATTCTGGAAAGCCTTGCATTCAGGCACAAGCCCCGAATAAGAGTTTTTCTGAAGGACAAAAAGGGGACAAATCTCTGCGTCCTGAATGAGCCGCAAAGTCAGGAACATTCTGTGTTTATCAAAATGACCCAGCCGTATTGTCAGAATTGCTGATGCCCACACAACTTGAAGTATAAAGTTTTGCCTCTTTGTTCTGGGAGCCAGTTGTTCTGAAAGCTGGACTCTCTGGCATGTGCTTAGCTATTGCAAGTAAAAATTCCACTCCGTACTCAAGAAATGATTGGGGTCTTCCTTTTCTTTTGTAAACTGTATTCTTGTGTTAGTGAGGAAGAAAAGTGGTACTTTAAGATGACAGAAGGAAAAAGGAGGGGGAGTGTTTCTTGATTAATAGTCAATGCGCAAAAAATCTCACCGAGAGAAGCCTCACCAAAGAAGATACGCAGATGGCACATAAGCACATGATGAGATGCTCATCATCATACGTCATTAGGGACTTGTAAATTGAAACAATCATGAGACACCATTACATACCTATCAGAATGGCTAATATCCCGAACACTAACAATGCTGGCAAAGCTGTGGAGCAACAGGAATTCTCATTTACTGCCGTGGAAATGCAAAATGGCACAGCCACTTTGGAAGATAGTTTGGCGATTTCTTACAAAGCTGAACACACTCTCCTCATGCAATCCTGCAATAACATTCCTTGGTTTTTACACCAAGTTGTTAAAAACCGATGTCCACACAAAAACCTGCACAGACATGTTTATAGCAGCTTTATTCAGAACTGCCAAAATTTGGAAGCAACCAAAATGTTCTTCGGTAGGTGAATTGATAAATAAATTGTGGTATGTCCAGAAAATGCAATATTATTCAGCAATAAAAAGGAATGGGCACTGGGTGTTATATAAGACTGATGAATCACTGACATCTGCCTCTGAAACCAATTATACATTATGTTACTTAAAATTTAAATAATTAAAAAAATAAATTTCTGTAGTTTTATTTTTTATTTTTATTTGTTTTAGAGATTTTCTTTATTTATTTGACAAAGAGAGATATAGCGAGAGAGGGAACACAAGCAGGGGGAGTGGGTGAGGGAGAAGCAGGCTTCCCGCTGGGCAGGGAGCCCGATGCGGGGCTCGAGCCCAGGACCCTGGGATCATGACCTGAGCCGAAGGCAGATGCTTAACCATCTGAGCCACCCAGGCACCACTTAAATGCATATTGTTAAGTGAGAAAAAGTCTGGAAAGGCTCCATAGTGTATGATTCCAACAATGTGACATTCTGGGAAAAGCAGAAGTATAGAAACAGTAAAATGTCAATAGTTGCCAGGGGTTGGGGAGGGAGGGAGGGATGAATAGGTAGAGCACAGGGGATGTTTATGGAAATGAAACTATTCTGTATGATACTGTAATGATGGGGGGTACATTTGTCAATGCATAGAATGTAAAATACAAAGAATTAATTTTAATGTAAATTTCTGTGTATAGAAATGTATATAAGTTTAATGTGGACCTTAATTAGATAATAAAAATTAAAAACAATAATATACAATAAACATGATATTTACATAAATGTAAAATAAACTATAAATATGCAATATAAACAATATTTCAATATTGGCTTATCAACTGTAACAAATGTACCACACTAAAGCAACATGTTAATAATAGGCAAAAATGTGTGTGAGGAAATGAGGGATGGGTAATACGAGAACTCTATTTTCTGCTCAATTTCTCTGTAAACCTAAAACTGCTATAAAAAATGAAGTCTACTAATTTAAAAAAAAAGTCAAGCCAATTGTTTCTCTGAGTTGGCATCTCAAAAAGTAGACCCAGTTTGACATGGTTTGGGAGTAACGATACCCTGTGGAACATTATTTGTTCTCTAAGACCTTTGACTAGCATGATTCCATATGTTAATTCTGTTGTGAGAATATCCATAAATTTGCTATGGTTCATTGGGAAATGTTCAGGACCTGAAATAGTGAAGAAGTGGTTTCTTTATGAAAGTTTGGTCCCCTTTGTCCCCAGTGCCAGGAGTCTCACCATTTCTGGCTCTTTCCCTGCATACCACCCCTACCCTGGCACAGCCTGCTCCTACTGATGGAAGGGCATTGGCTTTCCTGGTTTGTTCTGAAAACTTGGCTTCTTTGAGCTTTTTCCCCTTTCATATGCGAGAAAAAAAGTAGTACAGCACTGCTCAATTCCCATAACACAGTCCGCTCCCACTGCATTGGGCAGCCCAGGAGAACACCCAGGTGAGGGTAAATCAGAACTCAAGAGTGAACATTTGTATTAATGACTTCCCAAAAAGCCATGAGACTGGACCTTGGTGAAGGGCTAGAGAGGGATGTGGCTGTACAATCTGTGTAGACGTATTGGTCCTGGGCTTCCCACAGCATATTCGGACACACCCCCGGCATTAAATATGGGTAGGTCAGCCTGCAGGCAGACCCAAATCCCAGGCAGTCCTGACTGTGGGAGGAGACAGCAGGAGATGCGTGGCACGTTTCTGAAGGTTTCCCTTGAAGGGCACCAAGCCTTTCCCAACCTCTTGGGCTGCTCTCCAAAACTCCCTGGCCAGCCTGGGTCTCCTACACCTACTCCCTTTAGTTAAGTAGAACTAGGTAGAAATAAGCTGAACTCTTCTTTAGCTCCTTTGTCTTCTTTTCCTCTTGCCCTTCTATACCTCTTTTCTGTAGCTCTCTAATTTAGTAGCTGAAATTATAATCAGGAAGAGGACATCTGAAAAATATAGCTGTCTGAAATTGACAAGTAGACTAGGTCACAAAAGGGATCTCTTGGCAAGCATGTGTTCCCTCAACCAATATGGATCAAAGCCCTCCCACGTGTCAGAGACCGTTCTGGTGCTAAAGATAAAATGAGGCATAGGAAAATGCTGCTCTCCCCCACTTTCAACTCTAGAAGCTCACAGTCCATGGGAGAGATAGATATTAAAGAGGTGATGACAATGATAATTCTCCAGAACCTCACTTTCCCTTACATGAAATTCTAGCATCTATCTTAGGAATTCCAGTCCTAGTATTTATGCATTGAATCATTCCCATTTGAGGTAATTAGATTGGGGCTGGGGAAGAGGATAGAGCTTGGGGCAAGAATGGAGAAAGGGGATATTGTGAATGGCAAGGCTGAAATAGAGACGTTTTCATTGCAACCTTGGAGGAGAGAGCAAGGAAACTGGGAGTCTCCCTCAGGAGGGAAAGAAGTGGAGATATTACCAGGAAGGCTAACAGAAGGGATGTGCATGAAGTTATCATGGTCAGAGCCAAGGCTGAATGACCTTGTGTAATAGTGGAAAGAGTTGATATACTTCTATGCAGCGAGGCTTACCAATGCTCCAACCTATTTTGAATAAGTGAAAGCTGGATGTCAGGAGCAAACAACTCCAACATATAAAATCAGAAACACTTCGAACACTTGGGTGGCAAAGTAGGCAGAAAGGTAAACCCTTTTATTGGGCATACTTATCTATAAGTAAGTAAAATTTTTACTTTTAAGCATTCCACTGATACATCGAGGAAGGGAAAGCCTAAAGATCTTTCCCTTAACAAATGGATGTTAATTACACAGTGTACATTACTACTAAGGTAGGATGTGTAAAGGTTATTAATATTCTCTTTATCTAGGATGCCATCTTTATTATTTTATTTTAGTGGATATAATAAATAGTTTAATAGAGTCACTTGAACCTCTACTTCCCAATGTATATTTTCATATAAGGTGTTAAACTCCTAACTATTGGATTCCCTAGGGATTTTCTGATGCCTATGTTATATGCTTGGAGAGAAATCTTACCATAGATACTATTGGAGAACAAAGAAAAGCAACCCCCTGTTGACCTGGGGCATTCAAAGCTGTCTTCTCAGGGAGTGATTTTTTTAGGCTGGGTCTTCAAAGATTGAGATGACATCAGCCAGGAGACTAAGAAGGAGATGCAGGTCCTTTTCACACTCAGGTTCTTCTCATAGTCTACACAAGACCATTCTGACCTTACCTGGTTGTGTTTTCAATTTAAGAGAGAGCTGAGTGGAGCTCTTGGAGATTAGCAATAATATTAAGAAACCACCCCTGCTTACATAATCTCATGTGACCTTCACAAAAACCCTATGGATAAATGCAAAGAGTTCAATTATAAAAGAGGAAACTGAGGCTCAAAGGAGTTAAACAACTTGCCTAAAATCATGCAGGTGGTAAGTAACGGAGCCAAGATTTCTCCCAGGTCTTCTGATGCTCGGTCATGTATACTATCAATACTGGTTTACTATTACCCTATGCATGTCGGAAGGAATGCACCACATCAGCACGGATGTGTTCTACTGTGACCAGAAGGAGACTGGGTAACATTTGGAACTATTTTAGAATGGAAAAATCCATTATTTGAAATCTTAAAAAAAATACATTTTGACGTAAATGACTCCAATAAATGACAGTAAGCAAGACAAGTTGGGAACGAGGCAGGGCCAAAGCCAGCATTACATATTTAGAGTAATATTAGTCGAGCCAACTTTTACAAGCCAACAAAAAGGAAAAAGTCAAGAGAGCATCAGAAATCGATAACACAATTTTAGTGTTAGCTGCATTTAAGTGAGACAGCGCTGACTCATTCAACATGTGATGTCAGGCCAAGCAGGTTATAAGGGGCAAAAATATATTTTGGGGAAAAGTTGAAAAAGGAATGATAAATTTGAATAGACCATATCTTGGTAACGTACCCCTGTGATGGAGAGAAAAGAAATCTTGAAGGACCTTCTTGGAACCCTGAGGAATCGTATTTTTCTTAAGTCTTCAGGGCAGGACAGAGCTCGCATTGGTCTAGAGGAAGCCGAGGCCATACGCAAATCACTGACAAACAAGTGGAAGGTGAATCCTGGGAAGCCAGAAAGGAAGAAAGTTCTAGGGACCAAAACAAGAAGAGTCCTTATAGCCCCAGTGCCTTTAACCTCTACAGGCAAGGAGTGATCTATAGCAACTTAGAGAAAGAAGGAAGTATTTAACTGCCAGGAAAAAAATCTGATGGGTTTTGGTGGTCCAATCCACAGTTAAATAATACTTGCCCTCAGAAGGGGTCTTCTGTTATATTAACTTAATCTCTTGTTTACAATCAATATACAATTTAAGCACCTGCCTTGTCCTCGGAGTCCCTACTTTTTCTTTTCTCATCCTTTATCTTCTTGAGCAAACATCTATGGCCAGACTCCCTAGGTATTGCTGTTGGGAGACAGGATTGGCATATTACATAATTGATGTTGCTGTTCTACTTTGAGAGGCATAATTTGACCCAGAACTCTCTGGAGCCAGGCAACAGAAGATCAGTGTAGGTTTTGTTTTATTCTATTTGTATTTGTTATCATTTTTGCTGGGAAGGATGCTTCATCCAACAATATTCATGAATTCCTTCCCTAAATTATAAACATCTCCATTATGAATATGACTTTGCTGACTATTATTTCTCCCTGCAGAATTCCACAGAGCATAGAAAAGATGGTTAAGATGGGTGGTGAGATTCCAGCAGGCCAGAGGAGATGAGCTCTAGGGCAAAGGATACGTGCGCACTGCTTGGTTTATAGTGAAATTTATAGCAAGTTCTGAGGCTGTGACTTCCAGGGACAGGGAGCCTTGAGCAGGAGAAACTCCCAGAATGGGCCTTTTGCTGCCTCTGAGCGAACCAAGCTTAAGTCATTGCTGGCCCGCAGCTGTAAATCTGCAAAAGGCTGCAGCAACTTAACTGTATCAACTGCCCAGGTTATTGTGCCCTTGAACTCCGTGTCCGGGCAATGCCCCTGGATTGGCAGGTCAGGTGGGCTAGCCACCGTAACCGCAGGCCATACAACTCTTTACTCTCTAAGCTGCTCAGCTTTCCCATCTCCAACACCTTCGTATTAGATAACTGGGACCTTGGGGTGTCATGAAATAACCAATGTTCTTTTGAAATTCATTCTTTCGTTTTACCTGGAAAGGGGCAAATCCACCCATGCTCCCGGTGTAGGCTCTCAGGAGACTGGGAGTGATTCATCTCCACTGTCAAATGAAGTGTTTTACAGGCTATGAAATACTGTTGTTCAACAAGAAAACCCCTACGTTCTTTGTTCTCCTTCACTTTATTGCATTTTTTTTAATACAAAAGTTACCCATGCTTATTATTACAAATCGGACAGGGAGCAAGCTGACATTTGACAGGGGCGTCCCCTCCCCACCTCCCACCCTTCACCCTGCAGTCAAGGGTGTCCTAGCCTGGCGTGCATCCTTTCACGCCTTTCTCAAAGACCGTCCACACACATTTCAGCGTTCCTATGCCAGTGCCGCAAAGTTTGAGTTCTGACCTCGTCTGTGGACCTCTCCCACCTTCTCAGTTGGAAATCAGGCTTTTAACACTTCCTTCTTCCTAAGTGACATCTCTATTGTGCTCAGTGTTTCTAGAGTAGCCGTTACTCAATCTGCTGGGCAAATGGGATGAAGGATGGTGGAGGAGACACAGTCCAGGGGCTGGACTCCCCGGGGCAGTGCTCTCTGCTTCCTGAGGGGCCAGTGGTCAAATAAATCGAGCCGTTGAATCTCTCTCTGGTCGGAGCTTGTTGAAGGTGTGAGGATTGACACAATGAGGTACTTGTATTGACCGCCGTGCAAAAAGCAGACTCTGGAGACATCTAACCAAGCAGGAGAAGCTGGGGAGAAGATGGTTGTTCTCCTTTGGTAGTTGGTTCTGGAATATTCTGCAACACTGAGTGGATTATTCAGGACTCTTACTTCTTCTCCTCAGCCTCCTGCTGAGGACAGTGTCAGGGCTCATTAGCACTCCCACTAGAGGCAAGACCTTGCTGTGAGAAGAGGTGAGAGCAGTCAATTTTGCCACTCATTAGCAACTCTGGGCAGAGAGTGGTGGGAAGATTGACCCTATTGGCAAAATGAGAGTCTGCTTCTCTGGGGGCTTGGTTATCCATCTAGTCCTTTGCCATCTGCATGTCACCCAGAGTGGACTGTCTGCTGGTCTCACAGAACAATGAGCAAGACAGAATTTTTAAAGGTATTAGTTACTTTCTGTAATAACTCAGTGAGTTGCCAGGGTTGTTACCCTCAGTGTAATGGCAGAGACGGCAGGAGGAGGACTCTCTCTCTTGTAAAACAGGCACCACAACCATCCTAGTATCTCATGGCTCTAGCTTAAAAGGCAAGACAGTGTGAAACAGTTTGGGCTGTTTCCTGTTTATTTACATGCCCCACCACAGCCCGGTCTGACCAGCCTGCCAGGATACTTGTATAATATTGTACATTTTGCATGTCCTTCAGTTCTTATAACAACTCTCTTAGGTCATGACTTTTATCTTCATCTCATTGACAACTGAAGCTCATAGCAGTTAACTGAGTTGCCCAAGGTCACATCAAGTCTGGGGCTCTCTAACCATTGTTTGATGAAGTGGGGAATGAAAGGGGCACAGAGGAAATTGAAGTGCACCCCCACACTCTAAAGGTGATTATCAAACCTCAGTAAGATTGGTCATTGAAGGGGCACCTGGGTAGCTCCGTTGGTTAAGCATCTGACTTCAGCTCAGGTTATGATCTCGGGGTCCTGGGATCGAGTCCCGAATTGGGGAATCTGCTTGTCCCTCTGCCCCAGCCCCTGCTCGTTCTCTCTCTCTCTCTAAAATAAATAAAATCTTGAAGAAAAAAAAAAGATTGGTCATTGAAGGTGCAGGTAGAGGGTTGGACCTGCTAAATTAGGTGGGAAGGATTTCTTTTTCTTGCCTCGTCATCTTTAGAACGTTGACTTGTTTTCATACAATGTAGCACCTCATGACACAACATGGATGAACCTTGAGGACATTTTGCTGAGTGGGATACACCAGACACGAAAGGATGAGTATTGTCTGATTCCACTTATCTGAGGGATCTGGAGTAGACACATTCACAGAAAGTGAAACAGAGATGACCAGGGGATGGGGAGGAGGGAAGGGGAGGAGTTATGGTTTAATGTGTACAGAGTGTCAGTTTGAGGTGGTGACAAAGTTCTGGAAATGGATAACAGTGATGGTTGCACAACATTGTAAATGTAATTAAATGTCATTGAATTGTACACGTAAAAATGGTTAAAACAATGTTTTTTGTTATGTATATCTTTCCATGATTTTTTAAAAGAACAGACTTTTTAAAAAATGTTCTAGTGCAAAAAGCTTGATCTGAAGGTTCTTCACACAACATATCTATGGCAATCTGCCATGTTAATAAGTTGAACTACTTCCTTTTCTGGTTGGGCAAACACTTTGATTTTAAAATATTTTCCATAAGGTTTTTGTCTATTAGCTATTTCGTTTGTTTTCTTTTGTTTCAATTTCTAAGCTCAGACAAAAAGCTCTTTGGAGTTCACAGAATTATAGGTATTTCGGTAGTTCCTCTCAAGATAATCATTTCCTCTTTGTTAGTTGGTCATTTTTTATATTTAAAACAAAAGTTGCTGTTAGAAAATGAATTGAAATTTCCACATGATTAAAAGCAAATGTCTCATTAGGAACTTACGAAGTTTGGGAGACCCTTTAATAAATACCTGAGGATTGCATCACTGTATTGTACACCTGACATCAATATAACACTGTACACGAATTATACTAGAGTTAAAAAAAATTAAAAAAAAACCACCTGGGGAGAAACTGGAGGGACCACAACTTTTTTTTTCAATGTTAAAATAAAATTTTATTTCAATCTGTTAAATCGGAGGCATACAATGACTTAAATTACATCCCTTTAAACTCCTTTCCTCGCAAAAAGCAAATGATGGTGTAAAAGGAGTATATCTGAGGTTTGAACAAAGTAACATAGAGCAGAACCTGCCGTGAGAGAGGCAGAGAACCACAGCCAGCATGGGCCAGAGCTGAGGTGGGTTTTGTTTGTTTGTTTGTTTGTTTAAAGATTTTATTTATTTATTTGCGAGAGAGAGTGAGAGAAAGCACGCGCATATGAGTGGGGCAGGGAGGGGCACAGGGCAGAGGGAGAAAGGGACTCCTCACTGAGCCCGGACCCGGGACTCGATCTCAGGCCCCTGGGATCATGACCTGAGTCGAAAGCAGACGCTTAACCGACTGAGCCACCCAGGAACCTCCCCCTACCCTGTTTTTTTTTTTTTTTTTAATTTTTATTTATTCATGAGAGACAGAGAGAGAGAGGCAGAGGGAGAAGCAGGCTCCCAAGGAGCAGGGAGCCCAATGTGGGACTCGATCCCAGGACCCCGGGATCATGACCTGAGCCGAAGGCAGTCGCTTAACCATCTGAGCCACCCAGGTGCCCCCCCTTTATTTTATTGTGGTAAAAAAATTGCCTTCTTAACAAATTTTAAAGTGTACAGTACACTCTTGTCACCTATATGCTCACCGTACAGCAAATCTACTTTTTCATCTTGCAAGACTGAAATGCAACTCCTCCTTCCAGCCCCTGAAACCACCATTCTGTTCTCAGCTTCTAGGAATTCGATTTCTTCAGATCCCTCATGTAATTGTTATCACGCAGTATTTGTGACTGGCTTATTTACTTAGCAGACTGTCCCAAGGTTCATCTGTGTTTCGCATGTGGCAGGATTTCCTTCTTTTTTGAGGCTGAATAGTATCCCATTGTGTGTAGTCATACCACATTTTCTTTACTGTTTCTCTGTTTATGCGCATTTAGGTTGTTTCCACTTCTCCGCTCCTGTGAATAACATTCTTTTTTGAACAGCAATTTTTGGGTTGGGGATGCCTTCTGTCTCCAAAGCTATTAACTATAGGATTGGGGGCAATGATAGTTTTCATTTCTCCTTCTTCTGAGTTTGCTTTTTGCTGTTTACTTACTTTTATTTCTATTTTTCATATGGAAAACTTTCCTCAAATGTCTGAGAATACTTGGGTCATTCACCGAACACTGAAAGGTTGAACTCTGTGGGCTGTGGGGAGGCGCCTGTCCATGGATGTATAGGGTTCAGGGCAAGGATCTACAAGGTGATTCGGGGAAGACTTGGGTTTCTTTTCCCCTTTTTGCTTTTTTGTTTTTCCTTCCAGAAATCCCAACTGTCATTATCCTTATACCCTTTCTTTGGGACCATTCATTGTCTTCATAGAGAATGTACTAGTCTCCTGCTGGCAGGCTCTGTGCCTGGTGTCAGTCTCCTGGGAGTGGGGAACGAAGCTCAAGGCTGAGAGCCTCTTGTTCAGATGTCAGCATTCACTCTCAGAACAGCATTTTGCCCCCCACCTCTCTGCTGTGACTTCAGCCCTCTTGGTTCTGCTCTCCAACAGGAAATCTCCTACTTGAGTGGGGAGGGGGGGCCCCTGCTTGCTGCTCCAGATGGAGAGCAACCTGGGATCTAATTTCTCCTTAAACAGAATTTCAACCAAACCTCTAGTTTTTCACCTTTTACCCACCCTTGCCTCCCAAAGTTCACAATTCCAGAGTGGCGGGTTCTGCACCTTCTGTGGGCACTTGAGGGTCAGATTGCTCTGTTCCTCTCTTTCCTCTATTCTCCATCCTACCAAATCTGAAGACGTTTCTCATTTGTTGTGGTCTATTTTCCAATTCTCTTTGCCCCTTTTGGTTTGTGCATAGATTTTTTTTCTGTTACTCTCATTTTACTGCATTTTCAGATGGGAGCAGAGATACACATACATGTGGAATCCACCCTGTCTCATTGGAAGGTCATTCCATGCCACCTCTTTAGCATACAGATGCTTCTGCATTACATTTGGGCTCTAATCCGTGGCTGCTTGTCTGCTTTCTGTGGACTGTGGTTTTTCCGAGGGCAGCGGTGTCCTTGTCTCCCCAGCCCCTCGCAGAGAGGACATGCAGTAATGATTTATTCAACCTAATGGAACTTAATTTACATGGTTGGTCCTGCCCATGGGAAAGCTGGAAAATCAAATAAATGACCACTTAAGGCCTTGCCATTCTCCCGTCCTCTATTAAAGATGGTCCTGATAAGGGACGTTTTTTAAAATTGAAGCAGAAATAGCAAAATGCTACTCCTGTAGTGCTTTGTTTACAGTATATACAGCTTTTTCTGACTCGTTCAGAGAAGTGCTTATTTTACTTAGAAGTAATTGCTTTTCAAAGACTGGCAGTTCTCATTAGTTACCAGGTGAGTGAATCTAATAAGAAGTCTTCTGACTGAGCTGGGAAAAGCAATGGAACAAAATGTATAGTGGGGATTTTTCCCACCTTGCTAACCAAATAGCTCCTGTGCTACATGTAATTGAAAGAAAATTGACATGTATTATCTAAGAGGCATTTTTCCCATGTGCACAGAGAGAACTGGGTATGCAGGGGAGAGACCTTTGAGGTCCAGAAAAGGGCTGTGCTGAGGAGAGCATTTCCCTCTTACAGAGATGTGATGGGGCATCGTTTCTCTGCTTCTGGGGGAGACCTCTGAAAGGGCTGGTATGCGTTTTCTAGGGTTGCGGGAACAAATTACCACAGGCTGGGGGGCTTAAAACAACAGGCTTATTCTCTCACAGTTCAGGAGGCCAGAAGTCTGGAATCAGCAGGGTTGGCTCCTTCCAGAGGCTCTGAGGGAGGGTCCACGCCATGCCTCTTTCCTAGCTTCTGGAAGGGGCCGGCAATCGTCGGCGTAGCTTGGCCGGCAGCTGCATCACTCCCATCTCTGCCTCTGCAGCTCGTGGCCTTCTTCCCACTGTGTGAGTCTCCACCTCTCCCGTCCTTGCAAGAAGATGGGATGGGCTTCAGGGCCCCTCCTAATCCAGTATGGCCTCATCTTACCTTGGTTACATCTGCAAAACCCTAACAAGGTCGAATTCTAAGGTTCTAGGTTGACATGAATCTTTTTTTTTTTAAGATTTTATTTATTTATTTGAGGGAGAGAGAGAGAGAGCATGAGAGAGCGAGCGAGCACAAGCAGGAGGGAGGAGTAGAGGGAGAAGCAGCGGGGCTCGATCCCAGGACCCTGAGATCATGACCTGAGCTGAAGGCAGACGCTTAACCGACTGAGCCACCCAGGTGCCCAGACTTAAATCTTTTGAGGTTACTATTCAATCCGGAAAACACTCTAACACCCTTATCTTCTTGCTTCCTACTTCTAATTATACTTTGGGAGACTACATTTGTAATCAAATACTTTCCGACAGTTCATGTAGGAGAAGACATAGGGGACTCCCAGAGAAGGTGAGGCTCCCGGCCTTGGGCAGGGGTTCTTCACCTGGGCTGCACACCGAACCCACTCTGCTTTTTACTGCTGCCGCCATGGCATTGGTTGGTTTTAGAGCCTCCCCGGTGGCTCCAGCGTGCAGACCTCAGCTCCAGGCAGTGTCCCGGAAACAGCTGCAGGGAGGCTGTCGCTTCGAGCTCCGAGCTCCGAGCTCCGAGCTCCGCGGGTCTCCGTGGAGGCAGGTCCGGCGCACGAGTGCTCTTGCTGACTGCTGACAAGTTAGCACCAGCACGTGTGGGTTTTCTTTCTGCACCTGCATTTGCTTTGAAGGAGAACAGCTTCGTCCGTACTGAAAACTCAGAAGTTAATAAGGAAAGAGAACACTTGGAGGAGGCATGTGGACAAGAGGGGGGTGAACATGTAATTTTATTTTTTCAGAGAGAAGTTTTGTGCTTATCGAAGGAGCATGTGCTCATAGAAATGTGAAAACCCCTCAAAAAGCATAGAGAAGAAAAGAAAATCACCTATAATTCTATCCCCCTGGGAAAACAATGGTGTGGTGAATGTTCTAATGATTTTTTGTCTATGCATAGATAAATTACATAATGTGTATTTTACAAATATGGAATTATGTGGCTTTGGAGTTCAGGTTCTTCGTTTAGCAATATACCATTAAATAGATGTCAATAAATACATATCGATAATTATTTCCCATTAATTAGCCTTCAGATTATGAATGCCTGATTTTATTCCTTTGTAGAGAACATACCATAATTATTTAACCAATTACTATAAGAGAATTTCAAATGGAATTTTTCCCGTTGTCTGATTAATGGGGTAAGCCTCAGAGCTGAGAAGCAGATGCCCTATCTCTCCATCCTACGGAGAGGGAGGGCTCCCAGACCCATCCCCAGTGCTCCACTAACCTCCCTTCCACCCCCAATCTGGTTTCTATAAGCCCAAGGTGTGGAAATTGGAGGAGGCATCGGATATGGAGTTCCTGACCTAGGGGAGAGTGCTCCCCTGGCCCCCCATCCAGATGGATCATAGGATTTGAGAGCATCTGTGACGAGAGACAGGCAGCTCACCTCTGAACATTTGTTTAGAGCGCAATTGCTGATCTGCATCCTGAGCTGACTGAGCGGGAGAAAGGAACTGGTTAGCCATGGCACTGCAAAGAGGGGGAACAGCCCACCTTGCCCCACCCCCCATCTGCAGTGATAAGGAGGCATGAGCTGCCCATGGCCCAGTGCGTGCCCTGGCAGGAAGCCAGGTTTGTGCTGTGTTGCTGGAACCCTGCCCAGAGGCAACAACTGGCTGCAGGGAAATGGACCAACAGCAAAAGCCTGTGGGTTTTCCAGTGAGGGCTGGAATTGAGGGGAAAGGATGAGGTCCGATGCAGGCACACCTCCCACGTGACGGGAAGCATCCCAAAGACCTCCCAAAGGACTTACCACGTGCCCTACAGGACAGTGGGCACCTGGATGTGCAATAGGGGAAATGCCACCCAAGACAGAACCATACCAGGTACAAGACTTTGCCCCTTTTCTATCTCTTCCACTCCTCCCCACACTATGCTCCAGGGGACCTAGAAGCAGTGAATGTAGAGGAGGAAAAAGCAGGAAAGAACAGTCCCAGCCCTCTCCCCAGGCAGCTCCCCAAGCCTGGGGGGAGGTAGGGCATTGAGTTGGTGATGCGACTCAACAATCTGGTCATGTGGATCAAAAATAATAATAATCAATAATAACATATGCATGTCATTTAACCCAGCAGATCCATCTCTAGGAATTTATCTAAGAGAATAATCAAAGATATGTGGAAAGATTTATGTCGTAAGAGACTTGCCATACACAAAAAGTATTTCCCCACATCCTGAAAAGCCATAATTTTTTATGTTAAAAAAAATTACCTGTTCTTTCAATAACTAGCAGGTAACCAAATTCTGATGGCCTAATTTTTATATACACAGCCCTTATAATAAACAGACTCACTCAGAATAAAGAAAAAGAGTTTTAGAAATCTGGCCATTACACAGTGGCACTGTGTCCCAGTTACTATTGCTGTGAGAATCTACCCCCAAAACAGTGGCAGAAACAACAGCTTTTCAATGAGGCTCCTGGATTTTTTTTTTTAAGATTTTATTTATTTATTTGACAGAGAGAGTGAGAGAGCACAAGCAAGGGGAGCAGAAGAAGGAGAGGGAGAAGCAGGCTCCCTGCTGAGCAGGGAGCCCGATGCAGGACTCGATCCCAGGACCCTGGGATCATGACCTGAACTGAAAGCAGATGCTTAAGTATCTGAGCCACCCAGGTGCCCTATGCTCCTGGATTTTGTGCATCAGGAATTTGGATAAGATACAGCAGGAATAGTATGTGTCTACTCCAGGATTCTGGAGTTCTAGCTGGGGAGTTGAGTGCCTGGGGTGCTAGAAACATGTGGGGGCCTCTTCACTCACATGGCTGGCACCTGGCAGACACTTGACAGCTGGGCTCAGCTGGGACAGTCAACCAGGCACGTTCCTGTGGCTCTACTTGGTAGCTGTGGCTTCTCATGGCGTGGCAGCTGGATTCCAAAAGGGGACATCCCCAAAGGGAGAATTCTAAGCAAGAACCAGAGGGAAGCTGCATGATCTTTTATGATCTGGCTTTGGAGGTAAATGGTGTCACTTCCACCATACTCTATTAGTCGAAGCAATTGCAAACCTGTCCCTATTCAAGGGAGGGGACATGGCCTCTATTTCTCAATAGAAGGAGTGTCCTGCAATTCAATTCGATTCTGACACTGAGTATCTGGAGTAGCACAGACAGAAGTTGAGGGCTCAGTTCCACAAGTCTGCCCCTCACTTCAGATCCCAGTTGCAACACCAGAGTCCCCAGGCTACCCCTACTCCACCCAACTTGGCTACAAATTTGGGGGTTCCCGTAACCCCTTTCAGATTTGATAGTTGGGTAGAATGACTTGGAGACCTTGGAAAAGCACTTTCTAATGATTTCTGACTTATTATAAAGAATACAATTCAGGAAAAGCCAAATAGAAGAGATGCATAGGGTGGGAGATACAGAGCTTCCATGCCCCCTCTCTCCCTTGCCAGCACATCAACATGTTCACCAACACAAAATTTCCTCCTCATTGTTTCAGTTTTGATCAAGACTTCATTACCTAGACTTGGCTGATGACATCCTTGACCATTGGTGATTGAACTCAATCTCCAGATTCTCTCCCCTCCATAGGTGTTGGGACGTGGGGCTGAAAGTTCCAACTCTAATCACGTGGTTGGTTTTCTGGCCACCAGCCCACATCCTGAAGCTATCTAGGCCCCCCATCAAGTCAGGTCATTGGCAGGCAAGACATTCCTATCACTCAGGAAATTCCAAGGCTTTTAGAAACTGCATGCTAAGAACCAGAGACAAAGAACAAATATGTATATTTTTTGCTATAGCACAACATAATACTAGTTATCTATATGCCTAGCACAGGGCTGGGTGCTGGAAATCTAAAAAAGAAGAAGGTTCAGTGTTTGCTTTTGAGGACCTCTGGTTCTAATGGAGAGGACAGGAACAAAACAAATTTCAGCAAATGCTGTGAAATATGCTCCTCCTGGACTCAAAGCAAGAGTGACTAACTGCACCCTGGCAAGCAGATGCTTTTAGAATTGTTTTCCACTAAAGAAGAAAGGATTTACTTGTTAATATTCCCCTGACTCTTCAGAACGCTATCGTAAGATTTTAACACCGACACATTGCTTGTAAAGTGACGGCTTTTCATACAACTATGAGAGTACAATGATTTCCAAGTCAAATGGTGGAAAATCAGATAGGGAGGAATAGAACACTCAACAACTAGAAGTGATCTCTGTATACAATATTCTTCATAATATTCAGTAAAAATGCAGAAAGGCTCTTGATGTGAAGTGAGTTAGGTTATGTATTTGATACACATGGTGCTGTGTGCCCCTGAGTATTGTACTCTGAACCTCCACACAGAAGTACAAAGGAAGGCCTGTACCCCCAAGTCTAATGTTTGAAAAGATATGTCAAGCTAACAAACTTCCTAGTATATGTTCTGTTCTCCTATTTTGACAAATATATCTTCATAATGACTTGGATAGACCAGGTTCAAGTTTAGGATCTCTTTTGTACTGAAGTACAAAAAGTAGAATAGAAATTAGTGGCCCTACCCTCAGTTTCTCTTTTCCTACTTGCAATGTGGCCTTCCAAGTAATTGTTCCAGATCTTTGTCAGATAGCCTCGCATCTGGCCATTCAATTTGCTCTGAAGATCAGCCAGTGAGAGCCTGGAGACATGGGGGGCTAGGTTATACCCCCTTAGACCAGGAAAGAGGGGCCGACTCTGAGCTCTGAGCTTTAGAGGGCCCAGCTCTGGTCTTCTCCCCATGGGCCAGGCATCTACTGAGTCAAGGAGATGTGCCGCCCTGGGAGCCTGGGAACCCTTTCCTTCTGGGCCAGGCACCAGGTATCCAGTACCTGGTATTCCCTATCTGCTGTGGACTGAATGTTTGAGTCCCCCCACCCAAATTCACGTGTCGAAACCCTAGTCCCCAGTATGATAGTATTCTGAGGTAAGGCCTTCGGGAGGTAATTAATTGGTCGCAAGAGGGAGCCCTTATGATGAGCCCTTACATGATCAGTGCTCTTATAAGAGACAAGAGGGAGGTGATCTCTGTCTCCACCACATGAGGACACAGCAAGAATGTTGCCATCTATAAACCAGGAAGAGACATGAATCAGCTAGCGCCTTCTCCTGGAATTCCCAGCCTTCAGAAGTATGAGAAATAAATGTCTGTTGTTTAAGCCCTCCAGGCTACGGTATTCTGTTGTAACAGCTCAGATAGACTAACTGGGGACCGTCCCAGTGTCCTTGAGCCCACTGCTGGGTCCTGAGTGGGCGTCTTCCTCAGGCCGTCACCATCGTTGACTACTACACTGGTACTTGTATCCCTGGGCCTGAGGGGTAGCCAAGGGTGGCTGTTTACAGGTGTGCGGACATGTAGGCTGGGGTGTCCATTTGTGGGGGACTTGGAGCCAAGCAGGGGACAACCAGGATGGCAGGAAGGGCTGGGTGCTACAGGCCAGCCCTCGCTGTCCCACCACATTCAAAAATCACAAAACTGTACTTAATGGCAACATCAAACTGTCCAACAGGGAAGAAGGAAAAACACCTCTGTGACATAAATAAACCTGGCTCCCACAGAGGGATCACAGCCTAGATCACTAGTTGAGACAGAGAGTATTTCCTAAGGGTGCAGACACATGCCTTACAGTAACCGGACAGAGGGGGAGATCGAACTGCTAAACTGACAGGCCAATTTTTGGAAAAGAAGAACTTGAAGGGAGCACTGACATTGAAGAATAAACTCTACGAAATAAAGAAATGCAAATTCAGCCAATCTCAGAGACCAACTATTATGAAAAGTTGTCCTGGAAGTGAGGAGTGGATTGTTAAACCAGAACTTTCTAGGAGGTAAGATCTTTTCAGGGGTTAAAAGACCATCCAGAGAAAGCCTGTGGATCAGCCTCTGCCACACACACATGCTGGGAACAGGTTGGGCAAGGGCCCAGGGCAAGTAGCTATAGATACCTGTTTCTCCAGCTGCACTTCTTCTAGAACAACCAGCGGTCATGCCCTCACTCGACCCACATTCCTTGAGGCCTATTATACACCGGGTATGGGTTAGATACAAAGAAAGAAGGCAAAATCCCACCTTCATGTCTGTAGTCTGATGGTCTGTAGCAGCAGACCGAAGAACACAGGGAGATACACGAGAGAGCCTGACCTGGCATTCACACACCGTCACCATGTGATCTCAAAGTTATACAGTGTCTCCAGGTCTCAGTGTCTCCAGTTTAACTCTTAGAGTTAAAATGTCATTGCTTTTCATGATTCTTGTAATTAAAGTCTGTAGCTTCATTCGGGGGAAGATGATAAGTTGTAATGTTTTTCAATGAATGATGCAGTTGGGGAACCAAGGAATATGGAGGACAATGACGTTCACACGATTACTGCTGCTTGCTCTTCCCGGGCAACTGAGTTGCCAGTTGCTTCTCCCCGTGAGCATACCTCTGTTTTCTAGATCCAGGGCAGTATTTCCAGATGAGTGGTGTGGTCCCCAAGCTCCCAGCAGGAGCTATTTTTTTTTTTTAAGATTTTATTTATTTATTTGAGAGAGAGAGAGAGCAAGCACGAGTAGGGTGAGGGAGAAGCAGACTCCCCGCTGAGCAGGGAGCCCCACAAGGGGCTCAATCCCAGGACCCCAAGATCACGACCTGAGCCAAAGGCAGACAACCAACTGAGCCACCCAGGTGCCCCTCTAATAGTTTTTTCTAAAGGAGTCTTACCTCATTTGATCTAATGCCATAAAGTAACATTCGAAATGTTCTTTCCCAGTGAAGCTGGAGTTGGAAAGTCATTGCACTAAGTCTTAGATGCCCAGGGAGCAGTTTGATGGCACAACCAAACATCAACTTTTTGTGTCACCTTCTACTGTGGTTCTTTTGCTTTGCTTTCTCTTGCTAATGGCTTTGACCAAGTAAAACATTCCCGTCAGCTTTGTCCCAAATGGAACTAGACAATTTCACCAAGTTCATCTCAAAACTGATTCACCCATAATTCCTCTAATCAGGGGAAGACATAATATCACAAGCCGGCTACCCAAAGACCACCAAGAGACTCTGTTGATTTTCAGATGAAAGATGTAGAGAACCAGACTTGAAGTCTGAGCTTAGTGTGCTTTGGTGGCATGGGGTAGGGCTAAGAATATTCCCAGTCTCTTTTTTACCTTCCTTTCCACAGAAGAGTCTGTCCAAAAGGCAATGAATACTTGCTTCTTGGTGCAACTTAGTCTGGTATGGGAAGGTCAGGTTTTGCAGGATCTGCATCGATAAAACAGCTATAGATTTTGCAGGAAGGCAGCCTTGCACTGGGGTTCCAAACTTTTCAGACGGTAGTCGTGATGTGGGAAAAACCAGTTAGTACAATGCAGTGCTAGTTAAAAGCAGGGTAGATTTCCCTCAAAGGAGCTCTGGAGAAGAGCCAGCTTCATGGGTGTGGGACCTGGGCAAGCACCCAAGGCCTGGCGCTTAGAAGGGCCCCATGCTAGGTTTAATGTGCTATTGTCCCTGTCTGGACATCCTTCATTTTTGGACAAGGGGCTCTGCAGTTTCGTTTTGTACTAGGCAACTTATGGAGCGGATTCTGCTCTGGAATCAGAACTTGTTTGAACTCTGATCCACACTTATTATTATTACTACCACCGTTCTTACTATTTGTGCAACTATTACTACTGCTAGCTATTATTTCCTGGGCTCAGCGGTAGGTGCTGTGCGGGGGGCTTTCCAGCCATCGCTGTTTGAATCCTCACCGCAACGCTACGCTAGTTACCACTGGTGCCTTCCTTTTACAGATGATAACACTGAGGCACAGAGAAATTAAGTAACTTTCTAATCTTGCATATGATCCCAAGTAGTTTCATTTCAGAGCCCGGGCTTATAACCACTGTACTATTAAGCTTTACTCGCTTTGTGACTTTGGGTAAGTTACTTAGCCTCTCTAAACCTAAGGCTTACTATCTGTAAAATGGGTATACTTTGTAGTGGTGAGAACAGAACGATCCATTCCCACACTCAGCCACACACCCGGAACTGAAACCACCCTTAGTGTCTAGTGACATGACTTTGCTGTCTTCATTGGCAAGTCTTTAGCATGTCTTCATTAGCCTGACTTGACTTTTCTAGGACCAGGCAAAGTTTGATTGCCCATTAGAGGAACTTCCTATAAGATGCATCAGCTCTTCAGTGGAAAGCGTCAACAGGAAAGATCCTTTGAAGCTCTCCTCTCCAGATCCTCACCTTGCTGTTTCCAGCAATCCTGGGCTGTCATATCATTCTTACCCAGTCCAAATCAGGTCCTACATTCTAAGACCCACCTTGAGCCAAACGTCTAATTCTCAATTGATTCTGACTTTCCCCTCCCCAATCTGAGACACCACCAGGGTGGAGTTAGTGTTATCTCCTGCGTTAAAGAATAAATTCAATTTTGTTTTATCAACAGAGTCTCCTGGTGGTCTTTGGGGAGCCAGCTTATTGTAGTTGGTACAAATCTCGGACCACAAACTCAGGTGTGTCTGAAATAGATCTCTTCGCTTCTCTGTAACTCCGTTTCTGTGTTTGGTCCCCCATCCCCTTAAGTTGTTGGAGGCTGACTTTCTGACACTTTTGTGTTATAGGGGAGGAAAGACTTCCTCTACCCTCTTAGGTTCTGTGACTGGACCTAAGAGTTAAACTGACAAAAAAACAGGTTAACAGGAGAAAAGAGCACGAGTTTTATTTGATGTGAATATTTTTATATGTACATGGAGGTCTTCAAGTACTAGAAATGAAGCCCTAAAGAAGTAAGTAGGCCTGAGAGCTTCTATCCCATTTTAACAAAAAACTATGCATTGTGCAGATGACAAGACAAATGAAAAGGGCAGTTGGGCTGGGTCAGGAGGCAGGGGGAAAGTGACTTGGAAACATATGGGGGAAATTAATGGAAGATTTTTGTTTATGCAGATTCATCTCTGCTTTGACTCTCCATTTCCAGTAATAAGAATGTTCTCCTCTTCCTGATACCAGGAGGTCACCTTTCTCAGAAAATGTATGCCCTGCTTTTAGGTAGAAATGGGGAGGTCAGAGAGCCATTCCTGCATCTGATGTTCCTCAGTTGTCTTAAGGTCAAAATTACCAGTATGCCAAAGTGGCATATTTTGGGGTGGCATGTCCTGATCTCTTCCAGGGTCCTAGCCCATTCATATTTTCCAGAATTGTGTCCTTGCTCACATGTTACTGGGGAACATATTGGGCAATGTGCTGGGGAAGGTCCTACTAGGTTCTCAATCTCCTTGAACATCCGTCAGCTATTAATGACACAAGTCGCTGCTGAGACCCTCCTGTTCCTTTCAGCAAGCTATCCACATCCATTGGCAGTTGGAGACTTCTAAGTCTCCCTTGACTTCGGACTTGCTAGAACAGAGTTTAGAGTTCAGGGATCTCACTGGGGAAGTTCAAGGTCAATCTGCCTCAGGAGACCATGTGGCCATTTCCCCTTCCAGGGCTTCTCTCAAGGAAACTCTCTGTGGAACCCATCAGCCTTTTCCTTCCAGGTTCTGGTAGCCTACTGCAGGGAAGGAAGTGAGTACTGGCTGAGCCCACACTCCTGTAGATTCAGAATTCCCACCTTTGTTCCTTCTGGTGTCCAAGATAACTTCACTTGAGTGCACCTTAGCTTCCTTGGTATTACCTGTGGGCTCTTTATGGGTATGGCCCATCATGAGACTCTTGGTTTTCCTACAAGCAAAGCCGGAGAAGCATGCTTGCATTGCCCCCAGCTAGGAGCTACCATGTGGGACACATGCCTGCTGGACACTGAAATATAAAATGTTTCTCCCTTTTCTCGGCACACTGGTTCTCTCCTGGGACCAAGGTTTTGTCCCTAGGCTATCATCCTGGGAATCCGGAAGCATGGATTCTTAGTTGTGTCTCAGTTCTGGGGGCTCACGTGTTGCCAAGCATTCGGTGGGGCTGCAGCAGAGTGTGGCATTTGGTCTTCAGTGCCATCTGGCCACATGGATGTTTTCTGAACTACCCTGTTTGACGTTGGTCACTGCCCTCACAGATGACCACTTCTCTCCATCCCTTTCCATCTATGTCATGCTCAAGGATAGAGGACTTGTCCTGCTAACTCCAGAGCATGCTAAGTTCTAGAATCTGAGAGGCTGCCCAAAGCCCTGTCTACCACCACGTAGCCATATGTCTCTGAGATCTTACCCCAGGGCTCCCAAGAAGCACAGATCCTGAGTTCTGGAATCCTCTAATCCACCAATAGGATCTAAGACTTTCCTTGGCCCTGGAAAAAGAATGCTGGGCCCTGTTCTGGTGACATCTGCATAACAAATTACCCCAAAACTTAGGGCCTTAAAGCAACCATTTTATGATGCTCATGGAATCTATATGGGGATACCTTACCTCTCTCTGTTCTGAGGCCTCAGATGGGCACAACTTGATAGCTGGGAGCTGGAATCATCTGGAGGTTTCTTCCTTCACATGTGTGGTTGTGGATGGCACTGGGGACCTCAGCTGGGGCTGCTGGCCAGGACACCTCCTTGTGGCCCCTCCGTGTGACCTGGGCTCCCTCACAACATGGCTGCTCAGGGCTCCACAGGCGAGTGTCTCAGCTCCCAAGCAGAACTGCACGGCCTTTTAAGACGACTCTCAGAACCCACATCCTGCTATTGCCACCAGTCCTCCAGCCTGCCCGGACTCAAGGAGAGGGGCACAGACCCCCCTTTTGAGAAGCCTGCCACAGTCCCATTGTACAGAGACCATGTGGGATGGGGGACATTGTTGTGACCATCTTTGGAAACTGTAACCTGCCACAGCCCCTCCAGGACTCTCCAAGTTTTATTCTGGTTTCCCCATCATCTTTTCCTAGTGTGGGTGGGTGGGGGGATGGGTGCAAAAGAGGACTCCTCTTTTATTTTTTAATCCTTGAACATTTTGGTGATTCTAATAGTCCTCTCTTTCTTCCCCGTCACTGGCTTGTGGAAACCAAGATAGAAATGCTCCTCTTGGGGAACCTGGATGGCTCAGTCGGTTAAGTGTCTGCCTTTAGCTCAGGTCATTATCCCGGGGTCCTGGGACTGAGTCCTGCATCGGGCTCCTTGCTCAGTGGGGAGTCTGCCTGCTTCTCCCTCTGCTTGTGCTCTCTCTCTGTCTCTGTGTCAAATAAATAAATAAAATCTATATGGTGTTTTTTTCTTTTTCAAATAAATAAAATCTAAAAAGAAAAAAAAAATGCTCCTCTTGTTTCCTTTGCAGTCAATGGCTGCTGTTCTTAAATGGCCTGGTGGGAACCATCAGGGGTATCTCTCCAGATACTCTCCCACCACAAGGAAAATAACAAGGATCCCAGAGACCTGTGAGAATTAAAGTGAGAACATACACAAAAACCCTCACAACACACCTGAACTTGAACCTGTCTGCCCTTCCTCTGAAGAGACAACCTCATGCAGGGCATAGCCCTTCTGCGGAGTTGCCTTTGCTAAGCAGGGTTGACTTGAGGAGAGTGAATTAATATAAACTTGGACTTGATGGTAGAGATTCATAAGTAGTCCTTTAAGAGCATCTGAGAGGGAAATGCTGCTTCCTCAGGCCCTTTATGGCTCTAAACTGCCTGGAGCCATTCCACTCACCGGCCTTGCAGCACCCCAAGGGTCACTCTGGCAGCGCCTCATTTCAGACCAGACCGTCTGTGTGAGCTGCTGAGGAAGCCCGCTCTGGGGGGCATTTCGCCGGGCTTAGGGGTGAGCGGTGCTTTCTCAAATTCAATGTCTGCGTCCCCCAAGAGTGGAGTCTTCAAGCCCTGCAGCCTGTGAAGTGACCACTAAATCCTGCAGCTGAGGACAGAAAGGGTAGGAACATATGTCACCCCTGCTGGCAAGGAGTCACCTGTCCCCTCCTCAGGCGGCCAACCTGCAGGACGTACACAACCACTGGTGGTGTCCGTGCAGGGCTCCTGCCTTGAACAATGTTGTGGATAATCTGTTGCCGGCAGTGACAGAGACTCTGCTACCATCTCCTCTGCCCTTTCTTCAGAAAATGGGAGGAAAGTCAAAGTCTCATAATGAAAACAACTTTTCAAGAAAATGTGCGGAGAAATTGCTTTGTCATGTACGGCAAAGGGGAAAGTTGGCCTAAACCCTTCGACTGGGGGCGCAGTTACCCTCTCCAGGCCGGGAAGAGGCTGGCAGTGGGCTCAGACAGGGGAGCTTGTTGTTCGTGCTGTTGGAAGCAGAAAAGGTGACACCTTTGCCTCTCTGTGGTCCCGGCTATAATGCGGCAGTTCTCAGCTGATGCTTTTGTGATCACAACGTTCTTTCTAACACCAGATTCTTTGGCGATCTATGGGCAGCCGTTGAAAGGCGACAACCCGTGCAAAACCAGCCGACAGCCTTTGCCCCACAAACCTGACCACGGCACAGCACAGTGATTGTCTGACTCTACGGTCACTGTCTGGGCCGTTTGGGTGTTTGGACAGAGTGACTGCTGCCTGGGCCGCCCCTCAGGTGCTCTGGGGCCACGTTCTCCCCCGGTCCCATAGGAGGGGTCCTGTCTGTGCAGGGGGCTCTGCGGTGTTCCATGCCTCGCCTCTTACCTTGGCCGCCATGGTACCCGCTCCACGTCACCTGGGTCCGATCGGCCCAGCTCGCCTGCCGTCTGACGGCATGGCCCTGCTGTGCCAACGCTCAGTGGTCGTCAAATGAGTTATATGCACCGAGGACAACCCGTTAGCACGTTTGTGAAGGGATTCCTGCACAAATGGATAATGTGTCCACACGAAGCCTTGTTTGACGTATTAATCTCTACCTAACCAGCAAAATCCCGCCGGCCCGGGTGCCCTCCCGCATGCTCTCCCCTGATGCCCTGTACTCACCAGATATCACCATGTTTGCCATTATGCAGCCAAAGTACCCCTTCCTTGCCCGTCTTCCCTATCAAACCATAGACTCCCCGAGGAAAGGAATGTTTTGCGTGCCACTGTATTCCCAGTCAGGTGCAAGGTGCAAACGGCCTCGCACCTAGCAGGTGTTCAGGTCTAATCCTGTAATGGTTCTACTGAGCTGCATTTTTCTTTTGGTAACTGGCAGACACACTTGGGGAGACCTGATCCCTAATTCTATAGTCTCTCTATGCTTGCACTGAGTCTAGCACTATTTGTCAGAGAGAGAGAGCACAAGCAGGGGGAGTGGCAGAGGGAGAAGCAGACTCCCCGCTAAGCAAGAAGCACCAAAAAAAAAAAAAGTTTGGTGAATGAATTAGCTGGAGGTGTGCTTAAGCCAAAGAGTAAAATGGATGCATTCATTTAGCTAAGCAGCCATCTGCTCATAGTCTTTGGGGACCTCAGTTGGAGGAGGGTGGGGACCTCTTAAGACAGGAAGAGTCACATAGAAGGCTGGTGGCTATGTAGTGGGGGATGGGAAGGGTCAATGCCCAGAAACGTTAGCCTCAGAAGCCCCCAGGAGTGCTCATCTCTGGAAGCGTGTCTGGAAGTGGAGATTTGTGGCTCACTACAAAGGCTGAGGAGTTATTCAGGGCTCCAGGTTTGTCTAGTTGGGCTCCCTCCCAGGTACTGGGGCTCCCATCAGCCAGACCTGGGCACCATGGCCCCGCCTTCCTGCAGTGTTATCCCCGCCCCATGAAGCCGGGTGGAACTCTCCATTCCACATGGGCCCCAGCGAACACTGTTTTCCAACAGAGGAAGGAAGCCCTCCTGGAGGTTTCTCTACAGCAAATGTCTGCCCCACGGCGAGTTCCACATGCCATTTCATAACGTATTTCCCAAAGAAAGAAATAGCTGACATTGGTGGCTCCCGAAGTCGCAGTCAGAAAGCCTTCTCATGTTTATTTATTTCAAATATGTAGGCATTTTTAAATTTGAAACTCACCTCAGTGCATTAGCACGCACAGTAACTGCCTCATAAACCGCTTTCATTCAAAACCCACGGCGATGACATGTACTAAAGGGGAGCGTCAGAAAACCAGGGCAACCAAGAGCCACTCTCTTCAGAACCCGGAGTTGCATATCAGACAGACCAGGATGCTCTGGCTCCTTTAACAACGAGCACTTTCCAGTCAGCGCTGGGCCTCAAACTGTGATCTGAGATCTGCCCGTTGGCACACGCCTGGCACCCCCTAAGTATACAAAAAAATGTCCGTTGAACTGGAGGTAGACCCTCCCATTCAATCAGATTCCTGTTGCTAAAAAGGGAACCCACAATATATAATTTTTTTTTTTTTAAATTTAAATTCAATTAGCCAACATATAGTCCATCATTAGTTTCAGAGGCAGAGTTCAGTGACTCATCAGTTGCCTATAACCCCCAGGGCTCATCACATCATTTTTAAATGAGCTAAGGATTTTCACATACAGGGTTTTTCTGGGTGCCAGATGAGCTTATCCACAACCTTAACAGAATGACTTTTTAAAATGAAAACGAAACGGTCTCTTTGAAGTGTTAAGGAAAGCATCCCCTGGTGTGGCGTTCTGCTCCCGTCCCTGGCTTATGCGACTCTAAGCTCAGCCTGCCATAGGAAACGACTCGGTCCTGTTGGGCTCCTCCAGTTACTCAGTTCCTGGCTTGCCCTGCCTTCACCCCCAATAAAGAGAAGCCCCCCTTCTTTCATAAGCATATGTCATCCCCAGGAGTTGGAATCCTGATGTTTGCTGAGGTTAAGGGCTTATCCCACTGTTCCCCTCTACAGAGCAGCTCTTGGTGGAGAGGGCCTGAGGGGTGGACTGCATCCCAAAGACCGGAAAACACCCTGCCCCATCCTGATCTGCATGCTTTAAGCTGAGGGACAGTCTTGGGGTCATTTGCTCTGAACTTGGGATCATTGCCCTGAATTCTTGTGGTTCTGGAAGGTGCTACGTGTCTGGTCAGAGAGGCAGTCTCAGCTGTGCTTCATAGCGCTGTGGCCAAGGGGGATGGTCCCAACTGTGCAACGAGTCTACAGAGAGGCAGGGCTGCCGTCGCCGCCTCCCCCCACCCCCGGCACCGTGGAAACAGCAGCTGTCCTCAGGTTCTAACCCCAGGCATCCGCCCCGTCACGGTGCCAGCTTTGGGGCACATGTGTGTAACCCAGATACAACTTGGAGACCAGTCTCAGGGTGATGTCATGTTTTTTTAAAAGATTTTATTTATTTATTTGTCAGAGAGAGAGAGCACAAGCAGGGGGAGTGGCAGAGGGAGAAGCAGACTCCCCGCTAAGCAAGGAGCCCAATGTGGGGCTCGATCCCAGGACCCTGGGATCATGACCTGAGCCGAAGGCAGATGCTTAACTGACTGAGCCACCCAGGCACCCCTCTGTGATGTCACATTACAAAAAGTAGTCCAGATATATATTTTGTAAAATATGTTTATATAAAAAAATACATATACAAACACACAGCCTAGTGGAATTCCTTCTCAAACTCATTTCTTTTTTTTTTAAAGATTTTATTTATTTATTTGACAGAGAGAGACACAGCGAGAGAGGGAACACAAGCGGGGGGGGTGGGAGAGGGAGAAGCAGGCTCCCTGCAGAGCAGGGAGCCCGATGCGGGACTCGATCCCAGGACCCTGGGATCATGACCTGAGCTGAAGGCAGTCGCTTAACCAACTGAGCCACCCAGGTGCCCTCAAACTCATTTCTTGACAATCCTTTTAAGACTTTTCTCTCACTCTCAATCTCAGCCTTCCTTCTCTGTACTACATCTCCCAATGAAGACTTCTCTTGCCGTTATGTGCTCCCTGTCTGCTTCCCCACCAGACCTCATTGCTCATGCACTCTGTGCCCCCAGCATGTGTATAATCTTCCTCTGATGATTTTCCTAGTGAGAATTTGCCACCCTGGAACTGGAGTGAGTAAACATGCTCCACTTTGCTGTATGCAGATGGACAAAGTCAACCCACCATGCCCTCCCTCCAAGGGCACGTTGCCCTCCCATCCAGTTCAGGCTACCCTTCTTAACCCATAACATTTGTCCAAAATCCCAGTCTTGGCAGTTCTGTACGCTTCCTTTAGCAAACATTTTCCAATCCAGAAAGGAGCCTGGGACTCTTGCATGGATGAAAGAACCATTCTAGGCCCTGCTTTTCTTGGATATATGTCCCCTTGCTACACTAGAGCACTGCCAGTTGGCAGACGTTTAGTGACACCCAAGGGCTATGTGTCTGAGTCAGGACCCCCTCCTCAGCACCTTGTGTGTTAATACTATTGTCAGAAGATCAGCTGCTTCACCTCTCACCACCTCCCATTGTATTTCTCATCTTTAAATCAGAGTGGAACTAGGTTCTGAGCTATAGAGGATTGCCTCATCTTTGTAGACCTCTCAAACTTTCAGCAAAGTATTCCCCAGTTGTAGAATCTTGATGGCCTTGAGTTTCCTAGTAATAATACTAGCATTTATAGTGCTTGTTACAAACCAGAAATTCTTCTAAACTCTTTGAATGAAATGTCTCGTGTAATCCTTATGGCAAACCCAATGAGGTTCATACTATTCTAAAAGTCATCCTATGCCGTGTAATAGAAACAGAAAACAAGGCCCACAGAGGTTGAACATCGCTCAAAGTCCTTGTTCACTAAGTGCAGGACCAGGGATTTGAACCCAGGATCTCTGACTCTAAATCCTATTCTAGGTACACAGTCTCAGAGCAGTAATCACACCTTTCAAAAGTCATCAGCAACCTAATGACTGAGCCAGGGCCAATTTTATACCCTGAAATTATAGCATGCCAGCACCCCTAACTTTCTACATTGTATTAGAGTTATTTCCTCCTGGTTTTCTTCCCTGCTCAACTAAACCATAAGCTCCTGAGGACAGGGATGTTACTAGGTCTTACTCCCTGCCTGGATACAGTCACGGGACTTAATAAATGGTGCAGAACTCCGTTTAGTGCTGACTATGGTAGCCATGTGGGTACACCATTCAGATCTACCTTCAAGAATCTGCCATCCAGCTGTGAGGAGTGCAGTTGGCTGGCAACCCTGAGCTGCAGTTGATAATGTTGGAGCTGAGACTGTGCTCTTTGCACACAGCCCCCAGCCCATGACTGGGCAGGTGACAGTACTAAGGTCTAGTCATCTCTTTTCAACATGGGGCTTCTTTACTGGGCAATCTTCCCTTAGAGCTCCCTGTCAAGTTGGATGGGACTTTGTCGTACCTGCGTCACACTGGGAGGTATCTGCCAAATTCTGCTTCCTTCCCCCTTTCCTCACATGGAGGTCAGACTAATGTTGAGATCTGAAGGCTTTCACTGCCCAGTCTTGCTTTGTCTCCTTCAGTCTTTCACAGGCTTGCCCCAAATAAACCTCTTACATTCTTAACTTGGCCTCTGCTGCCTGAAGGACCCGAATTGACAGAGTGACCAATCTGATGTTCTTCAGATCTCCTGCCACGGGGAGCATAGTTGATTGACAGCCTCAGCCACCGCCCCTCTGGGCCCACCACTGCAATCCTGCTGAGGCCACATTCCTCCAGGCTGCTCCCAGATATGCAGAGCAAGCTAGGGAGTGATACAGAACCCCTCTGACGGGTGATTTTGGCTTGAGGACTCCCCAGCAGCCTGGCCAAACCTTCCATGAATGGTGCCAGAGTCTGGGACTCTTCTTCCCCTGTCCTCCTTCCATCCCTTCTCCCTTTCACAAGTGTCAGAGACTTCCTTGGGTCCCTCTCCTTTATCCTTCATAGACACGTCCCAATAAATCTGTTCTGCTTCTTGGAGAACCTGAACTAACAGAAGTGGTACTGGGAGCACGGGTGTCAGGTCTAGCAAATAAAAATACAGGATTCCACCAGTCACACTTGCGTTTTAGACTGATAATAAATTTTTAAGCATAAGTATATCCCAAATATTGCATGGAATACAGTTATACTAAAAAAAATTCATCGTTAATCTGAAATTCAAATTTACCTGAGTGTTTTGTATTTTATCTGGCAACCTTAGACAGGAGTAATGCAAGGAAACAGGCATTAAGATAAATTCATGCACATCCTGGTGGGCAGAGAGGACACTGTGTTCCACATACCCGAGCAGGGCACAATTGCTAAAGATTTTGTTGGTGGTGACCTGGGAAAACGTCCTGGCAGGAGTGAAGGCCCATATAGGTGTGATGATGTAGCCCTTGGAAGATGTGGATGGAAGAGTGCCTACAAGGACAGTGGGGATGGCTGGTTACTGCTGGGTTGCACTGACGCTCTGCGAGGGACAGTGAGAAATTGAAGGCCAGTAACAACCAGCTAATGGGTTACTTGAGAGCCAGAGGACCTCTTGGGTAGCCAAAGAGTGGCCTTTTTCTCCTATAGAGGAAGAGCAAACACAGCCAAGCAGCATCCTGAGGACTGAAGTGTTGAGTCACAGAGCTCCAGTCACAATGCTTAAATGCTCAGTCCAGGCAGGTTGGTTATGCTGCTTGGCTGAGAAAAGCTGAGACTCTGAAATATGGGATAGAAACATCTGGATGGCCCCCCTGCCCGCCCCGCCCAGTTAGAGTGAGTGGCCGCTCACAGAGGCCAGGTAATAAATGGAGACCAGGCTATAGTCCAGCTCACCATGGACCCCCTGGGTCTGCAGTGGCCACCTCCCCTGATGTCGAGCATATCATTGGAACTGACGTACTTGGCAGTTGGAGTAATCTCCACGCTGGATCCTTGGACTGACTGCGGGTTAAGAATTCTCAAAGTAAGCATGGCCAAGTGGAAACCCTTGAGATGGCTCCCTCCCCATGGATTGAGGTCATGAATCCAAAATACCACACCCCAGGGCATGAGGTGGAGATTAGTGCCACTATTAAAGAATAGTTTCCCATAGTCCTGGATTGATCCTAGCTCCCTGGAGTACATGAAGTCCCCTGGGCAAGTGTGAGTGTGGGACGTTTCCACTGATGGCCAGGTCCGACCCAGATCCAGATGAGCCCTTGGCAGCCCCAGGCTGCCAAACCTTGTAAGTTTTGCTTAAAAAAATAATAAACTCGGAGCGTGGCCTTCTCCCCTCCCCGCGATGGTGCGTGCTCGTCCATTGATATCTGTGTACTCCAAAAAGGGGGAATCATCTGGCAAAAATGTTACTTTGCCTGCTGTGTTCAAGGCTCCCATTCTACCTGATATCGTGAACTTTGTTCACACCAACTTGCGCAAAAACAACAGTCATACGCTGTCAGTGAATTAGCAGGTCATCAAACCCGTGCTGAGTCTTGGGGTACTGGCAGAGCTGTGGCTTGAATTCCCAGAGTTCAAGGCGGAGGGACTCACCGTTCTGGCCAGGGTACTTTTGGAAATGTGTGTTGTGAGGGCCGTGTGTTTGCACCAACCAAAACCCGGTGCCATTGGCATCGCAGAGTGAACACAACACAGAAGCGATATGCCATCTGCTCTGCCCAGGCTGCCTCAGCCTTGCCAGTGCTGGTCATGGCTAAAGGTCATCGTATTGAGGAAGTTCCTGACCTTCCTTTGGTGGTTGAAGATGAAGTCGAAGGCTACAAGAGGACCAAGGAGGCTGTTTTGCTTCTTAAGAAACTAAAAGCCTGGAATGATATCAAAAAGGTCTATGCATCTCAGCGAATGAGAGCTGGCAAGGGCAAAATGAGAAACCGTCATCGCATCCAGCGCGGGGGACCCTGCATCATCTACAGTGAAGACAACGGTATAATCAAGGCCTTCAGAAACATCCCTGGAATTACTTTACTTAATGTAAGCAAACTGAACATTTTGAAACTTGCTCCTGGTGGGCATGTGGGACGTTTCTGCATTTGGACTGAAAGTGCTTTCTGCAAGTTAGATGATCTGTATGGCACTTGGCGTAAGGCTGCCTCCCTCAAGAGTAACTACAACCTTCCCAGGTATAAGATGCTTAATACAGACCTTAGCAGAATCTTGAAAAGTCCAGAGATCCAAAGAGCCCTCCGAGCACCACGCAAGAAGATTCATCGCAGAGTCCTGAAGAAGAATCCACTGAAGAACCTGAGAATCATGTTGAAGCTAAACCCATGTGCAAAGACCATGCGCCGGAATACCATTCTTCGCCAGGCCAAGAATCACAAACTCCGGATGGATAAGGCGGTAGCAGCCTTAGAAGCCAAATCAGATGAGAAGGGGGTTCCAGGCAAGAAGCCTGTGGTAGGGAAGAAAGGAAAGAAGGCTGTTGGTGTGAAGAAGCAGAAGAAACCTGTGGTGGGGAAAAAGGCTGCAGATATCAAGAAACCAGCAGCTGACAAGAAGCCTGCAGAAAAGAAACCCACTGCGGAGAAGCCTGCTGCCTAAAAACTTATGTTTATTCTAAAAGTCAAATCATTTTGGACAGCTAATTTTGAATAAATACCTGATCAAAGCCAAAAAAATAAAGAAATAAACTCACCCTCAGAAGCATGTAAAATGGAGATCCTTAATGCAGGTAGTAATTTGAGTTTCCTGAATAGGCCATTTTTTTTAAATGCAGAAGACTCTTAGACGATGTATAGAGACATTTAATTCTATTATCCCCAAGATTTCATAAGAAAAAGATAAAACAGATTTTTTATACGACCTTAATTAACCTAAAATGATGATTAGAAAGGTCATATATTTCCATTTATTAAATGTTTTCTGTGAACAAGCTGACCTGCAAATTTCTGTCTCTGAAGATACAGACAAAATTAAATGTTTTATTGAACTGAATTAAAGATGACTTCATAATCAGGGAAGAAAGATTCATAAAAGCTTTTATCACACGTGATTTGCCAACATGTGGTATCTTCTCTCAAATTGATTTTTCAGAGGCATTAGACTTTATTGAGGCAATGCCAAACTTAACAGAATTTTTATCCATATCTTTCAGAAAAACCCAGACCTTTATGATTCATCTGGAAGTGGAAAATTACACTATAATTCTCCATAGTTCAGTTAATAGTTTAAAAAAAAAAAAAGCACATTAATACAACCTCTAGTATACCTTCCCCTGCTAAAAAACCATCAAAAGTAAATACGTAAGGTGAAAATATACATAGGTAAGAATTTTCAACTTTGTTAGTACAGTATTTAATGTTACAATGACCTAATCCAACAAAATTAGGATTTGGCACTGGCTGATTCTTTTGGATGTGATAAATAAAAGCAAAATCTATATTCAGATAAATCTTTTTTCTCCAGAAAGACAAGGCTTACGGTCTGTATGTAGCACACCCCTGGTGGTAGTAGAAGGCATGCAACAGGTCGGGGAGTAGGGGTTAAACGAAGATGCACTCAAATCTCCCTTGGATGGCTTTGAAAGCGGGAATGAATGAACATTGTTTTAATGGGTTAGACACTCAAAGGCAAGAGGATGATTCAAGCCTCCTGCTGGTCCTGAGCCTCCACAGTGTCATATGGTTGCCAGAGTCACCCTCGAGCATCCAGTCCACAGCGTGTACTGAGGGCCAGCTAGAGGGGCTCTGGGCTGGCAGATGCAGAGGAGGGTGGCTTGGCTCTACGTTCCCAGTGCTCAGTCTTCTTGGGGAGACAGACACCTACCTCACTCTGCAGAACAGTGTGGTTCATGCTATAAGAAGCCAGGATGCTGTGAGTACCCAGAGGACAATGTGTCCTACTGAGGCACTCTCCTCAAGCCCGTCAGTGGGTCCCACCTGTCCCAAAGTTGATACTCAAAGCCTGTAATCCCCTAGCGTGTTAGTCCTCAAAATGTGGCTCCCGGGTGCAGGGGAGCTCCTCAGACTCGTTCAGGGAGTCAGCCAGCTCACGCTATCTTCATAACGATACTAAGATATTATTTGTTGTTCTTACTGTGTTGACATTGGCATTGAGGGTATAAGAGCAATGGGGAGAAGACTGTTGGAGCCCGAGCATGAATCAAGGCAGGGATACACAGCAGTCCCTGGGCCTCGCCGCCTTCCACGAACGGCCAGCTTCACTTAAGAATGTCCCTGAGAAAGCAGTAAAAATTATTTTTATTCAATCTCCACCCTTGAGTACAGTCTTTTGAAATATTGTGTGATGCTAGGGGAAGGGCACCTAAGCGTTTCGGCTGCATACACAAGTACAGCGACTGCCTTTGAGGAATATTGCAATTGTTTGAGTTGCGAGCTGAATTAGCCACTCTTTCCAAGGAAGACAATTTTTACCTGAGAAAAGGACTGTCAGACAAATTACTGTTATCAGGTGTGGATATTTGGCAGCCTCTTTTCTTGAAAATGAATAAAATCAGCATGTCTGTCATAGAGAAAACTGGCTGTATTTGTTGCCAGTGATAACATTTGAGCTTTCAAGCAAACATTAGGATTTTGGAAATTCTATGTGCTTGGCAGCTTCTCAATTCTGAAAGTTGGCTATACACGAACATGGCAACATATGGAAGATCTGCCTATCTCAGTGAACAAGTATTTTCCAAATGACCAATGCATGATGTTACAAAATCAAGCTTGGGTAAAAGATCCATTCTAAGTATAAGATATACCAGTTTTTTTTTTTTTAAAGATTTTATTTATTTGAGAGAGAGAGAGAGAGCACATGGCAGGGGAGGGTCAGAGGGAGAAGCAGACCCTCTGCCGAGCAGGGAGCCCGATGCGGGACTCAATCCCGGGACTCCAGGATCATGACCTGAGCCGAAGGCAGTCACTTAACCAACTGAGCCACCCAGGCGCCCTAAGATATACCAGTTTTAATGTCACAGACTATGAAAAGTTCATTGATACAGTTTTGGATTTCACAATGCAACTAACCTTTAAGAAACTACAACTTACTGAGTTTTGGTATTGTAAAAAAAAAATATCCACAATAATCCAAAAGAACTATTATTAAAATACGCTCCTTTTCTCAACTTTGTATCTGTGAAGAGGGATTTTCTTCATACGTTTTAACCAAAACAACATATTAAAACAGACTGAAGGCAGAAGATATGAGAACCCAGCTGTCTTCCATTAAGCCAAGCCAGACGTTAAAAAGATTTGAAAATGTGAAATAATGCCAATCTTCATTAAATTTTTTTTCAGAAAAGTTACTTTTCATAAAAAAATGCTATTTCTGTTGACATGTGATGGGTTTATTATTTTTTTTGTTTTGGAAATGTTCTTTTTCATTAAAAATAGGCTGTTAAGGTGGGATGGTTTTATTATTGCTATTTTTAATGAATTAACAAATATTTAAGTGTTACCAGTTTCTGGAGTGCCTGGGTGGTGCAGTTGATTAAGCATCCGACTCTTGGTTTCAGCTCAGGTTGTGATCTCAGAGTGGTGAGATCGAGCCCTAGGTCGGGCTCCACATTCATTGCGGAGTCTGCTTGAGTTTCTCTCTCGCTCTCCTTCTGCCCCTCCTGCTCGTGCTCTCTCTCTCCCTCTCTCTCTAATAAATAAATAAATCTTAAAAAAAAAAAAGAGTTATCAGTTTCTGAATGTGGTCAATACTGATAGATAAGACCCATATAAACAAAAGCTCTTTGGAGGTCTTCAATAATTTTTAAAATTGTAATGGGGTTCTGAGATCAAAAAGTTTGAGAACCACTGCATTAGCCTATCAGGCCCTTCACAATCTTTCCAATTTTTTTCCTGACCTTTCCCTTCCCATCACCTTCCCCTCCTTCCGCCACCACCCCTCTGTCCGGTAATGCCAAATGCCTTTCTGGCCCCCCAAATAGGCTGCACTCCTTGTTACTGTTCTTTTGAATGCCCTCTCTGCTATCACTCCTTGTCAGGTTTCTATTCATCCTCTTAAAATCAAGTTCAGTAAAAATTTCCCTCATTGCCCCACAGAGCTAGTTACACCCTCCCGGGGGCCCCAGGGGCCTTGTGCAGAGCAGGGATCTTGAGAAATCATTTTGTATGAGATTGTTTACACATCTGTCTTTCCCTCTATGCTGCAGGCTCCTCAGGGCAAGGAACAATCTTCTTCACCCTTAAAACTCCAGCAGCTAGCCTGGCTCCAAGCACACTGTTGATGCTCAACAAATTCAAGAAGAAAAGTGGCAGAGGAGAGGAATTGCATCTCACTCTCCTGCCCTGACCTGAGGACTCTGGGGCAGAGACAGGGATCGTAGTGGGAGGTGTGGCAAGGCATTCCCCAGAAGAGGGCCTGTGTTATACACACTGGAACCCTAGCTGCCTAGCACACACACAAACCTTCTTCCTTCCCCTACGTACTTCCAGAAATGTCTTCTAACAGAAGCCAGAGATCCCCACACACAGATTTAAGCATGCACTCCCTCCCCAGAGGAAATCATCGAGAATCCTATCCTATAGTCACCAGAGATGATGTCATGACACCACTCTTCCCTGACAGCCGGATCTTTGGGATGCACCTGTCTTAGATATCCTGCCACCTTGGGATGAGATGGTCAATTTTATCATCAGCCCAATCACCTCTAAAGTCCAATGATTGAGGGGTGAGGAGAGGGACAAGGGAAGAGAAGAAAACTCTGTATTTAAATTATAATTCCCATCGTAAAAGGAAAAATGATTTTTTGAGGAGTGCTGGAATGAGTTACCTTTCAGCAGCAACGAAAATGCAGATGGTGGCACTTTCCTCGTCTCTGTAACTAAGGTTGGGGTGACAGGATTTGTGATCCTCTTCTGGTCAGCCAAGTCATGTTTCTCTTTGATCAGCATCTTGGCTGCTGCCTGGTTTAGCAAATCCTCTTTCCCAGTCCTTTTTTTTTTTTTCCTCTATGAACTAATACCAGTGGTTTAGTTTTGTGATTATCTTTATGAAAAGTCTTCTTCAATTATGGAGGCTCTAGTTTTGGGAGTCCACTCAGATGAATGTACTGAAGAACCCATAAAATATTGTGTGTGTGGGTAGCAAGAATTAAATGGTAGCTTACTGTTCTTTATTAGCAAATGGCCCTCCAGCTTCTAAAAATGAAAAGGGGACTCAAGAGTCTATTGAAGAAAGCTGCTCATGTGCACGCAGATAGAGAAACCTGACCTTTGCTAGGAGCACGTCAGAACACGTGCAGTTTCCAGAGTAATCTATCACCTCTTCCAAAGGGAGCGAATTAAGTTTCAATACAGAAATAAAATAGATCATTTTTCCTTCAGTAAAGGATTCATTTAGCCATAATCATCAGTTAGCTCTATTGTTTGTCAGGTAGGAGAGATTCTGAGAGGTGGTACAAATCTCAGCAGAACAAATAAAAAACGCCAGGGGGGCAAACCAGAAAAAGGGAATGCATCTTTAAACTGATTTTAAAAGAGCAAAACGTGATTTGCAAGAAAAGTGTGTTGGGGATAATAGCCAGCTTTGCCGTCTCTGGCTACTTGAAGCGATTTATTCTGACCAGCCAGCCCCAATGGCATGTGTGAGGACCACAGAGAGGCACATCGTTTCCCAAAAGGAGAAAATACTTTTGGACTCAGCAGCTGGTAAATTCTAGGAAGGAGAAAACTCATGGAGTTGGGAAAATAAAGCTTTACTGTGAAACATATAATAAGATACAGGCCGATTTTTGAACTCTCTACCTGCAGAAACGCAACAAAGTTGGAATCTCATCTTCAAGTGGCAACTAATTTATTCATTTGTAAGAATAAAATCAATTTGAATTCTGAGAGGAGTTGCTCTTCTATGGAGAAATGGAAATCACATAAAACAATCTCAATCTGGATCCACAACATCTAAAATTAAACTCTGCTGAGGACAGGTCAGTCACAGGGATTTTGCCTCACGACCGCAGAATGATTTTTCATGCCCGATCATTTGTGCCAAAGATGCTTCCAGCCTTCTCAACAGCATGGCGCATAAGCTGGAAAAGCTCAACCAGGACCAAAGCATCTCTTGGTTTCCCGAAATAAGACATAGCTTCTTCTGTTGTGGTGTGTAGGTTTATACAAAGTGGCTTTAAGAAAGCATGTCCCGCCACCATCACACACACACTCCTCAGCAGTTCGCACTGAATTGTGATATGAACGTTTTTACTTTGCTCTCAGGTATTATAACGTGGTCAACAGAATTTTATTTCATAGAGTGTCATTATCATTTGCTGGTATTTCAATTTATGATCTACTGTTTCAAGGTTCTTTCACATTGCTCGATCTAAAGAATTAAAAATCGACAGTGCCAAGCTGATGCAGGAAGGCTTCTCCGTTTTCAGTGACGATGGCATGGTGAGAATCAGACAGGGTCTTGCCCCGAGATGATGCTCGGCACCAGGTGAGCAAGTGGTGGTGACTACACATTATTGATCTTATCGAGCTAACATTTACTGAATATTTGCTACGTGATAGACACCATGCCCAATGCTTTATAGGTACTCTCTTATTTCTTTCAACCACCCTCCATACTAGATGAGAAAATTGAGGCTTAGAGATTACTTGTAAGTGACAAGGGTCACAGCTCATGCTCTTAACCAGTACATGTTTCTTCTCTTTGGCTCGAAAATCTAGAGGAACCTCTATACTTTCTTTCACATATTAGCTTTTTAGTGTTTTCATATATACATTCACTTCATTTACATGCTCCTTGAGTTCAATAACCTCTTTCTAGAGATTAAAGGTTGTATCTCCTTTGGCATCAATTTGTAAGGCCTTCCCTGTACAGCTAAAGTGGTAGTAGTCTGAATTAATGGCAAAATTAATAGTTCAGATCCCATCTTTGTTATGTCACGATAATGTTAATTTGTTATGTTGAAAACCATGTTAATCATGTTTAAGCTGCGGCCTTATATTGAGAACCCTGTCGGCACCGCCCCTCATCACCACTGCACACGGCAACTTTCCATTTTCTGAGCATCATTTATGTGCCAGGAATCGTGGCTACGTGTTTCACACACATTCCCTCTACACTTCACAACATACCAACAAAGGAGGCATTGTGAGCCTTACTTCAGAGCTAAAGAACGTTAGGAAAGAAGACCTAGGTTCTAGATCTTCACAAAGACTTCATTCTCATCATAAGGAGATAGACCTCCCAAAAGCCATGTTAAAAATAAATTTTAAAAATGAAGATCAGTGTTTGATCTATAGCTGGACACTTTCCCAGCAGTCTGAGGTAATTTTTTGACTTGGGAAGACTCGGGAGAGATCCCACATGCAGTAGAGCAAGCTACCGCGGTAGGTAACAAAACCACGCCAACACAAATTTTCTCTTGCCTGCTGTCATTCTCTAATCCTGGTTTTATGATGGTATCAGTAAAAAAGGGTCTGCTTATTAGGGGCTTTTTACCTGCAGTGTAGAACCTTCCACAGAATTCCAGCTTCTCGGGGTTAGAGACACCTTAAAGGTCATTTAGGCAGTTAGTCAGTTTTCCTTCTCCCATTAGACAACTTGGTTTTCTTCTCTGTTCTATTTGTGAGGAGGGAGAACTGAAACAACTTATTAAAAAAAAAAAAGCATAGGCATAAGGAGATCACATCATTTGTGTCAAACTGTCAGAAAATGCAGGACGTTGTCCATGTTACGTATGACTCTACAGAGAGCAAGCCGTGTACATGACGAGTCAACCCTGACTGGATACCAAATGTCAAATCAGGTAACACAACTGCACACCACAGAAGTTATACAGGGTAACACATTTTTAATGCTTTATTTTGATATAATTTCATATTTATAGAAAAACTAAGAATTGTTCAAAAAAACGCCCATTTACTCTTTCCCAGATCTACTGATTATTAGTATTTTGCTCCATTTGTTCTTTTTCCCTGAACCACTGGACAGCACTCTGTTGACATCTTGTCCCTTTATCCATAAATATTTCAGCATTTATTTCCCAAGAACAAGAGTTTTCAAAGTAATACATTTTTTATCAAACCACAAAGTTAACATAAAATCAGAATAAATAAAAAAAAATACACGAACTACAAAGAAAAATATTCTGACTTCATTTTGCACAAGAGAGGAGTTTTTTGGCCTGTTTTGCTTACTGTGATACTCCCAGACTCTACCATAGTGCTTGAGTACACAGCAGGAGCTTGACAAATAGCTGTTAATTTCTTAATTATGGTGTGATACTATATTGACAGCATTTTTAAAAAGATTTCATTTATTTGTTTTAAAGAGACATAGAGAGAGATTGCAAGTGGGGGGGAAGGCCAGAGGGGGAGAGAGAGAGAATCTCAAGCAGACTCTGCACTGAGCATAGAGCCCAACATGGGGCTCCATCTCACGAGCCTGAGATCATGACCTGAGCTGAAATCAAGAGTCTGACGCTCAAGCGACTGAGCCACCCAGGCACCCCTATTGACTGTATTTCTAAACAAAGTATTCCTAAAATAAAGCAAAGGCAATAACAGCAATATATTCAATCATGTCTTTATTTCCTATAATATATAGTTCCCCAGTTACAAAAAGGAAAAACTTTTAGATGTTAAGGACTCCTAGGAAATGAACTTTTTAAGATGAGACAAAACAGATTACAGTGTAAGCAAATTCATGGGAGGACCTGCTCTCTCTTCACAGGTAGCGGTTCCTGATGTATTCTCGGTACATGGAGGTGTCTTCTTTTCCAAGGGGCTGCATGATACCTTGACTGGCCTGGATGTGGGCTTGGAAGATCTCTGTAGATTTTCTGTCTACTCTTGGAGGCTGAACTTCATAGATGTTGTCTTGCGAGAAAGCGGAGATAGGTGTTCTATAAAAGGGAAGAGAAGACAAGGCTGCGTTAAAGAAAATAAAGTGAAGGACCCACAGGGAGCTATGGTCTCAAAGCATTTGAGAGCCGCTGACCTTGACCATGTGGACTTAATAGTAATAAGTGATGGTATTGTCCTCCCCTGTATCCTCTAAGCCGGCTTCGTCTCCTGCCCAGAGGACAGCTGGCCCAGCACCTGCCCAGGGAGTCCTCCCTGAAGCACAGGCTAGGTGGGCACCCCTCCTCTGTCCCTGCAGCCCCAGGCACACCTGTCTGTGCACCCATCTGCCTCCCTCACACGACCAGACTACCTTTAGGTGGGGGCTGTACATTTTTTGCTCCTTGACACATCATAGGAACTCAATTTTTTTTGTTATATTAATTTTGTATCCTATAACTTTATTGAATTTGTTTATTAGTTCTAAGGGTTATCTATAGTTTTTAAAGGAAGATTTAGTAGGAATCCGTGAAGTAAGGGATATGAATTCCTTCCTCACATTGATAAGAAGAGCAAATGAGTTTATACGTATAAAGCGCTCACTTAGCATAATGCCGGGCACACTGTAAGTGGTCAGTAAATGTGAACTATTATTAATAAATACGGGTGCATAATTCCTTATCTGCAATTCTGAAATCCTAAAAGCTTTAATAATCAAATGTTACTTTGAGGGTAAAACCTGACCCAACTGAAATTCATTTGGTGGCATATCCTAACCTGAACTAACAATATTCATCCCACTTTGTGTGAATATTAATGTGTTTAATTAACAGACAAGTCCTCAGATCACACTGGGGATGTAGCATCCTGTTATGCTAACACCCCCAAAATTGTGAATTCTGAAACACATCTGGCCTCAGGCTTTTGCTGAGGGATTGTAATCTGCAAGAGGCAGCTTCCTTCCTTTCTGGGGTATTGAAAAAGCACCCAAGAATCTCTTTACTCAAAAATATCCCTCCATTCCCAACCACCCAGCCTAATTCAATGCATGAAATTTCCTTCTACCCACTGGAGAAGGTGCTGTCTCCAGAAAGGCCTTGTCAAAATGCAGTTTGGTGTCTGACACGACCTTTACTCATTGAAGACTGAGCACCTCCCTAGTTATTCTACCCTTAGCTGAGAGCAGGCCTTTGAGGGATGAGTCGGTCAGCCAAGTCAGGTGTGATGCAGAGTGAGCATGTCTGTAGAGTGTGAATGGAAGGTCAAGAAGGGGCCACTGATGGGGAGGACAGACAATGAAAATGGTGTTGTGAGGGACTGGTATACAATGACAACACATTCCACCACGTAGCCCAGGGCTGTCTCTGTGAGGTGGGCACTTCTTACACCAGGGCACTAAGATAACACAGAGAGAGAAGATCCGGAGAATCTGTTCTGCTGAGCTGGACCCTAGCTTTGCTCATCATACCAGAGGTGTCAGGAAGGCATCCTGGGTGTGTGGCTATTTGGTTATGGGGACCCCTGCGGCCGGGGGAGATTCTCTGATGTCAGGAGCAGAATTAGGCCTGCGTCCCAGCTAGGCCCGGCCTTGGGATGTCAACAGTTCAAAAGACATCAGGAAATGCAGACACACAGTGGAAGACAGGAGTTGTACAGGAACTCCCCCATCCTCTTAGGACACATTACCATCAAATGGGGGTCTTTCTTACCCAGAAAACAGTCAAGGTAGCTCACTGTGCTTTGTCTTTACCTGAAACACTAACACATCCTGCCATGGCTGGAGATGTATTAAATTACGTTAAAATAAAATATAACTGGAGGTGGAGTATTCTTTCTGCAAGCCAACCTCAATTGTTTTCACCTCAGGATAGTATATTTCAACTCAAATTTGGTATATAGTTTGTGAAATGCTCCCATTTTTTTAAAGCACTTAAATAATTTCACACAATCTTAGAACGTGACCTTATTTAAGTAAATAAAAACCAAAGGAAAATGATTTAAAGTTAAAAAAAAATGAAAGACAAAGGTGAAAGAATCCTGAGGTGTCTGAATCTCAAATCTGTCCTCCAGCCTGGCTGCAGTGCTTTCTTCAAAATACATGAGTTACAGTTATTCTGATGTCTGGAGAGAGCACATTATAATGGTGAACAATTAGGATGATTAATAATATGAACTCTTCTCCTCAATTTTCACAAAAACATAGTAACTCTCCAGTCATTTACATAATTCACACTGAAATGCTAGAATTCTTTAATGATAGATAATATTCAGGATCAAACCTTTTTAGCCTGAACCTTTAAAATGAAGATTCCAAAATAAATAAATAAATAAATAAATAAATAAAATAAAATGAAGATTCCACTATGGTTTTTAGAGATTGTCATCAAAGTACCAGTCATAGACAGCAACTACCCCTGACACCACACCATCTACACCTGTCTAGTGTCTTCAACTTCTCAAATCCCTTTTACATGTATGATCTTACTTAATTTTCACACTCATCCTGGAGGCAGGAAGCATTGGGATTATACCCTCCATGCCACAGAGGAGATATTTAAAGTCAATTTAAAAATGGGACTAATGGTTTCTGTCCCGTCTTTGAAGCCAGACCTTTGCCCAGAACCCTTTGTGCATTAAGGACGACCTCTCTGGCAGAAATCACACCAGACATTCAACAGATATAGGAAGATACCGTCTGGGTACTAAACCTTCCTGGGTTGAGAAAGGGGAAATGCCAAGTGACCAAGGCATTGTTTGATCCTTCAGAGGTCTCGGCTGACTACACAGGTGGGCCGGCTACGGAATGTCATAGTGCCTGGGCACAGTGACCGCCCATAGATGTGGGGCCAGGACAACCTTGAATGGGGCCAGAGACCAGTCACTTCCACCCAGGGCCTTTGCTTTCTGACCAGTCCTCACCCTACTTCTTGGTTAACTACCTCACTGCCGCGTGGAGTAATGGAAACCATTACAAACACTAAATATGAAATGCCAGACATCAGCCTGAAATGTCATCAGACTGAGTGGCAGGTGGGTTTAGGGCTCTCGTACCACCTCACTGGGGTTTCAAAACAACGCAGGGAGTCCGAAAATGCATCAACTGTCCCCTTTGTCCTTTTTATTCTTCTAGATTCAAAGTCTATGTTAAACAACAAAGTTGTAATATTAAAATGGTTATTACTGGATTGGGACCAGAAAGATGCATAAGACATACCCAATCTTGTTGGCATAATCAGAAAAATGAAGAGGAAGAAACCGATTCACAGATAAACTTTTGTTTCTTCATTTTACTCAGATGTCAAGAAGTCAGTGACGATGAGCTCCCCACGGTCTTAAGGCAGTGGTTCTCCAGGTGTGGTCCCCAGACCAGGAGCATTAGCATCACCTGGGAACTTGTTAGAAATATAAATTCTCAGGCCCTACTCCACACCTACTGAATCAGAAACTCTGAGCGTGGGGCCTGGCAAAGATGTTTAGCCTCCTGGTGATTCTGACACTTGCCAAAGCTTGAGACTCTTTGGTCTAACCAAAATATATCTAAAATGCTAAAGAACATCTTATTTGTGGGCAGTCAGCAGCACTGAACACTTGTAAGCAAGAAATCTCTTTTCAAATGATATACTACCCCTAGCCCTCCATCAAGAATCATAACTTGACATTTAATTGTAAATATACGAGCAGTAATATTAGATGCACCACACATTTCCTAATGAGGAGATACGTCTGATTTCCCCATTAGCTTACACATTTCCAAGGTGGGAATGAAATACAAAAACATCCAAGACCCTCATAAGGGGCTGCTGGTCAGCACCTTGTCTCTGAGGGTATTGGAGGGAGATGGATAACCCAGTAATGCTTTCAGTACTACATGGAACAGTCTTTTTACTAGCTTAGATGGCATCTGTTTCTAGATAAAAAGACCAGTATTTAAACACTAAATGATGTGGAAATTGTGAAACTACTTACTTTTATTCATTCTAGTAGAGAAAGCTAGCTTATTACTGCACTTTCATGGTGGAAAAAATGGCTCCACTTTTCTCTCCTGACCATAAACAGAGGGGGATTTTGTTTTCAACTTCTCCTCACAGCCCCCAAAGACCTCCTGCCCCTAATTCAAATGGCAGTAGTATTTCTGGAGATAAAATATTATAATTACAAATGTGCAGGCTCATTTCTTTTTATCTACAGAACCTAGCTCCATCTTCAAAGAAGAGCTTTGTATTTCCCCTCAAGGAATGTTACAATCTTATTTAAAATAATATATTTGCCAATTCATTTATGGGCTGCTTAACCCATACTGCTCAGTGTGCTCAAACACCAAGGACTGATGACACCTGGCCTTCGCTGCAGTTCCCATTCACAGAAGAGAAACACTTCAGGCAGAAATTCATAAGGCACACCACATGTTTTTAAAGAACATACTTATTGATGCCCTTTTATGCTCTTTCTTAAACGTGGTCTTACTCATTTGGTTATAATATGACCATGTCTGATAATAACCTATCTTACCCTTGGATGCAGAACTAATGTTTGAGTCCCTTTTAAAGTTCAATTCCTACTGAGGCTTATTTCCTAACACATACTGAATACTTAATAAACAGGTTGATCTGACAAGAAAATATTTAATTGGTCAGACTGACATGTCTTCTGAATTTAGTTACGTCCCGGTAATTTGTGGCTGGTGAAAGAAAAACGGGACGATATTTGTATAATTTCAATAATATTATACATGTGATACTTGCGCATCTGTTAAAATCTTCTGTTTTTCCTATGATTATCATTCTGGCATACATCAAACCCCATTCGGCATTTCCAGAAAATTTAGTAATGGTTCTGATCACAGAATCTCTTTCCCTTCTGTTGCTATCAGTTTTCTGTTTCTTTCACAGCACCAAACGATTCTTTGTTGGTCATAACTGATCCTTAGGTCATTTCTTTCATTATTTCCTCTACTTTCTGAGAGAAAACTATAACAAGGGCAGGTTCAAAATTGATCAGATGCTCTGGTCTCAGTGGAGTAAAACCTCAGCAAATGCCTTAAAAGCACCAGCCCTTGATTATTCATCTATTTGTCTTTCTACAGGTTTTATAATTTCTATTAGAAAATAATAGCCCTTATCACCTAACCAGCAGAGGGGTCTATGGTACACATCACCATGAAATAAATTTCTCTCTTTCTAGCCTTTACTACTGCTCAGAGCTTTCAGCCCTCGGTGTGTGGATGCCAACCTAACATTTTTTTTTTTTTTGATCATCCATTGCTTCTCTTTAGTTGCCTTATTAGGTTGCTTGTATCCTTCCAATAATGTACTCTTATAGTGAAGCCTAGTCATGAATCTATTTTACCAAGATGCTGTGGTGAGAATGTGTTTGCTTTATCATGTAAAATCTCAAGAGAATGTGGCATATTACTCACATTCTGTGCATAAGTATAGACACCTAAATCCAAAACGTAGCTCTCAAACTGCACTTGTCCAATATGGTAGCCATTAGCCACATGTGGCTATTCAAATTTACTTAAAATTAAATAAAATTTAAAATTAGTTCCTCAGTAGCACTGGTCACATTTCAAGTGTCTGACAGCCACATGCAAGTCATGGCCACTGTTGGACACTGTAGATATCGAATATTTCCATCATCACAGAAAGATCTATTGGACAGACTGTTTTTGAACCTCTTTCCTATAATTTTTTCCTCACAAATTCTGGGTAATTTTAGGTCTTTCTAAGCCCATTACCCTAATATATCTCTGTATGGCATTTATCACACTCTGATCTTTTATTTATGTATTTATATACTTACTAGGAATACGAACTCCATTTTGATCACCTCTTTATCTCCAATGCCCAGAAGAGCATCTGGCATATGGTAAGTGCTCAAAAGTTACTCACTGAATGAATGAATGACCTCTAGTTAAGGAATAAGATTTTATCTTGGGTTTCTAAATTCAGAACCTAAATTCAGTGTGATTTGGATTACTTGAGATGATAGGAAAGCTAGGGTTTCCCATCAGAAGCCTTGCTCTTCAGTTCCTTTCTTCAGATAATCCGTAAGTGGACAAGGAAACTGAGGGCAAGCTGGAGTGCCTTCTAGTGGGGTAAAGCTATCAAAGTTGCTCAAAAACAATGGTGAGGCAGAAGGGGTGGGTCCTTACCCTCTAGAGGTGAGAAAACAGTGACTCAGGCAGATTAACGAAGTTATTAAATGGGCTGAAATCAAGAGGAACATGTCAATCTTCAAATCACCTCTAATACAACAAAAGACAAAATACACCCCTCTATTGGGATCTGAGAAAGCAGGCACTGCCTCTATTCACTTTTACATACCTTTCATGCCAATTTCGACACCGGAAATACAGGTAAGCCCTCCTTATTTGCTGCCTTGCCCCTCTAGGATACTTTCACATGTCTTTGGGTATATACATGTGATACCATAGAGTGAAGGTGATGGGCTTGAGGGGCCAGTGCTTACCCATTATTGGGAAATTAAGCCATGTTAGTAGTTGCTGGTGACATTCTAAACATTATCAAGGTAAAGAAATTAATTTCCTTTTTATTCCTACTAAAAGACAGGAAGTCTATATTAACACACAAAATGCTATGAATCTATGGGACCCATGGGTGGCTCAGTCAGTTAAGCCTTTAACTCTTGATTTAGGCTCAGATTGTGATCTCAGGCTCATGAGATTGAGCCCTGCATTGGGCTCCACGCTTAGCGGGGAGTCTACTTCTCTTCCTCTCCCTCTGCCCCTTCCCTTGCTTGTACATGCACACGCTCTCTCTCAAATAAATAGATCTTTTTAAAAAAATGCTATCAATCTAATATATGATCCCTAACAAAGTCCAATTATTCAGCCTTATCATGCCACTGAAAGCTAATGAGCATGTCACAGAATAATGAACAAATCTGATTTCTTTATATACAAACATTTTCAAATCCTTTTAATAGCTGCTATTATAACAAGATGATTGGGCTGTCCTGCAGCAGAGACACTGAAAGGGAGGTTGGAAATCTCATAGGCAGGTTAAAATTCATTAAGGAGAAGAGGACAATAATGCCAGTCTTTAAACAATCTACCACAGAAGAAGCAAAAAGCGGTGATGAGAAGGAAGTGAAGAATATAATCTGTGATGGTGGAACATAAAATGTATAATCTCACACACCAGAGATGCAGGCTGCTCGGTCTGTATATGAGGCCCTTCAAAGGCTCAGCACTAAGGAACCTTGACTCCACACAGTAGGCTAGGTCTTTAAAGATTTGGACAGGAGAGGAGTAGGTGGCTTTTTGGTAATGGAGAGAGCACGAAGACAGCAAAACCCTTCTTGGGTGTGTTTCTCAAACACTCATCTGCCTTCAACCTGTCAGGAGCCATGTCAATGACAGGCCACCCAGAAAGCACTGCAGTCTCACAGAAAAGGAAGATTTTATGCCTAAACCTAAGCAACAATACAGAACAATTATTTATAGAACATGATGACCTTAATATATCTCAAAAAATATATGCATGTGTCACATCTAAGGCTGCTAAAATCTATCTTTTGAAGACTCATTTGTCATTTTTCATCAGATCCACTAGATGAAGAAATAGCATATGTTTACACACAAACATGCTACATATATAAAATATTTATATATAATATAGATTGATGCTCATATACACTAAAATATATATTTATGCTTATGTACATTATATATATATACATATACATGTATTCTTTCAACACAATGCTGTGGGAAGGGCAATCCATATATTTCATCCCTCCCCACAAAATGATGTATTTCATATGAGCCCACGTGAACTCATTTTTACCATGTCCATTTTATGGACATTTACAATGTGCAGATACTGGAACAAAAAGTATAGCTGATGAGCTTCTGGGGTAATGGAGCCAGTAAATTTAGATAACATATTGTAATATTTACTATTTCTTAGATAGAGTTGGAACATCTTGCTCTTAAAATGTGACTTTTTATATTGTTATATATAAAAGAATCAATGTAATACACATAAGGGCCTTAAAGGCTGTTATAGGTTTGTCAGGGTAAAGGTTTTGGTGATATGACATCACTGCCTTATATATATGTCAATTAAACATAAAAAATTAACAATGTTTACCCAATATTTACCATGGAAAAACTACTGTGCTTCAGAATTATCAATGCATTTCATATTGTTATTGCAAAATAAAACACAGATACAGGAAACCACACAAAACAGACACATAGAAATATTATAAGGTGAACACCACCCAGGTCAAAAAACAGAAATTTTGGCAGCTAAGCCCCTTCCATGTGCCCCATTCCCATCAAAACCACAGTAGCCATTATCCTGACTTGTATAGTAATCACTTCCTTGCACTTCTAAAACGACTTTTTCATTTAAATGTGCATCCCTAGACGTTAGTTTAATCTTGCCCATTTTCAAAAGTGTGATATGCCTTTTAATCTACAGATTCTCTCTCCTTTCTTTTCCTTACAGTTCATCAGTTGAAGAGTCCAGGTTGTAGAGTTTCTCTCAGCCTGGATTTTGCTGACTGCATATTTATAATGCAGTTCAAAATGTTCCTCTGTCCTTTATATTTCTGCAAGTCAGCAATTGCCTCCAGAAGCTTGGTGAGAATTTGCTTCAATTGCTTTGGCAAGTCTAAAGGTGGTGGTATGCTGTTTCATCAGGAGGGCCATACTGTCTTAAGTTGTTTATCTCTTTTGATGTTAACAGCCAATAATGCTCAATGCCTACATCTGTTAACACTGGGGATTGCAATGCTAATTATTTCTTTTTCATTAATTAGTTGAAACACTGTTATTTTTTCTTTTTACAGATGCTTTCCCGCACCTCTTATTTGGTTATTCAGTGGTATAATTCATACGATTCAAAGTGTCATATACTTGATTCTTTTTCCCTTTATTTTCCAGTTTTCTGGATAATGAAATGATTCCCTACAGTCCTTCCAAAGTGATTAGGATTTTTTTTTTAAATTATAAACTCACGGATTTAAACATATTTGATGAGTTCCATTCCACTGCAATTATTATTACTATTGAAGTTCAAATCATCCTATCTTTGTCCAGTGGGAGCCTCTTCAAGTTCACTCCTGAGTCCTCTTGATATGACCCCAGCAATCTTTAATAACTTTCTTGCTATTTGGATTGACAAGATGTTTTAGGATCCTTTGTCCATTACCTGACACTGACCTGGAATCAGCTACTTCTCCCAGAGCTCTGGTTCCTTTTAGCGGCGAATTGGTTATTTTAAGACCACAATGTGGGTACTAGAGATTCTCCTTGTTCCTGGGCCACTGTATGTATACATGCAGGTACCTACACATTTACCTGTGTGTGTTTATGCCATGCTGGAGAGAATCCTGCTTCTCAGGGACAAAGAGGATGACAGAATTAGAACAGCCCATAATTATTTGATTTATCCCATATTGAACCTATATCAGCACTAGAATAACAATACTACCACCACCAATATGATTCCTGGAGACACTCTATCTGCCTATGCTCCCCGCAGTACCTCCCCATTTTTTCACATACTATACTCTCCCCCTTTTAACCAGCATTTTGATTCTATGAGTTTATAATTCACAGTGGTCTTTATGTCACTGCCTCTCTAGTCATTTTGATTGTCTCAAGCTCCTTCTCCTCTACATCCCACTGGAAGGCCTCATGGGAACAATATGCCGAGTTCTTACTTGTAACAGTTTATCTCTGCTTTCATACTTAAAAGATTTGGAAATAATATCCTCAGCTCACATTTCTTTCCCTTGAGAATCCTAAATATATTACTCCATTTTTTTATATAAAGAGTTACATGTAAAAAATCTGATGATCTAATTTTTTTTCCCTTAGAAGTCTTTCCTTTGGTTTAGATATCTAAAGGATTTTTTTTTTCCCTTTCAAGTCTAGTTTACTTACTATACTGTATCATTCTGGGTTACCACTCTCATGTATGTGGTGTGCTCTCTCAATATATAGTTTTAAGTAGCTATTTCAGAAGGGTTTTTTTGGCATTACAGTTTTTAGTATTTTTTTTGTTCTCTAAGATTTATTTATTTATTTTGGAGACAGAGAAAGTGGGGGGTGAGGAGGTGCAGAGGGAGAGGGAGAGAGTCAAGTAGACTCCCCACTGAGAGCAGAGCCCAGCACGGGGCTCGATCCCATGACCCTGAGGCATGACGTGAGCCGAAACCAAGAGTTGGACACTTAACAGACTGAGTCACCCAGGCGCCCCTAGTATTTTTTTTGGTTTCCTTGATTTTTCTTCTTCATAACTCTAATTATCCATAGTAAATCTTCTTTGCCTATTGCCAGTATCTGACACTTTCTCTTAAATCTTTGTTTTTCTTCTTTTCTTTTTGCATTTTTAAGTTTTGTATTTTAAGCACATTTTGAAACAACACACTTCAGTTTTGCTCTCTTTTACTGATGTCTTCCTGGCATGCTTTCACGGTCTGCAGGGAAACATCCCTGCTCTGTCTTCTTCTCTTCTTCTCATCACTTTATATGACATTGGATCTTGATACTTTTCTGATGCTCATTATGCAAAATGAGTTTTCCTGAACCTTTAGAAGGTGTAGTTCAAGAAAATCTGAGCGACTTGACAGAACTCCCTCTTGGGTTGTTTTTGTGAAGTATTCAAAACCATGGCACACTGCTTTCTGAGATGTCCTGCACCTCTTCCCTTTCTCTGCTTTTCTCTTTCCTTCGTGTCTACTATCATTGTCCTGCTCAATTTTGACTCCATGGGGAATCAGATGGGTCCCCTGACCTGGAAGGGAGCTTTGGTGGTTTGGTTTCAAACATTTATGTGGCCCAGACTGCCTCAGCTCCTTTCAGAACCCACCCAGAAGCCCCTGCACTCAGCTGGCACGGAATCAGGTAAAACCCCTCCCAGTTTCAGCTGCTGTGCTCAAATTGGCCTGTAGTGATCTCCTGTTAGCTATTCACATGTGTCAGATACCCTGTTGTTCCTTCCTTGTTCCTTCCTCTTGTATAAACCCTGATAAAATGCAAGTCTGGTGGCTCTTCCTTCCTCTTGTATAAACCCTGATAAAATGCAAGTCTGGTGGTTTACCACCACCGCCTGCTTATATTTAGGGATTTGTGGGGATATCTTATCACAGAGTTTTGAGGTAAATGCCTATGGGTATTTGGTTTTGCTACCCGGTTGTTCAGTTTTTTGTGAGGATTCAGAGTTTAAAACTATGTTGTTGCTGTCTTCTTCCCAGAACCAACTAGGCATAGCTATATTTTTAGGGCGGGGGGGAGAGGCAGAGGGAGAGAGAATCTTAAGCAGGCTCCATGCCCAGGGCAGCGGAGTCTGATGCAGGGCTGGATCTCAGGATCCTGATATCATGACCTGAGCCAAAATCAAGAGTTGGATGCCTAACCAACCGAGCCACCCAGGCGCCCCTAGACATGGCTATTTTTTTTTTTTTAAGATTTTATTTATTTATTTGAGAGAGAGAGAATGAGAGAGAGAGAGCACATGAGAGGGGGGAGGGTCAGAGGGAGAAGCAGACTCCCTGCCGAGCAGGGAGCCCGATGCAGGACTCGATCCAGGGACTCCAGGATCATGACCTGAGCCGAAGGCAGTCGCTTAACCATCTGAGCCACCCAGGCGCCCTAGACATGGCTATTTTTAAAAGAATATTTTTCATCTATCTCCAAAGCTGATCTCTAAATTTGATACATCGCTGCCTGCATGGCTAGACTGTCCTTGCTGCCGAGCTAGACACTGCCACAACACCTCTGCTCAGCCAGGGCTGCTCTGCGGGCAAGTCTTCTCCAGCCTGATTGCCGCTTCTACTCCGTCAGGACTTGCTCTCCTCCAAGACAGCGGTATACTACAGACGTCCAGATGTGGCGGCTATTCAGTGATGCAGAGACGGGGGAAGTAGGCAGAAGGTGGTGGAGCCCTTCATCTTCTGGTTCACCTGCAGCAGCAGTCCAAGCAGAGTTAGGAAAATCAGTTGTTCTTCTACTGCAGTGGATGGGAGACGGCTAGTATACCAGTTAGATTTGGGTCATGGAGCTTAGGGGACAAGGCAGCCCTCCAGGGGGCTGCCCAAGGACCTTCCTCCACTATCTGAGCAGGGTGCCTTCACCATTCTGGCCTGATGCGAGTGATGGCTGCTAGTGCAAACGGCGGCTGTATGTTTCCTATCTTCTCCCTTTCTGAGAGTTTTTATTTTCCTTTGCAACCATTGTATATTGGGAGCAGACAGGAAGTCTTTTTGTATATAGGTCAGTAGATTACAAGAAGCTTCATCTGGACCTGATAAAGACAGCTGCACAGAACCTCGAGATCATGGGCGTTGAATGGGGTGCAGTATCGTATGGGGGAGGAAGTGGGTTCCACCGACAGCATAGGAGTGTGCATGGATACCTGGGTGGCTGGAGGGGCAGACTGTGACAGATAACAGCATTTACATTCCCTCATATCTACCTGAACTCCCCCCTTCTAGTGTGCAGGAGCTGAAAAGTGAAGAAAAAAAAAAAAATCCCAGACTCCCTTGTAATTTGGGTTCAAAATGTGGTTTAGGTTCTACTCACCACTTGTAGTCACAGGAGGCTTTGATTTAGAACTGAGTCATATGGAGAGAAGTGAGCTCTCGGGTATCATCAGTTCAACAGACTGCGGCAAAGGCAACACGTTCTTAAGTTGGCCGCAGTGGTGGCAGCTTCCTGATGAGAGCTGAGGTGGCCGGTTGCATCTAGCAGCTACCTGGGATAGTTTCCCAATTAGGGCAAATGCAGAAGGCACTCTGAGGGTTTGCCATATGCTTTGGGGAGTTGTTCCTCAAAGCTCGGTCTAGAGTTTTTTGCTCAGCCCTCCAGTGATTCTGAAAGTCACTTTAAATCTTATAATAAATCACTTTCGGTTTAATCTTCCTAGAATGGATTATGTTTTCTGCAACTGATCTCTGACCAACAGAGTCAGCCAATGAACAAAACGCAAACAGCTCCGGCTCTCGCTTGCTTTACCAAGGGGCAGGCAGCCAGCCTTCCCAGGTGAGCCCTGTTCCTAAATGGTCCTAGCAGGAAGGGGATCCTTCCAGCACTTGGGCATGTGTACGCTTGCTGCCCGAGGAGACAGAAGGGACAGTCTACCAGAAGCACACTGATGAGCAATGCTGGTACTTTCTATATTTTGGCCATACCCACTGATATTTTTGTTCGTCCACGTATGGCAGAACGACATTGCACATTCTCTCTGAGAACTGTCAAATAAAAATGTCATTTGTGTTTTTAAAAGAACGTTTGGGTTCAATGAATCATGAAACACTACATCAAAAACTAATGATGTAATGTATGGTGATTAACATAATAAAATAAAATTAAAAAAACATTTGGGTTTAGAGAAATGAAGAGGGAAGATTTTCAGATCTAAAATATGTAAAAGGTTCCAATTTAGGATACAATTTATAAACTGTATGGTTTCCCTCCCATTTGTAGCACACGTTATCTTCGTATAAAAAGAAACGCAGTTTTCCCTCTATTTCAGCTATGTTTTATTACAAACACCAGAAGAGCAGCCAGCGATATTTGGCTGCATTGTTTTGCAGGCTATAACCTGAACATTTCAGCTGGTGTATAATGTGAGCACACTTGGCTTTGAGCCACAGGCAACAGGGGCTGGTTATCCTGCACAGCACTGGGGCTGTCCTGCCAACAAAGGACAGGGTGCACATCAAGCACATAACAGCTGTTCTCAAAGGGCAAAGAACGTAACCTCACCTCCCAGAGTCAGCTCTTCCCTGCCTGTATGCAGGCCCGGACTCTCCCTCGGGGCAACCGGTCATCCATCAGACACTACACAGTGACCTCTGGGAACGATGTGTCCCACCTGTCCTCAAACTTCCTGGAACAGCAGCAGCAGTGGCCTGTCACTCCTGAAAACTCAGGCCAATGGGTTACAGTATGGTCATGTGTCTCTTCTCCCTCACAGAGGTGATGACACCCGACTTACATTCTTCATGTCCACTTGGGTATTTTTACCTTTTCGATTTACCAAATGCTACCACTGAGTTTGATATATCACATCATCACATCTCTTGTATCCTGCATCTTTTTTTCTAATGAACTTTTTATTTTAGAACCTCTTGAGACTTGTAGAATCATTGTGCAGAGTACAGAGAGTTCCCACATAGCCACACCCAGTTTCCCCGATTATTCCCACCTACGAGTCTGGGACGTCTGTTGCCATTAATGAACTGATATTGACACATTATTATTAGCTAAAGTCCATATGTGTCCTTTTCTGGTCCATGGTCCCTTCAAGGTCCATTACATTTAGTCATCATGTCACCTTAGTTTCTTCTTGGCGGTGACAGTTGATTTTCCTTGTCTTTTGATGGTCTTGATAGTTTTGAAGAGTACTTAGCCGGCATCTTTTCAAAGTTGTCCTTCACTTTACTAACAAGGAGAATCAGAGAAAATGGTCTTTTGGAAGAAGGTATTAGATGGATCATGAGCCTTCAAAACAAAACCTAGCAGTCCTGAGTTTTCAGAAAGACTCCAATGGCTTTATCTCTGTCCATGCTCATCTGTGATGGAAAGTTGGGTACGCTGCCTGGTGGATATGTGGACAGCTGCTGAGGGAATGCCTACGGAGCAGGGGCTCCCCAACCTGGCTGATCATTACATTCAAGTGGAGAACTTTATAAAGCAGAGATTCCCAGCCCTGGCCCAGAGGTACTGAATCAAAATCTCTACCAGTAGGGTCTTAAATTCTGTATTTTGTATCTCTTTAAAAAATAACAATAATGCTAATTATGTTTTTGATATAGAAAATTATAAAGCATGGCCCATAGTCTGTTAGTATTATTAATATAAATAAAAGTATGTGTAGAAAATTTAAAGAGTAACCAAAAGTCCAAAATGAAAAGTGAATGCTTCCCTATAAACTATTTAACCATTTTCTAGGGATATTTTGGTTGTTCCACTTCTATTGTTGCCTTTGTTTGCTTTGGGATTTGTATTCCAGCAAGTTTCCTAAGATATTCTGGTGTCATCAGAAATTCAGAACTCAGCACTACAGAAGAAATTCACAATTCAGCTATGGAGGGACAGAGTGGCCCTTTCAGAATGACATCCTTTATAAAACCATCAAGCCCTGCTCTCCCCCTGCCTCCCCTGAACAAGTTAGCTCTAAAGCCATTAGATGGGGCAGAGCAAGGAGAGGTGGCCTGTGACAGCCCGTGGGTGTCCAAGCCCAAGGGGGGTGAAGAGGGCATCCACACCAGGAGGGAAGGCTCGAAGTGGAGAATCAGAGCCCAAGCAGGGGAAGGAGGGCGTCCCTACAGAGGGCAGGTTGAGGGGAGTTAAGGCCTTAGTGGGTGAGGAGAGTATCCACGTGTAGGGGCAGCCTGAGGTGGTATGTCAGGGCCTGAGCAGGGAGAGGTAGGTATGGATATCCATGGGGAGGGGTGGCCTGGGGTCCAAGGGAATGAAGAGGCCATTCATGAGGGTGGGTACCTTTGCAACAGAAGTCAGAGCCCGAATGGAGGGCATCCATACGGGGAAAGGGGTAGGTGTAATGGTGATGGAAGACTGATTATATCAGAGGGGTTAATCAAATAAATAAACATAATAAGGGTAACAGGAGCCAAGTTTCTCACTGTTGAAGAAAGGAGCCACTAATATGGAAAGGGAGAAGGACAGAAACCCTGGATACCCTACAATTAGAGGTATCAACATGAACTTACAGATTTAAATATATGTAATTTAAATTTAGTATATTTATAAATATATACACTTGTATTATGTAATATATAAAAACATGTATGTAGTATATACTTGTATATACATATATGTATATTTGTGCACATGTCTGTAATTTATACATATGCCTATACATATTTACACAGATACATATGCAAATGTGTGCGTGTCTTTTGAGTGGGCTTGGGAGCAGCAACATCCCCCTCAATAGCAACAGACACACCTAGTGCCCAGACCTTGGCTTTTATATCATTTTCCACTAAAAAGAACCAGGATCCTTGGAGAAATGATTGATCTCAGGGCTGGGGCAGGCAAAGAACATGATGAGCTTAGAACATCTTGTGCCAGAAATCAAGGGAAGTGTTCAAAGAATGATGAGGACATGTCCAAAGAACACAGGAGCCAGGCTGAAGGGGCTCAGGTGAAACTTGGGACAATTTGAGCATCAAAATAAATAAGGACTGTAACAGATTACATCCCATTTAATAAAATAGAAAGCCAAGACCTCATACTGAGAGAAATAACTAAAAAACTTCTAAGTCTGATAAAGAACAGGATATTTACATAGTTTCAAAGTATCTCCCACAAAATGTTCATCGATTAAAAGAAAAAAGATCACCTTCATAGGGGAAAAGCCCAGAAGATGCCGCTTTTAACCAAGGTATGGCAATAGAGATCATTAGCAATGGGACAAATTGATATTGTGTGCCACCTGATAGGATGCAATGGAAAGAACCCACCATCATCACTTCTGTGATATTTCTGCATGTATTCATTTTGTACCTTCAGTCAACAAACATTTTCTATGTCATAGTTTCTGGGGGTCAGGTGATTGTGGTTGAAGTCAGAGTTGGTTAGGGTGACAGTCAACTTACAAGGTTTAACCAGGGCTGGAGAATCCACTTCCAAGCTCACTCAACATTGTTGGTAGGCCTCAGTTTCTCACTGGCTGTTGGCTAGATGCTTCAGTGGCTATGTAGACCTATGCATAGGGCTGCTCATGACACGGAAGCTTGCTTCACACAGAGCAAGTGATCCAAGAGATTACTTCACAACTTAATCACTTCTGCTACATGCTCTGCATCACAAAGATCAACTCTGGTATCAGGTGGGAGAAGAATGTATAAGGGTGGGGATAACAGGAGGTGGGCCAATTTGAAGGTTGGCTATCACACTGCTGAAGGTTCATAACCTGAAGATAATCATGAAACCCAAATCCTTGGCTACTCCACAAAATAATTGGCCTGTATCTGTCGAAGTGACAAGGTCATGAAAATCAAGGAAGAATGGGGAACTGTTGCAGAGTGGAGAGACTAAAGCAACCTGACGACTAAATGCAACGTGAGATGCGAAACCAGATCCTTTTGGAATTAAGGACATTACTGGAACAACTGGCAAAAACTTGAATGGGGTCAGGGGATTAGCTGGTAGCAATGTATTGATGTTCATTTCCTGATTTTACTAGATTGTAAATTGTGATTTTGTTGGAGAATGCTCTTATTTATAGGAAATGCCCACTCAACTGCTAAAGAGAGAGAGAGAGAGAGAACATCAGGTCTGAAACTTACTCTCAAATGGTTTGGGGAGGGAGATGTTCTTCTGTAATTGCAACTTTTAGGGAAGTTTGAGATTGTTTCCATATTAAAAATGGATATGAATTATAAAGACCTATTACAGAAATTTAAGTGTGTAAGGGAGAAAATCCTAATTCTACTATAGGTAGAATTACATGATGGTAATTTTTTGTAGGTAAAAAATGTGTGAATATTGGTAATTCTATATGGTTCAACTTAATACAAGAATACCCCAATAAACTAATCAGTATCAAAGATAATGAAATTATAGATTTCAATAAAAAGACAAAACAATTCACAGTGCCCTTTAGAGGAACTCTCTCCTGCAATCACCCACTCTTTGTCTAGCGTCCCTAGCATCTGCCTCTCTGTAGACCCCCTTCCATCAGCACACAGAGAAGCTGCTGGAATAACTTGATCTTAGAAACAATCCCCTGATTTCATAGTCCCGTCCAGATACGTTCCTATTTCTTTGCACTCCTTCACAGCATTTTTTGAAAGAATGTTTTCTATTCCCCATGTCCTCTCACTCCCCATTTTTCCCTAAACTCACTCTAAATGGGTTTGCAAAGCTACCACCCATAAACGTTTGCTCATCAAGGCCATCAATAACTTTCCTGCTGATTTTTCTGTCTTCAACACTGCTGCCCACTCCCTCCTTCTTGAGACATCTTCTTCTCTTGGCTTCTGTGAAACCACATTTCTCTTGAGTTTCCTTTTTTCCTCTTTGCTTGTATCCTCGCCCCCTACAACTCACCCTCCAGAAAACATGCACAGTCATTTTTTACAGATGTGAACTGGAGCATGCCACTCTACAGAAAACCCTGCAGTGCCTTCCCACCAGATGGAGGAACACTAAGGTCTCGTGGGAGCTCCTGTGAGATCTGGCCCCCTACCCGTGCCTACTCCATCCCATAGGCATCCCTCTGGCCTCTCACTCAGTCTTCTGCCTGCTTCTCAAACCTGCCAAGCTTGTTCCTACCCTGCTCTTCCATGCAAGTCCTCCCTGCTTCAAACATTCTTCCCCAGTCATCCCAGGGCAGATGGCTCGTCTGCATTCCAGTCTCAGCTCATGTGTTAATTCCTCAAAGAGACTTGCTCTCAAAACCTAATCTAAAACAGACCCCCACCCTCACCTGCCCCAATCTTTCTCTCCCATCATGCTGGCTTGTGTTCTTCAGAGCATATATCCTAATAGGAAATGATCTTATTTATTCATTTATTTGTTCAGTGCTTGTCTGCCTACCCCGGAACACAAGCGCCCCGAGTGTCTTGCCAGTCTTGTTCTTTACTGTATCTCCAGTGTCTAGGACAGTGCCTAACACATAGTAGGTGCTTCATAAATATTTGGTGAGTAAATGAATCACCTGCTTTCTGTTTCAAACTGCTACTGATCTCAAGCCGTCAGAGGTGTCACAGCTATGATAACAACTACAGAATCTAAGAGATGACCTTCCTTCCAAGTCACCTTTTCCACACTCAGATCAAATGAAGAACCTCTTCACAACATGGCTGGCAGAAGGTTATCCAGCCTCTGCCTGAGCACTCTCAGTAATGGGAGAACTCACGACTTTTCATAATGGAATATTTCCATGTCATTGCTGAGAGCTCTGTGTTGGAAAGATTTTCTCTTCAGTGACCCTAGATCTTCTTCCCTCTACATTCCACTTATATTAGTCCCTAAAGCAACTTAAAAAAGCCCCACTTCACCTGACAGCAACTCAAATATCACTTGAGGGAGTGATCACATGACTCCGAATTCTCCTCCCAGATAAATACTCGCAGCTATCTCAACACTTCATGTGACATGAAAAATGAACCAACACAGCATCTGAGAAAGGCCTGCAAAATCTTAGCAACTTGGTTTAAAACAGTGAAACCTTTCTGACATCTCATCTGAAAAATAAAACGTAAGAATGCCCTTCAGTATTCAGAGAACACAGTGTGATTTCTCATGACGGTCCTGTCCTCTTAACGCCTGCTCCCCTGCCTCACAGCCTTCCCGACACTGAGGGAACCACAGCAATCACAGGCCCAGGAGTGTCTCCTCTGAGACAAACACCCATCTCTGTCAACATAGGATTGTGGCTCTATGTTCTCAGTTCTGCATAAGTTCTACATTTTAATAAGATGAGACACAACTCTTGCGATGTCACGATCTGCTAATGAGCTTTGTGGCACAGACTCTTTGCCAAGGGCATTAAACAATTTATTCTCTGAGGAAAAAAACCAGTTTGGATCTGACTCCCTTTTGGGCTTTCATTGTGTGTGGAGTGCGGGAGGAAGAACAGATGGTTGTGGTTCAACAGGCAACAGTCTGGCGCATATCTGTACCCTGTGACTTCCGTAACAGAGTAAGCACTCTATAAATACTATTGAAAGAGCGAGTGAGTGAATGGAGGAACCAGTGAACCAGAGGGTCTCGGAACTAGTGCTCTAGTCGGAGCTCTCCTTTGACAGATGAGGAATTAAGGCCATGACAGGGGATTCAGAGCCCAAAAGTGTCAGCTGCGGGACCAGACCCCAGGGCTCCTGGCTCTCAGGCTTAGAATACTTGCCACAGTTTCATGCTGCCTCTCTTACTGGGCTTCTGTGCAAATGAATTTCCAGCTAACTGAATAGGCACAAAGGACTTTTTGCTTTGAGTAACTAGGTCACTGTAGATGACTTCTTCATATCCGGCTCCCCAGAAATGATTATTTTAACCAACACAGTAAGCCCACCACCCTTGGCAGTGACACAGTTAAGGACTGGATGTGACCTGATCCTGGCCACTGAGGCATGAGGGAAAAATCTGCTAAGCAAATTTGGAGCTCCCTGGTGCTAAGGAGACACAGGGAAAACATCCCTCTTTTCCTCTGGGCACTACCATGTCTGACGGTGGCACATGGACCTGCTGTAGCCATTTTGCTACCACTCTGAGGATGAGGCTACACTGAGGAAGGGAGAGCAGAGAGAGAGAAAGAAACTGGCGCTTCATGATCCCATGAAGCTCCTCAACCAACCAGCTCTGAAGCCTGCCCTATCTGCAATCCTTCAGTGAAGTGAAATTATAAATCACCAGCTGCATTAGGTGTTCTGTTATTTGGACCTGAAAGTATCCTGAGAGGTTCAAACCATTTTTTGACAGAAACCTTTAAAAAGAAAATATTTGCTTCCTTGAGCTCTTAAACAATAAAAAACCAGAAAATAAACATTTCTTCAACCAATCAGGGATTTCATTCTGCTGGCAAGGACTGAGCAAGGTTGTGATGTAGTAATGTTTTGTTTGCCTTGGTGCTGCATGTGACATACATGGTCAAGCATTCTATGCCATTAAGTTCTCAAACTTTTTAGTCTCAGGACCCCTTTACACTCTTAAAACCATTCCTGAGGACCCCAATAAGCCTTGGCTTATATGGGTTACATCTACTGATATTTATCATATGAGAAATGAAAACTAAGAAATTTAAAAATATTTGTTTAAAATAACAGTAGAAAACCTGATAAATGTTAACATAATATGTTTTAATGAAAAATAGCTACATTTTCCAAAACAAAAGAAAACTAGTGACAACGCAAGTAATGTCTGACATATTCATGATCTCTTTAATGTTTTAATTAAGACATTAAATTCTTAAATTTGCATCTGAATTCTTAAATCTGCGTCTGGCTGAATCTGTCATGATATGTTGTTTTGGTTGAAGTATATGAAGTATATGAAGAAACTCTGACCTCACAGAGATGTGTAGTTAGAAAATGAAGGAGTGTTTTAATAATCGTTCCAGATAATTGTGAATATTTTTCTTTGATACGGCACTATAACTTGACAAGTTTCTTTTTTTTTTTAAAGATTTTATTTATTTATTTCCAAGAGAGAGTGCATGCGCGTGCGTGAGTGCACAAATGGGGGAAAGGGGCAGAGGCAGAGGGAGAAGCAGACTCCCCACTGAGCATGGAGCCTGATGTGGGGCTCAATCCCAGGACCCCAGGATCATGACGTGAGCCCAAGTCAGACGCTTAACCGACTGAGCCACCCAGGCGCCCCTTGACAAGTTTCTTAAAGGCTAATTGCAATGGAGATGTACAACACAATATCAACATTAACAAAAGTTTGGAAGAAGCTGATTCCAACCCTCAAGGATGACTCTGAGGGGCTCAGTGGGGGAAATAATTGTAGATGTGGTAGAAATAGCAAGAGATCTAGAATTAGAGGTGGTGACTGAAGATGGGACTGAATTGCTGCAATCTCAGGAGAAAACGTTAACCTCATGAGGAGCTCCATTCCTGAGATGGAATCTACTCCTGGTGAAGATGCTGTGAAGACTGCTGAAATGCCAACAAAGGATTCAGAATATGACATAAACTTAGTTGATAAAGCAGCATCAGGATTTGAGAGGACTGGCTCAAATTTTGAAAGAAGTTCTACTGTGGGTAAAATGCTATCAACAGCATCTCATGCTACAGAGAATCATTCATGAGAGGAAGAGTCCATCAATGTGTCAAAACTTCACTGTTGTCTTATTTTAAGAAATTGCCAGAGCCACCCTAGCCTTCAGCAACTATACCCTGATCAGTCAGCAGCCATCAACATCAAGACCCTCCACCAGCAAAAAGATTATGACTTGTTAAAAGGTTAGCATTTTTTAGCAATAAAATATTTTTAAGTTAAGGTCTGTACATTGTTTTTGTAGACATGATGCTATTGTACACTTTATAAACTACACTGTAGTGTAAACATAATTTTTATATGCACTAGGAAACAAAAAATTCATTTGAATTGCTTCATTGCAATATTTGCTTTATTGAAGTGGTCTGGAACCAAACGCATAATATATCTGAGGTATGCTCACAATTTTATTTAGAGTCCCCAAAAAGATACCTAAAATAACATTTTGCTCTTTTTCTATCTGTTAAACATTTACTGATTCTTCTGAGATTATCAGAATGTTTTTCCTAGCTCTATTATTAAAAATAAATGTATCTAACATATTAACTGTAGTCAATTTACTTTTCTGTTTTCTAACCAAATCATAATGTAACTATCAATTTAGCTATTCATCTTTTGAAATAAGCCTAAAAGTTTTATTTTCAAAGAAATATCACTTTGAGGTACAGTGCTGGTTGACTTTAACAGTAAGTAACAAATTCCTAACACAATTATACACAGTAAAACAAAATGGTTAAGAAAGTCAAGATAGTCTCAATCCCTTTTTACTTCTGGAGAAGGACAAGATACATTTTATTCAGATATTCTGGGGCTTAATTAGTGCTTTGGTGACATCACACATACACAGTAGAAACCATGATCCTCTACTAATGGATATAAACCATCTTAAGAGAGTTTTTTTTTTTTACAAACTAATGGAAAGTGGGTTTGAGAGGAAAGATTTTTAAAAATGGAAAAATTTGGGGCGCCTGGGTGGCTCAGTTGGTTAAGCGACTGCCTTCGGCTCAGGTCATGATCCTGGAGTCCCTGGATCGAGTCCCGCATCGGGCTCCCTGCTCAGCAGAGAGTCTGCTTCTCCCTCTGACCCTCCTCCCTCTCATGTGCTCTCTCTCTCTCTCATTCTCTCTCTCAAATAAATAAAATCTTTAAAAAAAAAATGGAAAAATTTTCATTCTTTTCAACTGAGATCAAACTGCCATAATTTTTTTTAATCATAAGATTCTAAGAGTAAGGTAAATATAAAAACAAAGCAAAACTTTTAGAGCTTCATGTATTTGAAAACAACAGACAAATGGAAATCAGGAAGTCATGGTTCTATTCCTGACATGCTGATCATGGGATTCTAAGAGCTAGTTACATATGGGGAAGGAATTCTTTTGAAGAATTCTTTTGAAGAGCTTCAGCAACTTGGTAGCAGCAGGAAACTGAAAATCAGAAAGTATGGCTCAAGATAGTGACATAGATCATTCCCAACTTCAGTCCCCTTTGCAAGACTGACTGGCAAATATCCATAGACAAGACAGCAATGTGAAAATCTCAGAACCCAGGGATGAGGCTGAAGCACCCCCCTGGAAAACAAAGGCTGAGAAGGATGACCTTAGAAAGATTAAGAGGAGTGGCTACACTCTGACCGCACTGCCCCTTCCCAGGCCAGCACAGTGCTATACCAACAGGGGCCCCCAGGGGTTTCTACATTGGGGGGAAAAAGAGCCCAAAGTGGACATCCAGGTCCCCCAGCACTGCAGAGTCCTTCCCAGGAGGCGCATTTGGATCTTGCCTCACCGGGGTCAAAGGAACTCTGCAGGCCTGGACTACTGAGAATCAGAAGCAGGGAAGGTAGGCAGGGTTTACAGTAACCAGTGCTCAATTTTGGCAGACCACATTTCTCTTTGCAGCTGTGCCCCAGCAGAGATCCTAGGCAGTGGCTGTGCTTATCTGCATTGCCAAGCTGGTGGCCCTGTCTGTCTACGGGGCTTGGTGGGCAGTGGAAATAAAAGGATACTAATTAACATCACGAAAACATATGAATGTGTAATACTCACTGGTAATAGTAAATATATAATCAAAGTCAGATTCTCTAATACTGTATTGGTAGTGTGTAATTCATTTGCAACTCTAGTTTAAAGGTTAAAAAATAAATGTGTCTAAAAAACATTAACTATAATAACATGTTATTGGATATATAATATAAAAAAGATGTAAACAGTAACATTGGTAACCTAAAATGCAAAGGGGAAGAGATGTTAAAGTATGAAGTTTCTGTATGCTATTGAAGTTGTTGTTGTCATTTAAAAATAGATAACAAAAGGAGTCAAACCATACTACTACAAAAGTCATCAAATCACAAAGGAAGACAGCGAGAGAGGAAGCAAGGAACAAAGAAAGTACAAAACAGAAAGCAATGAACAAAATGGCAACAGTAAGTCTTTACCTATCTTTAATTACTTTAAATAACTGAATTAAATTCTCCCATCAAAAGATATAGAGTGGCTAAATGGATAAAACACAAGATCCAACAATATGCTGCCTACAAGAAACTCACTTTAGTTTTAAGGACACACATAGACTGAGAGTGAAGGGATGGAAAAAGATATTTCAAGCAACTGATAACCAAAAAGGCAGCAGCAACTTTAAGTTAAATATGGTCAAGGGGGCGGAGCAAGATGGCGGAGGAGTAGGAGACCTGGATTTCGTCTCCTCTCAGGAATCCAGCTGGATAGGGATCAAATCATTCTGAACACCTACAAACTCAACAGGAGATCGAAGAAAAGAATAGCAACAACTCTCTCATCAGAAAAGCAACCACTTTCTGGAAGGTAGGACGTGCAAAGAAGTGAATCCGAGGCGTTATTCGGGAGGATAGACGGCGGGGGAGGGGCCTCCGTCGGCCGCTTCTGGCAAGTGATAGAACCACGGAGCACAAAATCGGAACTTTTAGAAGTTGGCTCCGCTGAGGGACGTCGCTCCAGTGGCTAAGCGGGGGGTGGAACCCTCCGGGACAGTGTGGTCTCAGGACCCTCGGGGTCACAGAAAGACCGGGGGTGCCGGAGTGTGGCAGAGCTCCCAGGTATCGGAGCAGGGAAGCCGGCTGCAGAGGCGGAGCCCAGGCGCGGGCTCTCAGCTTGGGGTCGCCATAAACCGTGATCCGCGGCACAGTCAGGCCCCTGCTCCTCCAGCAGGGACCCAACAAGCGGCAGATCCGGGGAGACTCACCTTCCTCCCCCGGGAGGAGCCGCGCGGGAGGGCACCGCAGGGATCTGCTGGGTTTGGAGACTCCACCCGGGGTCGGGTGCCAGAGATAGAAATGCGCGGTCACAGGCCGGGTGAGCACGGAGTGCGGCCGGAGACTGGGGAGCCGGGAGTGAGTGGCTGCTTTTCTCTGGGGGCTCACTGAGGAGCGGGGCCCCGAGTTCTCGGCTCCTCCGGGGCAGAGATTGGGAGGCCGCCGTTTTCACTCTCCACCTCCAAAGCTGTACGGAAAGCTCGCAGGGAACAAAAGCTCCGGAGAGTAAACCCGAGCAGATTACTTAGCCGGGAGGGGGCAAGGGCGGGGCAATTCCGCCTCCGACAAAGACATTTGGAAACCACGGCAACAGGCCCCTCCCCAGAAGATCAGCAAGAACAGCCAGCCAAGACCAAGTTTACCGATCAATGAGAACGGCAGAACTCCAGCGCTAGGGGAATACTGCACATAGAATCCATGGCTTTTTTACCATGATTCTTTAGTCTTTCAAAGTTAATTTTTTTAACTGTCTTTTTTTCTTTTTTTTTTGAATTTTTCTTTTTCCCTTCTTCAATCAACATCTTATTAATCCCTTTTTTTAAAAAACATTTTTATTTTTTATTTTTAGAGTTATATTCTAGCCCTTCATAGTAGTTACCCGTATTTTTGGCATATATATATAAGTTGTTCTCTCTTTAAAATTTTTAGATAGTTTCTTCTAACAGATTAAAATATACCCTAAATCTCTAGTATATGGTTTTTTCTACTCCCCTGCCTGATCACATTCTCTCCCTTTTTTTTTCTTTTTTCTTTTTTTAAATCCTCTTCTTTCTTTTTTCAAACAATTTCTTATCAATTCCTTTTATAAAATTTTTTACAATTTCCATCTTTACAGTCATATTCCATCCCTTCATCATATCAACCCTTATTTTTTGTACATATATAAGTTGTTCTTTCTTTAAAATTTTGGGAGGCACTTTCTTCTAAACGACCAAAATATACCCCAAATCTAGTGTGTGGCACTGATCTATATACCAGCCTGATCATATTTGACCACATTCTGTGTTTTTTTGTTGTTGTTGTTTTGTTTTGTTTGTTTTTGTTTGTTTTTATCTTTTTCTTTTTCTTTTTTCTCTCTTTCCATTTCTTTTTCCACTGCTTCAGGTCTTTTCTGATTTGTTTAGAGTATATTTTCTGGGACGTTGTTACTCTGCTAGCATTTTGTTCTCTCATTAATCTATTCTCTGCACAAAATGACAAGACAGAAAAAATCACCTCAACAAAAAGAACAATAGGTAGTACTGACTGCCAGGGACCTACTCAATACGGACATTAGTACGATGTCAGATCTACAGTTCAGAATCATCACTTTAAAGATACTAGCTGGGCTTGAAAAAAATCTGGAAGTTATTAGAGAAACCCTTTCTGGAGAAGTAAAAGAACTAAAATCTAACCAAGTAGAAATCAAAAAGGCTATTAATGAGGTGCAAATATGGGGGCGCTAACTGCTAGGATAAATGAGGCAGAAGAGAGAATCAGTAATATAGAAGACCAAATGATGGAAAATAAAGAAGCTGAGAAAAAGAGAGATAGACAACTACTGGATCACGAGGGCAGAATTCGAGAGATAAGCGATACCATAAGACGAAACAACATTAGAATAATTGGGATCCCAGAGGAAGAAGAAAGAGAGAGAGGGGCAGAAGGTATAATGGAGCAAATTATAGCAGAGAACTTCCCTAATTTGGGGAAAGAAACAGGCATCAAAATCCAGGAAGCACAGAGAACCCCTCTCAAAATCAATAAAAATAGGTCAACACCCCGACATCTCATAGTAAAACTTACGAGTCTCATAGACAAAGAGAAAATCCTGAAAGCAGCTTGGGAGAAGAGATATGTAACCTACAATGGTAGAAACATTAGATTGGCAACAGACCTATCCACAGAGACCTGGCAGGCCAGAAAGGACTGGCAGGATAGATTCAGAGCACTAAATGAGAAAAATATGCAGCCAAGAATACTATATCCAGCTAGGCTGTCACTGAAAATTGAAGGAGAGATAAAAAGCTTCCAGGACAAACAAAAACTAAAGGAATTTGCAAACACAAAACCAGCCCTACAGGAAATCTTGAAAGGGGTCCTCTAAGCAAAGAGAGACCCTAAAAGCAACATAGACCAGAAAGGAACACAGACAATATATGGTAAAAGTCACCTTACAGGCAATACAATGGCACTAAATTCCTATCTTTCAATAGTTACCCTGAATGTAAATGGGCTAAATGCCCCAATCAAAAGACACAGGCTATCAGACTGGATTAAAAAACAAGACCCATCGATATGCTGTCTGCAAGAGACTCATTTTAGACCCAAAGACACCCCCAGATTGAAAGTGAGGGGGTGGAAAACCATTTACCATGCTAATGGACACCAAAAGAAAGCTGGGGTGGCAATCCTTATATCAGACAAATTAGATTTTAAACAAAAGACTGTAATAAGAGATGAGGAAGGACACTATATCCTACTTAAAGGGTCTATCCAACAAGAAGATCTAACAATTGTAAATATCTATGCCCCTAACATGGGAGCAGCCAATTATATAAGGCAATTAATAACAAAAGCAAAGAAACACATCAACAACAATACAATAATAGTGGGGGACTTTAACAACCCCCTCACTGAAATGGACAGATCGTCTAAGCAAAAGATCAACAAGGAAATAAAGACTTTAAATGACACACTGGACCAAATGGACTTCACAGACATATTCAGAACATTCCATCCCAAAGCAACGGAATACACATTCTTCTCTAGTCCCCATGGAACATTCTCCAGAATAGATCACATCCTAGGTCATAAATCAGGTCTCAAATGGTACCAAAAGATTGGGATCATTCCCTGCCTATTTTCAGACCACAATGCTTTGAAACTAGAACTCAATCACAAGAGGAAAGTCGGAAAGAACTCAAATACAAGGAGGCTAAAGAGCATCCTAGTAAAGAATGAATGGGTCAACCAGGAAATTAAAGAAGAATTAAAAAAATACATGGAAACCAATGAAAATGAAAACACAACTATTCAAAATCTTTGGGATGCAGCAAAGGCAGTCCTAAGAGGAAAGTATATAGCAATACAAGCCTTTCTCAAGAAACAAGAAAGGTCTCAAGTACACAACCTAACCTTCCACCTAAAGGAGCTGGAGAAAGAACAGCAAATAAAGCCTACACCCAGCAGGAGAAGAGAAATAATAAAGATCAGAGCAGAAATCAATGAAATAGAAACTAAAAGAACAGTAGAACAGATCAATGAAACTAGGAGCTGGTTCTTTGAAAGAATTAACAAGATTGATAAATCCCTGGCCAGACTTATCAAAAAGAAAAGAGAAATGACCCAAATCAACAAAATCATGAATGAAAGAGGAGAGATCACAACCAACACCAAAGAAATACAAACAATTATAAGAACATATTATGAGCAACTCTATGCCAGCAAATTAGATAACCTGGAAGAAATGGATGCATTCCTAGAGATGTATCAACTACCAAAACTGAACCAGGAAGAAATAGAAAACCTGAACAGACCTATAACCACTAAGGAAATTGAAGCAGTCATCAAAAATCTCCCAACAAACAAAAGCCCAGGGCCAGATGGCTTCCCAGGGGAATTTTACCAAACATTTCAAGAAGAATTAATACCTATTCTTCTGAAACTGTTCCAAAAAATAGAAATGGAAGGAAAACTTCCAAACTCATTTTATGAGGCCAGCATTACCTTGATCCCAAAACCAGACAAAGACCCCATCAAAAAGGAGAATTACAGGCCAATATCCCTGATGAACATGGATGCAAAAATTCTCACCAAAATACTAGCCAATAGGATCCAACAGTACATTAAAAAGATTATTCACCACGACCAAGTGGGATTTATCCCTGGGCTGCAAGGTTGGTTCAACATCCACAAATCAATCAACGTGATACATTAACAAAAGAAAGAACAAGAATCATATGATCCTCTCAATAGATGCAGAAAAAGCTTTTGACAAAGTACAGCATCCTTTCTTGATCAAAATTCTTCAGAGTATAGGCATAGAGGGTACATACCTCAATATCATAAAAGCCATCTATGAAAAACCTACAGCGAATATCATTCTCAATGAGGAAAAACTGAGAGCCTTCCCCCTAAGGTCAGGAACGTGGCAGGGATTTCCACTATTACCACTGCTATTCAACATAGTATTGGAAGTCCTAGCCACAGCAATCAGACAACAAAAAGAAATAAAAGGCATCCAAATCGGCAAAGAAGAAGTCAAACTCTCACTGTTTGCAGATGATATGATACTTTATGTGGAAAACCCCAAAGACTCCACCCCAAAACTGCTAGAACTCATACAGGAATTCAGTAAAGTGGCAGGATATAAAATCAATGCACAGAAATCAGTGGCATTCCTATACACCAACAACAAGACAGAAGAAAGAGAAATTAAGGAGTCGATCCCATTTATAATTGCACCCAAAACCATAAGATACCTAGGAATACATCTAACCAAAGAGACAAAGGATCTGTACTCAGAAAACCATAAAATACTCATGAAAGAAATTGAGGAAGACACAAAGAAATGGAAAAACGTTCCATGCTCATGGATTGGAAGAACAAATATTGTGAAGATGTCAATGCTACCTAGAGCAATCTACACATTCAATGCAATCCCCATCAAAATACCATCCACTTTTTTCAAAGAAATGGAACAAATAATCCTAAAATTTGTATGGAACCAGAAAAGACCCCGCATAGCCAGAGGAATGTTGAAAAAGAAAAGCAAAGCCGGTGGCATCACAATTCCGGACTTCCAGCTCTATTACAAAGCTGTCATCATCAATACAGCATGGTACTGGCACAAAAACAGACACATAGATCAATGGAACAGAATAGAGAGCCCAGAAATGGATTCTCAACTCTATGGTCAACTCATCTTTGACAAAGCAGGAAAGAATGTCCAATGGAACAAAGACAGTCTCTTCAACAAATGGTGTTGGGAAAATTGGACAGCCACATGCAGAAGAATGAAACTGGACCATTTCCTTACACCACACACAAAAATAGACTCCAAATGGTTGAAAGACCTAAATGTGAGACAGGAGTCCATCCAAATCCTAAAGGAGAACACAGGCAGCAACCTCTTTGACCTCAGCCGAAGCAACTTCTTCCTAGAAACATCGCCAAAGGCAAGGGAAGCAAGGGCAAAAATGAACTATTGGGACTTCATCAAGATAAAAAGCTTTTGCAAAGCAAAGGAGACAGTCAACAAAACCAAAAGACAACCGACAGAATGGGAGAAGATATTTGCAAATGACATATCAGATAAAGGGCTAGTATCCAAAATCTATAAAGAACTCATCAAACTCAACACCCAAAGAACAAAGAATCCAATCAAGAAATGGGCAGAAGACATGAACAGACATTTTTCCAAAGAAGACATCCAAATGGCCAACAGACACATGAAAAAGTGCTCAACATCGCTCGGCATCAGGGAAATCCAAATCAAAACCTCAATGAGATACCACCTCACACCAGTCAGAATGGCTAAAAATAACAAGTCAGGAAACGACAGATGTTGGTGGGGATGCGAAGAAAGGGGAACCCTCCTACACTGTTGGTGGGAATGCAAGCTGGTGCAGCCACTCTGGAAAACAGTATGGAGGTTCCTCAAAAAGTTGAAAATAGAGCTACCATATGATCCAGCAATTGCATTACTGGGTATTTACCCCAAAGATACAAAAGTAGGGATCCGAAGGGGTACGTGCACCCCGATGTTTATAGCAGCAATGTCCACAAGAGCCAAACTGTGGAAAGAGCCAAGATGTCCATTGACAGATGAATGGATAAAGAAGACGTGGTATATATATACAATGGAATATTATGCAGCCATCAAAAGGAATGAGATCTTGCCATTTGCAACAACGTGGATGAAACTGGAGGGTATTACGTTGAGCGAAATAAGTCAAACAGAGAAAGACATGTATCATATGATCTCACTGATATGAGGAATTCTTAATCGCAGGAAACAAACTGAGGGTTGCTGGAGTGGGGGGTGGGGTGGGAGGGATGGGGTGACTGGGTGATAGACACTGGGGAGGGTATGTGCTCTGGTAAGTGCTGTGAATTGTGCAAGACTGTTGAATCTCAGATCTGTACCTCTGAAACAAATAATGCAATGTATGTTAAGGAAAAAAAAAGAAGAAGAAGAAGAAGGTAGCGGGAGGGGAAGAATGAAGCGGGGGAAATCAGAGGGGTAGACGAACCATGAGAGACGATGGACTCTGAAAACAAACTGAGGGTTCTAGAGGGGAGGGGGGTGGGAGGATGGGTTAGCCTGGTAATGGGTGTTGAGGAGGGCACATTCTGCATGGAGCACTGGGTGTTATGCACAAACAATGAATCATGGAACACTACATCTAAAACTAATGATGTAATGTATGGGGATTAACATAAGAATAAAAAAATAATAAGAAGAAGAATTAAGCATCTTTAAATGGAAAAAAAATGGTCAAAAGAGACAAAGAAAGTAATTATATAAAGGTAAAGGGGATCAAGCCACCACAAAGATAAAAGAATTGTAAATATTTATGTGCCCAACATTGAAGCACCTAACTATGTAAAGCAAATACAGAACTAAAAGGAGAGAGAAACAGCAACACAGTAATAGCTGGGAACTATTGAACATAATAAAAATTATAATAATAATAATAAACAATAAAGTGCATAGGAATAAATCTAACCAAGGAAGTAAAAGATCTATACAATGAAAAGTATAAAACACTGGTAAAAGAGATTGATGACAAATAAGTGGAAAGATATCCCATACTCATGGAGTGTAAGAATTAAGGCTGTTAAAAAGTCCATACTACCCAAAGTAATCTCTAGATTTAATATAATCCCTATCAAAATTCCAATAGCATTTTTCTTTACAGAAATAGAACAAACCAACCCTAAAGTTACATGGAACCATAAAGGACCTGAATAGCCAAAGCAATCCTGAGAAAGAAAGGCAAAGCTGAAGGCATCACACTATGATTTCAAACTTTTTTACAAAGCTACAGTAATCAAAACAGTATGGCATTGGCATAAGAACAGACAGATAGACCAAGAGAATCGTATTGAAAGCCCAGAAATAAACTCATGCACATACAATCAACTAATATATGACAATGGAGCCATTACTCTGGGAAGAAGACAATCTCTTCGATAAATGGTGCTGGAAAAACTGGATATTCACATGCAAAAGAATGAAACTGGACCCCTACCTTACACTGCACACAAAAATTAACTCAAAATGGATTAAAGACTTCAATGTAAGAACTGAAACCATAAAACTTCTAGAAGAAAACACAGGAACAAATTTCCCTGACATTGGTCTTGGCAATGATTTTATGGATATGACACCAAAAGTATAAGCAACAAAAGCAAAAATAAATACACCAAACTAAAAAGCTTCTATATGGCAAAAGAAATGATCAACAAAATGAAAAGGCAACTTATAGAATGGGAGAAAATATTTGCAAACCACACATCCAATAAGGGATTAACATCCAAAATATATAAGAACTCATATAACACAGAAGTAAAAAACAAAAAAACAAAAAAACCCAAACAACCCAATTTAAAAATGGGCAATGGACCTGAACAGATATATTTCCAAAGAAGACATACAAAATGGCCAACAGGAACACAAAAGGACCTTCAGCTCAGGTCATGATCCCAGGGTCCTGGGATCGAGCCCTGCATCGGGCTCCCTGCTCAGCAGGAAGCCTGATTCTCCCTCTCCCACTCACCCTGCTTGTGTTCCCTCTCTCACCGTCTCTCTCTGTCAAATAAATAAATAAAATCCTAAAAAAAAAAAAAGAAATTTGAGTTGCTACCTCTAAAACTGAAAATAAACTACAGGTGATCCTTGAACAACATGGGTTTGAACGGTACAGGTCCACTTGTAGGCAGTTTTTTTTTTATATAAATATAGTATAGTACTATAAATATATTTTCTTTTCCCATGATTTTCTTAACAATTTCTTTTCTTCAGCTTACTTTATTGTAAGAATATAATATATAAAATATAAAACATACAAAATATGTGTTACTCGACTTTAAGTTCTCAGTAAGGCTTCCAGTCAACAGTAGACAATTAGTAGTTAAGCTTGGGGAGAGTCCACAGTTAAACACAGATTTCAGACTGTGCAGGGCAGGGGGTGTTGGGGCACCCCTAACCCCCATGTTGTTCAAGGGTCAGGTGTATAGTCCAAAACTTACAAATAGTTGTCATTTGTCTTGCCATTTGCTTCATATGGGCTAACCCTGGTACTTCTCCCTCACACTTAATTGTGGCATGACAGTCCTAAAAGAGGTAAAACTATTAAATATTGACTAGTACTCATTCATAATTTATTTAATGCTTACTATGTACCAGGTATCTTCCCAGGGCCTGGGAATTCAAAAGTAGATAAGCCCAGCCCTCAAGTAACTCATAGTCTTTTTATTTATTTATTTACTTCTGAATTTTTTTTTTTTTTTTTAAGATTTTATTTTTAAGTACTCTCTACACCCAACGTGGGCCTTGGACTCACAACCCCAACATCAAGAGTCGAATGCTCCACCAACTGAGCCAGCCAGTCATCCCTAGATTGGTTTTAGATTAAAAATACCATATATTAGGGGCATCTGGGTGGCGCAGTCAGTTAAGCATCCGACTCTTGGTTTAGGCTCAGGTCGTGATCTCAGGGTCGTGAGATTGAGCCCCATGTTGGGTTCCTTGCTCAGCGCAGAGTCTGCTTAGGACCCTCTCTCCCTCTCACATAAATAAATCTCTTTAAAAAAGACCACATATTGGGTTCTATTTACCAAGGACTTTCTATTCTCATAAAACTGGGAGGGAATGGCAAAAGGATGTTTATAAAATACGAGCAGACTTCTAATTATGAAAACATAATGCAACTGATTTCCATGGTAGTATTCCTCAAATTTCTTCATAAGACCATAAGGAAAATGAGTGATAATATAAAATGATAAATAAGGAAAATTATTTCTATAACATTAAAAGACGACTGACGCCTGCTGGTGAATATTAAACACGATCAGGACTTAATGGGATTTGCACTTCATTTTTTATATTATGTGTTACAGCACCAATGGATTCTGAGTAACACATTGGGTAGTTCAGCTATGTTTAAATAAGAAATCAGAAGCTTTTTCGTCTTTCAACCAAAAATTTATCTCAACTGAGAAGACTTCTCATATATGATCAAAGGAGGCAGGGGCCACAAATACATCATACCTGAGCACCTACATTCTCATTGTGCAAAAGGAATGGCTGTGGGGAAGCCACGGTGACACAGCACGAGGCTCAATCATCATCCCATCTGCCCAAAACCATCCCACTCAACTTCCATACAGAAAACTGATGATAATTGGGTAAACTAACAAAATAACAAAAGGTTAAACAGTTACAAAATGTGATTCCTGTATGTAGAGCGAAGAAAACCATGAGTAATATCCCTCACATGGCCATATCAGATATCCAAATCTGCTCAGGATTAACCTGCTTGCTTGTATACAAAATAAGACAGTGTTTTAAGGGCTAAAAATACACTTAAAGCTCTAATAAATTCTTCATCTCTATCAGCAATTGAAGGATTTTTTGTCCTCTAATCTGAACATGGGTCTCCAGAAAAATGTAAAAGCACGTATAATAATCTATTTAACTTGGAACCCCTTTGGAGAAAGAAATTTAACTTGCTTCTTTTTTAAATCAAGAGCAAATAACAACAACAACGAAACCCCAAACTTAAATTTATCTAATCTCTGTAATCTAAAACCTCCTGAGCCCCAGATAAATCATCTTGTATGTGCTATTACTGTCATAAATGAAATGCCTTAGCCCCCAAAATTAAGTCTGTCATGTATCTCCAATCCCAGTAACCCACTGCCAGATCTAGTCAACCAAACTAGAAAACACCTGGCCTCTCGCATGTTCCTCACACCCAATCCACTACACCGAGTCTTACCAAGTCCTACCAAGTCTTATAGATTCTACCTTTGCAAAATAATCCCCCTTCTTTATTTCAACAGCCAAGAGCAGGCTCCAATCCTTTTCTTGTCCTGTTTCCAACAGATACATTGTTTATCTCCCAGCCTCCAATCCATTCTCCATGCTATTTCCAGAGTGACCTTTCTAAAATGCAAATATAAGCCTATCACTCCCCTGATTAAAACCCACTTGTAGGATAAGGGTCACGCTCTCTCACTTGGCATCTTCACTTGATCTTGTTCTTACCTGCCTGTGTCTCTGATTGACAATCCCCTTACATTAGACATAGAATTATGTATGGATCTCCAAAAGCGGTGCATGGTCTGGAGCCTCTGCCCAGAGCCCTCTTTGTCTTCTTCAACCAAGTAACTCCATCTTTCCTTTAGAATCTAGCCTGAGAATAATGCCTACCCAGGAATCTCTGTCTGATTTGGGTTCTTCTCTGCACCCCCAAAGCCTCCTCTGCTAACAGCTTCATAACACCTACCCACCACCTAGAAACACTGACCCCATGGGTCAATGCAAACCCTCAGAGGCAGGGACTGTATCCCTTTCAACTGTGCACTGCAAACACACAGTTGTGAGCATGCATTGAATATCTGCAATTTAATGCCTTTAATGTTTTATGAGTAAGGTAAGAGCTTACCTTACAGAAGTTAACCTCACGTTACCCAAGAGCTATGTTCCTGAAAACAACACAACAAAACCCATGTTAAGGGGGTACTTAAGACCTCATGTGAACCTGTGAAAACTCCCATAAATGGGAGTCACCAAAATAAAACAGGCAATATACATAATTTAAAAATACACAATAAAGTCATTTTGATACCTTAATTAATAACATAAGTACCTACAATTAAATTTATATTTACTATTCCTTATATGCTAGAAATCTTTCAGGATAGCCCTCCCTGAAAGTTTCACCAAATTCACCTTGTTCCATTAAGTTTATCTTAACATCGTAGGCAGATGCCATTGTAGATAACATTCAAATAAAGAGACATTCACTTTATCTATGTATCTAATGGCTCTTTCATTCTGACTTTCAGCTGCAGTTTCCTGCTACCTCTTCCCTTTACAGGCCCATCCTAGCTCTTGATTCATTTTACATAATGAGAGTATATTTTTCAAGGCCTGCATTTACTTTACCCACTATGGACGTACCACAGAACAGTCTCTCATCCCTTCCTGACTCCTTTTCTTCCTGACCTCCCTTCTCTGTTTCTAATTATTCCCAAGAGAATTCACTCACTCACTTACTCTGTCTCTCTCTTGCTCTCTCTCTGTCTCACACACACACACACACACACACACACACACACACACACCACATTTTCATTCAATCAACAAACATTCTTTAAATGCCTACATGCCAGGAACTGAGCTAAGTTTTTTAATTCATATGGTGCCAGAGAAGGTGCATTCACGTGAATCCAACCTGTGACTATTATCTACAGTAAGAAATGTGCTTTGCATAGCAAACCAACATACGGCTGTATTTATGCAGAGAAAGAAAATTCCACTCATCAAGACAACTATACTTTGTGCCATGCACTGGAATTCTCTTTTGGATTCAGTTCAGTTTTATTTTATTTCACCGTGTGGGAGGCCCACTCGATTAATTTCGTGGCCCACTTATGAGTAAGAATTACAGTTTGAAAAGCACTGTTCTTTTTTTTTTTTTTTTTTAAGAATTTATTTACGTGTCAGAGAGAGAGAGTGAGAAAGAACATGAGCGGGTGGGGAGAGGGAGAAGCAGGCTCCCTGCTGAACAAGGAGCCCGACTCGGGGCTCGATCCCAGAACCCTTTAGCCTGGGGTCATGACCTGAGCCAAAGGCAGATGCTTAACTGACTGAGCCATCCAGGTGCCCCTGAAAAGCACTGTTGTAAAATACATGAAGGAAACTTGCAATTTGGAGAAGTTACTGTATTAAAAAGAAAGAAAAAAAAAACAGTTAGAACTACCCTGGAGGGATGGAGAGAGGATGGCGAGGGAGAGGAGAAGGCCAGAGAGAGGAAGGTAGAAGTAAAAGAAATATAGAAAGGGAGGGAGTGGACAGAAAGAGATCATTTAGGAATAGAAAAGATAAAAAGGAAAAGCTAAAGAGGGTAAAAAAGAAGAAAGAAAAGTAAAGGCCAGAAGGAAAAAGGGGCAGAGACTGTCATGGTAACTTCTGGGGTGAGGAAGAGGTCACAGACTGGCCTCCTTGTCACCTTTCATCTCCCAAGTGTGGAGGGAATTAGCTGATTAATCACTGATCACTGCCTCCCAACTGCTCTAAATCCTTAAACCTTTAAAACTGTACTCAGGGTGTTTACGAAAGGTGACAAGTGTTACCCATTAAGGTAGAAATACTGCGCCGGCAGCCCAGAGCATTGTCTGCTGGGCACTAGATGAGATCGTGCAGGGGACCCTAGAGAGAGCCTCGCATATTGGGAATACAGTACGGAAAACAACTCATGAAAAGAAAACAAACTTGAGTTCATCACGGCCACTGTGCCATGCTCATCTCAGCAGTGTGAAAAGGTGCGCTAATTCTCACTGTGTAAAAGCACCCTGTGATTCATGAAGCGCATCCCCTAACAGAAACCCTTACCCGGGGACATTCACTCTAAGGTCAGTAAATGCTTCTTACTGTGAAATGGACTTAGGGAATAAATTAACCTGATGGTCCTAAAAGAGTAAACATCCTTATTTACCTTATATTACATTTCAGCTCATCCTGTGTTGGACAAACCCTAAGTTAGATAGTATTTATCCAAACTCTATGTATTATATTTTGAACCATTTCTTAGAGGTAGTTTTTAAATGAGTGAGACCTATTCCTCGCTCAGAATAGTAGGCACTAATAATATGTGTGTTCATGTTCTTTTTAACCTACACTGATTGGCATTTGTTGCTCAGTTAAAAACTCGTGGAGAACTGGTAGGAGTGTAAAATGAGAACAGGTTGGTCTTGCATGGATACAGTGAATCACTGCTGGGCCACACATCACCCTGCCTGCCCTGGCACAGCCAGTCCTTCCACTTGGGGCCTTCTCACTCTGCATTGGGTCACAGGGGCAAGTGGAAACAGGAGAGAGAAAAAAAAAAGCTAAAAATCTGGTGTGCTTGCTTGCTTTTTTCTTCCATCAGAAGGGAACAAAGAAGTAGGGGAGGGCAGAGGGCTTATGAGTAGGAAACAGAATAAGGGGAAAAACTAAAGAATGTTCAAGGATAGGGAGAGAAAGGAGCCACTGGGAGGGTGGCTGAAAACCAGGGAGATGCTGGTGAGGTGGGCTTCTAGGTAGGGATGCTCAGGGCCTTTTACAGACTCTAAGAGTAATGGGTGGTGGGGGAGACGAGATTCGGGATACTTCAACAAATATTTACTGAGCATTCAATTTAACATATTATTCTGGGGGCAGCCTAGAATGGGCTGCCTTCTAGGAACTTATAACCTAGTAGGATAGCAACCATCGTAAATAGCAGAAGTGCTGTTCTGATAATGGCTAAATGGCCTCTATACCGGGCTTCACATCAAGCAAACTATCCTTGCTCAAGAAGCATGTCTACATGGGGGACAATATACTGGGTGTCTATATGGGGGACAATATGCTGGGTCCTGGGAAAAGAATAAAGGTTTATTATTTTAAATATTATATTTAAATACGAAAACAAAATTCAATATTAACAGAGCAGAAACATGTCTGCATGCAGAGATGTCTACAACCCAGATGAGGTCAGAGGATCAACGTGAGGGCTGTTCACACTAATTACTCAGTATTTCTACCACTGTGGTTATACAAGCAGCTGGTAACATGAGGCATGTATAGTGATGGGGAGCCAGCCTGTCTGGGTTTGAATCCTGGTTCTTCCACTTGCTAGCTGTTTGACTTTGAGCAAGTTACACAATTTCTCTGTGCTTCAGTTTCCCTATCTGTACAATGAGGATGATAGGAAGATAATAGGGTTACTATGAGAACTGAGTTAATTCAGGTTAAGGTCTTAAGTGAGTGTCAGTGAATGTCGGCTGACATTTTCTCCCTAGTCGCCACCCATACACTCAAGGAGTGGTAAGAGTCAAAGGGAGGGGCACACTCAAATGAAATACAGCTTTGAGTATTTGGGCTAACAGTGTAGACATGGACCAGTTTGGATTCAACATCCACTTCTAAGAAATGTCCCCAGAATCTTGGATGAAGAATGTCCAGCTAGCCCATCCAGGTTTCTGCACCTCCATACGTATCAGGGGCCCATGCTACACTGGCTTGTCAGTTGTTTACCGTTGATATTTTTACATTTGGTGTTGTATTGACCTCACATTTAGAAAAGGAATATTGGTTTGCCTCAGGATTTTAAGAAAAATCGGTAAGACTGCAAATTATCTGGAGATGAGTAGGCACACTACTGTTTTAAAATATCTTAGAACCTAAAACATAACAAGATGAGGATTTCAATAATCTCATATAAATCTAATTGCTCTTGGTTTTGGCATAGCTTTCAAAATCTAAAAATGAATAGTTGACATTTTAAGATTCTAGTTAGAGAATTTCAGTTTAAAGCAGGCACCCACGCACATACACAAAGACACCCCCCCCCCCAAAACAACCACAACAACACTCTTGGGCAGTTGCCATGACAACACAATGCTGAACCTACTGGGGTCTGTTATCCTGTTGAAGATGTTGTGCAAAAAGACACTCATGTTAAATTCTTTACTAATTAAGTGCAAAGGTTAAAAAAAATTCTAGATCCATAAGGTTTTCATATGGTCTAGGACTCAGAAAAGTAAATACTAAACATTTTAAGAAAAGAATTTAAAAGTAATTACTGCAAGGCCAACTACAGACCAAAGTAGATGCAATATGGAAGAAAACACAAAATACTTTTATTTTGTATGCTCTAGTCACTTCATCTTTTTCTCCCAAGTTGTGCCATACTATTTTAATGGAATAATCAATTTGTATAATATAATTTAGTTAACAGAGTCTATTTTTTTACTAACACATTTAAACACTTTCCTTTTCTGGCCAATCTATTTCAATTCATTTGGGAGCCCAAACTTCCATTTGCTAATTAGACTTAAGAAAGAAAAAATGGTCTCTAAATTAATAGGAGTTTATATATTTAAAAAAAAGAAAAAAAAACAGTGATGGGGAGAGAAGGGAGAGATAAGCAGCCCTTCTGGGAGGCTGTGATTAAACACTGTCCCATTCCTTCCCCTTCTCGGATTAGTCATCTCTGCCTTCTTTGGAAGTTTCTCTCTGTCTCAGCTGCTAGACTCAGATCCCCTCAAGACTCAGTTGAAGGCCTTTTTCCACTCTATTCTCTTTTCCAAGGTGGTCTAATCCCTAGTCAGTGGCTTTTTTTTTTTTTTTTTTACAGATTTTATTTATTTTTCAACAGAGAGAGAGAGAGAGAGACAGCGAGAGAGGGAACACAAGCAGGGGGAGTGGGAGAGGGAGAAGCAGGCTTCCCGCGGAGCAGGGAGCCCGATGCGGGGCTCGATCCAGGGACTCCAGGATCATGACCCGAGCCGAAAGCAGTCGCTTAACCAACTGAGCCACCCAGGCGCCCCCCTAGTCAGTGGTTTTAATTATTACCCATAGGCATGCGCATCCCCAGAATGAAATGACTATCCCCATTTGTATCCCCAGAACTTCCAGATTAGTTGGCCCAACTGCCTCCTAAACACGGCCACCTGGATGCTACTGTAAATGCGAACTGCATCCTCCCATAGCACTCCTTACCTCAGTAAATGAAAGCTTGGAATGGTCCTACCACAAGTGTACTCAATACCTATCTGCTAAATGAATAAATGTATCAGTCAATCAAGCAATCAATCAAACCTGTTACACAAACCAAAAAATCTAAGGGTCATTCTTGATAAGGACTTCTTTCTCTCCCTCCATGATGAATCAGTATCCAGGTCCCATTTCACCTCCTAAATATTCCCCAAATCTATTCCATTTCCTAACTCCTCCTAGCCACTACTCTCCAAGGCTCCAGTCTTTGCCTGCATTATTATAACCACCTCTTAATTATCAATCAGGAACATGCAGATGTAGTACACAGAGACGTTAGGCAATCAATATTGATCAAAAATGTATTAAACAATCTGATAAAGTTGCTCTAAGAAAAGGGAAGAGAGTACTTGCTAAATGTCAACTATATGCAAGGCACTGATCTAGACACCTCACGTATACTACCTCATTTAATATCCACAGCGACCCATTTTCTAGAAGAAACTCAACTGGGCATATGGCATCAGGAGCCTTTCCTGGTCACAACCTTTGCTTTGTTTGGTCGCAACAAGCAGAGAATAACGATGAAGATGATGATGATGGTGGTGGTGGTGGTGGTGATTACAATTTACTGAGAACTTTTTCCAGATACTGTTTCTCAGCATTTTGAATGCATTATTGCATTTAAGCCTACCACCCTCCTACAAAGTAGGTGCTATTACCATCCCATTTTGCAGATGAGGAAATAGCCACATAGACTGAAATTACTTAAGGTTAAAAAAAATAAGAAGTAGTAGGGCTGTGATCTAGGATATGAACCCGATTCTGTTTAAAAATTTACCAAACACCTCTTTAACGTACAGCAAGTCATTAGAACCAGTGGGGATATACAGCTAGAAGAGACAAACCCATCAGTGCCCTCAAGGGTCTTGTATTGAACCTGAGGAGCCTGTCTCCAGGGTCAGAGCTATTTTGTCAATCCCATCTCTACCCAATGGAGAGCCAAGTTTATGGAGGGCAGCCTCCAGCAACTCCAATCCCACCTCCAAAGGGCACATTTCAAGTCAAAGCTGCTGATCTCTTTTCCATCCCCACAGCTACCCAGTTATTCTTGGGTAAGACATCAGGAAGAGATGCTTTAGTGCTTATACTAATATGGTGACAAGACTGAATAATTTTCTTGAAAAAGTCTACAAAAAAAGTACTGTGAATAGCATGAATACAAAGATTTTTGAAAGGTCTCATCTAGTACTTACAGTTTTATAACTCCATCTGGGCACCTGGAACAGAGCTGCTGGCTGCTCTTGTCTTGTTTATGTCGACGCTGACCCAGCTCAACAAATCTACAAATTACAATGGATAAAAACTAAGCTAAAGAAGGAACTACTTGCAATAAATTCAGCAGATTACATAAAATGGTATGAGCTTTCAAATGACAGCAGTCTGCTTATTTTAGAAAAATGCACGAGTGCCCTATGCAACCCAAGACTGTCCCTACAAAAGGGGGCCTGATTTTACAGTGGGTTTGTTACAAATGAAGGAGGAGGAATTCTGTGTCTCAGTTTACTTCAACGTGACATAGAACTTGAACCGAAGTGTTTCTGAAGCCAGAAGGATGAACTTTCAGAGCCTCCCTTATCTAAGGGTAAATGCGCAGGACGCTAGGGGAACACAAGGAGAGGCATTTGCGGTGGGACAAACGACAAAGAAAGAACAGGATCAGGCCGGGGATCCATCTCCCAAAGCAGGGACACTGCTGAAAACCCAGCACGTGGACTCTGTCTCCTTAGGACCACAAGAATCCCCAAATGTACTCCAGCTACTCACATACTTTCAACTGGGGGGGCGGGGGTTGGAAGAGACCACCTGCTGAGCCCCACGGCCACACCACCCCTCCTTAGAGAAGCCCGGAACAACACTCATCCAGACTTGAAGCTAAGAGCCACAGGGACTCGCCCCCAGCCGGCTCCACAGGATAGGAGGATCGCTTGCAATGGGTCAATGGGCTGATAGGCCAAGGACCACCTGCTATTTCTCAAGTGCATACTTGTCCTAGTGTGGGCTGTGCTCCAGGCATCCGTCTTCCCCTCAGGGGCATGGCTTGTAATTCTGTTCTAATGTGCCCAGGGAGGTTATGGGGCACAATTAAAGGGCTGACTCCTTTCCCAATTTTCTACTATTTAAAATATTTTCTTTCTTATAATTATCGATACTTTTATAATTTATTTTTTCTTTTTTTAAAATTTTTAAAATATTTTTAAAATTTTTATTTATTTATTTATTTATTTATTTATTTATTTATTTATTTATTTATTTATTTATTTATTTTTTAAGATTTTATTTATTTATTTGACAGAGAGAGACACAGTGAGAGAAGGAACACAAGCAGGGGGAGTGGGAGAGGGAGAAGCAGGCTTCCCGCGGAGCAGGGATCCCGATGCGGGGCTCGATCCCAGGACCCTGGGACCATGACCTGAGCCGAAGGCAGACGCTTAATGACTGAGCCACCCAGGCGCCCCTATTTATTTATTTTTATTAACATATAATGTATTATTTGTTTCAGGGGTACAGGTTTGTGATTCAACAGTCTTGCACAATTCACAGCGCTCACCATAGCACATAGCCTCCCCAACAATTTATTTTATTTTATTTTTTTAAAGATTTTATTTATTTATCCAAGAGAGAGAATGGGAGACAGAGAGTATGAGAGGGGAAGGGTCAGAGGGAGAAGCAGACCCCCTGCTGAGCAGGGAGCCCGATGTGGGACTCGATCCCGGGACTCCAGGATCATAACCTGAGCCGAAGGCAGTTGCTTAACCAACTGAGCCACCCAGGCGCCCCCCAATAATTTATTTTTTATTAGCTTTTTTTTAAAGGTCAAGAAAAGTGCTGCAGAAATTACCAATTACTAAGTTGTTAGGGTGCTACTGGAAAACTTTCAATAACTTACTTTTATCTAATTTTTATCTTAGTAAGTAAACATTTTTGATCCACTTTTATCCAATTTTTATCTTAGTAAGTAAACATTTTTGATCCATTTTTGGGGAAGAATGTCACATAACACCTGTTACTTGTACAGAACTTTAAACTTCCCAAATCATGTGCACAATCACTGTCAGAATTTTTTTTTTTTTTTTTTTTTTAAGATGATTTGGCACAGGGCTGAGGCTTTGAGGAGTAAGTAGAAAACTTCCAGGTCCGGTTGAGATAGCAAACCAAAGATATCAGAAAAGCCAAGGGCAAAGGAAAGTATAGAGAATAGGGCTAAGCGATCGAACCAAACTACAAAACTAAGAGATCTTCAGGAGTTCGAAGGTGGTTGAGGCCAAAAGTAGGAAAAATGAGCAGGAGAACAGGAAGCTAGAAGACAGGCTATGGATGCCAGTTCCAGCGCCTTCCTTCCCTCCCCACGTTGTCCTGTGGTTGCCCAATTGGGAGCTGCGACAGGCAAGCCAGGCCAGGGCACTGTCTTCACACACACAATCTTTGGTGGATACTAGTCAATTGGGTGCAGAACTGCAGTGGGAGAAGGCAGAACTTCTGAGGTCGATTTAGGCTAGAACTACATGGACTCTCACCCTGCCCTTGAAGCTCTGCTGTCTGGATCCAAGGAGGCACTAAGAGAGCCCCAGAGCCCAGCTGGGGCAAGAAAGGGTACCAGTCAGTTCCTGAAATCCAAGGATTTGGCCACCCCCTGGCACAGCCACACCTCCAGTACTGATGGAGGGAGGCCTCCTCTGCCATAGCAGTGTCCATGACAGATGGGGCGGGGAGATGCCCCTGCCACCAGGAGAAGCAGTCTGCCCACAGTAAAGAGTGCCTTGCAGAGAGGGGAAGAGATGACCAGACCTCTGTTTCTCCCCTTTGCCCCAGGTCTGCATCATAAGCAGGGGCAGCTGATATTACCAAGAGAATAAAAAGGATTGCATAGTCTAAAATCACAGGTACCCATGAAGCACAGGAAAGGTCTTCTACATAAGTCACTGAATGGCTCTTTCTGTGCTCTTGGCCTATAAAGAGGGATAATAATATCTTTTCAGCCTACTACACAGTTGTCCAAAGAAGAAATAAAACACTGTAAAGTGTTACACAAATCAAAGGAGGAGGTGTTGTTCTTCAGAATATCAAACACAGAATCTTATTCCAGGACATGGATTCCTCCCTCCCCTGCATACTCCCTTCCCTGTGGGCCTGCCCTTGTCCCCTTCTTAGACTGGTTCCCAAGGATAATGTGGCTGAACAGGGTGGCATCTCACTCCCTGAGAAGGGAGAACTAAAAGTGGGCCTCAGAGGCAGTCTGAGCTAAAAAGTCTCCAAGCAAAAGTCATGCCTGAAGCAAGAGACACTTTCTTTTGGCTTAATCAATGTGAGCCAAAATTTCAGTCCTTGACTGAAGTGCTCTTGCTCTCTGCAATAAGCAAAGTGCTATTATTCAGTCACTAACCCCAGACAATTCCTTCTTCCAGATCATGTTGCTTATAAAGGCTCACTTCAAATGCTGAAGAGTTTAGCCACACTGTTGGGACAGCTGTGATGGATAAGTGACTGTGCACCTGTGTGTCCAGGCCCGAATTCTGGGTGACTAAACTGGCTTCTGTTAAGATAGTAATAGTAAGAGAGTCATACCAGTGCTTTTGCCCTTAGGAGATGCTGTGCACTTTTATATTTTACATATTATAGCAGATCTTACTAATTTGAAGTAAAAAGTTGTCAATATCCAGTTTGATGGATTCAGCAAATGAAATACTCCCCTTAACAAAGAATGGAACATCAGTGCTCATTTATATTATAGAGTTGACATAAGCCAAACTTCTTTGAATGAATGGGATGGTATTCACATGCAATAATTAGGTCTTCTCAGTGCATGTATTAAGCTGAGGAAGTGTTTACAGTGGTTATCATAGGTTCTTGAGGATTTCTAGGTGAGGGATTCTTTTAAGAATCTGATAACTATAATTCCGTGTTTCTCCTCAGAAACACACACACACACACACACAAAATTATGTATATGATTTCAGGGAAAACCTTTTGGTGGATCCTCTTTCAGCTTAGTCTGTTTAATAAGGTCTAGAACATTCTGACTTGATGCCCTTATATCACCATTTCCTTCTTCCTCCTCAACCACCACTCCCACCAGCACCCCAGAGCTAACGCAAATGCAAGGTCCTCAACCGTCAATATCCCAGGTTCATTTTGTAAGAAGGTATCTGCTCTTGGGACTTTGTTAATGCAAGAATACAGAAATGTATGTGTACTTCAGCTTGCAGCTTATATATAGGTGGTTAGAATACACAGACACATCATAAATTTTTATCATTGAGGGGACTGAGAGTCTTAGGCAGTAGGCCCTTTAACTTCAAATAGAAACCAATGTTTCAGAATTTGACCTCCTAAACACTATTAACTGTATTCCAAGTGGAATTCATTTCCTTCTGTATTGTTGACCATTTTCATTTTTAGAAGTTATACTAGATATAAGTTATTGTAATAATACATTTGCATTTTTTTCTTAATTTCTATATAGAAGTAGTTTACCTTGAATAAATGGAGAGATCCTCTTCTGAGAGACCATCTGAGAGATTAATTCCATATACCTCTTTCATGGGCTGGACCACATTCTGGAGTTAAAAACAAAAAGGAACCAGGAAGAATTTTTAGACATCTAGCATATTAATTATTTCCAAAGATGAAGAAAATGAACCTGGGAAATTTTCCACAAAAGCAATCACAATATTTCTTCAATATATTCATTAAACTTCTCAGTTAATGGTTTTTTAAAAATCTGATTTTGTTTCCACTAAAAATACTTTGTTTTAAGGTAAAAAGCTATTAAATAATTACTAGTTCCTTTTGTATAATGCAGGAATTAGAAAACTTTTTCTGCAAAGGGCCAGATAGTAAATATTTTAGATTCCTTGGGTCATATCATCTCTGCTGCAACTACTCAACTCTGCTGTTATAGTGCAAAAACACCCATACACAATATGTAAACAAGTAGGCATGACTGAGTTCCAATAAAACTTTATTTATAAAAAGAGGCAGTGGACTGGATTTTGACAATTGGCTGTCGTTTGCCAACTCCTGGAATTATGGATTCAGTTCTTATATTATCACATTTTACTAGCCATATCTACTTCTATGACTTTTGGCTATTTCTGGGAATTAAATTTACCTAAAGCTCGATTTGGTTCTTATGTAGTTTATTTCCTTTTATGTTCCCTTATATTGGTAATGTCAAATTGAACAGGGTGAATTTCCCACTGGGGCTATGCAAAGATTGTGAGGCCCAGGTCCAAACCCTACATTCCAACAACGTGCTAAGCAAGGAAATAAATGGACCTCAAGTGGATGTGCTGCTCAAAAGTGGACAAGTTAAAAATTCTGAAGTGATAAGAAATTTATTATTATACATGGGAACAAAAACATCAATTTTTTTTTATTTTTTTAATTAACATATAATGTATTATTTGTTTCAGGGGTACAGGTCTGTGATTCATCAGTCTTAACACAACTCACAGTGCTCACCATAGTACATACCCTCCCCAATGTCCATCACCCAGCCACCCCAGCCCTCCCACCCCCCTCCATTCCAGCAACCCTCAGTTTGTTTCCTGAGATTAAGAGTCTCTTATGGTTTGTCTCCCGCTCTGGTTTCATCCTGAAAAACACTGATTTTATTTCAAAATGAAACCATTTCAATAATGTCTATGCTAAATGTATTCATCTCTTAATGACCTAAATGTGAGACCTGAGAGCATAAAACTCCTAAAAGAAAACATAGACAATAATCTCTTGGACATTAGTCTTAGCAATATATTTAAGGATAGGTCCCCTCAGGCAAGAGAAACAAAAGCAAAAATAAACTATTGGGACTAACTATACCAAAATAAAAAGCTTTTGAACAGCAAAGGAAACCATCAACAAAATCAAAAGGCAATCTATTAAATGGGAGAAGATATTTGCAAATGATATATCCAATAAGGAATTAATATCCAAAATATATAAAGAACATCTACAACTCAACACCTAAAAAAAACAAATGATCTGATTAAAAAGATGGGCAGAGGACCTGAATAGACATTCTTTCAAAGAAGACATCTGGATGGCCAGGAGACACATGAAAAGATGCTCAACATCACTCATCATCAGGGAAATGCATATAAAAACCACGATGAGATATCACTTCACACCAGTCAGAATGGCTAGTATCAAGAAGACAAGAAATAAAGAGCAAGTGTTGGCAAGGATGTGGAGAAAAGGGAACCATCATGCCCTGTTAGTGGGAATGTAAATTGGTGCAACCACTGTGGAAAACAGAATGGAGTTCCTCAAAAAATTAAAAACAGAAATGCCATATGATACAGTAATTCTACTACTGAATATTTACACAAAAACAATTCAAATTCAAAAGATAATAGAGGCACCCCTATGTTTATTGCAGCATTATTTATAATAGCCAAGATACGGAAGCAACCTAAGTGTCCATAAATAAATGGATATGCAAGATGTGGTATTTATATACATATATAAATGCAATGGAATATTATTCAGCCATAAAAAAGAATGAGATTCTTGACATTTTTGACAACATGGATAGACCTCAAGGGTATTATGCTAAGTGAAATAAGTCAGACAGAGAAAGACAAATACCATATGATTTCAGTTATACGTGGAATCTCAAAAACAAACAGACAAACAGAAACAGACTCATAAATACAGAGAACAAACTGGTGGATGCCAGAGGGGAGGAAGTATGGGCATGGGAAAAATAGGTGAAGGAAATTAAGAAGTACAAACTTCCAGTTATAAAATAAAAAAATCACAGAGATGAAAAGTACAGCACAGGGAATCTAATCAATAATGTTGTAATAACATTGTATGGTCATAAGTGACTACACTTACGGTGAGCATTGAATAATGTATAGAATTGTGGGATCACTATGTTGTACACCTGAAACTAATATAATATTGTATGTCAACTATACTTCGGTTAAAAAAAAAAAAAGTATTCATCTCTGCAGTGCCTCAAACACCACACATTAGAATGGTGTGCATGAGAAAATGTGACCTTTTCTCTCAGCCTTTTAACAGAAAGTAGGATTTTAGAGATCATTCTCCAAAGCCTCATGCCAGACACAAGCTCCGTTCCCACCTCGGTCACTTTGGCACTGTCCCCTGTGTCCGTCATCTTCACTGGGGTGGAGCGCTGAGACACAGAGCCCTCCTCTTCCCGGTCGGTCCCAGAGTCATCCTCAGAGCTGCTGGACACAGCTTCCTCGCTGGGGGGTGGCGGGGCGCTGGCTGCCGTTTTACGCTGTAAGACAGCTTCTTCTCTATTGCTTTTGTTCCTTTAAAAAGATGAATATTGATATAAAGCATCTTTAAACTAAACCCTTGACACTCACTATGTATGACTCTGTCCAAAACCTTAGTGCTAGTGAAGCACAAGAAAATGGCTGTGAGAAACTAGTTCCTGGGTTCAAGTTGTGATTAAGGGAAAACCTTAACGTTTTACCATGTACATGTACTGACCTTATATGAATTTAAGCCCTGTTATAAATTCAGAAAATAGGGGCACCTGGGTGACTCAGTCGTTAAGCGTCTGCCTTTGGCTCAGGTCATGATCCCAGGGTCCTGGGATCGAGCCCCATGTCGGGCTCCCTGCCCAGCGGGAAGCCTGCTGCTCCCTCTCCCATTCCCCCTACTTGTGTTCCCTCTCTCATTGTGTCTCTCTTTGTCAAATAAATAAATAAAATCTTTATAAATAAATAAAAAATTCAGAAAATAAACCAGTATGTGCGTGTAAACCAATGCAGAAAAGTCTTCTCACCACTTGGTTACTGTGTCCTCCTTTGGTAAGTGAAATCATTATTTTCAAAATTTATGGTACAATAATAGCAAACTATGTGTTTGGGACATTAGTAAAATTATCTTGCTACAACTTGTAAAACATTCAAGAAAAGGTCAATAGCCAAATCCACGTAAATTTCCTTCCCTTCTATGATTTTTATCAATCACAGCATCAGCTGATGATTTGTACCATAGTAATGAGCAACTGATGAACATAAACTAAATTTTAAAATTTGTGTTATTAGTAAATAACTATATCTGCTAAACATTCCTACTAATAGTAGGGAATAGATGAGGAAAAAAAACCCCCAAAACTCAGACTTATAAAAGTATTTACTTTTAGTTCCAAGTACGAGAGTAGTAAGAATGCTGTTTTCTTTTAAACTCAGAAAATAGGGACGCTTGGGTGGCTCAGTCGGTTAAGCGTCTGCCTTTCGCTCAGGTCATGATCCCAGGGTCCTGGGATTGAGTCCCACATTGGGCTCCTTGCTCAGCCGGGAGCCTGCTTCTCCCTCTGCCTGCCGCTCCCCCTGCTTGTGCTCTCTCCCTCTCTCTGACAAATGAATAAATTAAAAAATCTTAAAAAAAATAAACTCAAAATATTTTATAGTAAAATTTTTGGCTTTTATGAAAAATGTTTAATATTTCACTCTTTAAAAACTACTCTCTATAAAAGACTTAAAATGCCATAATATTCTGAAATGTTCTAGGAAAGGAAAATGAAGTACTATCTGACTATGGGTTAGATATTATAGAAAATAAGCTAGTTTCTGACTTTCTGCAAAGTAAAAATTAAAGTCAGTGGCATTTCTGTGCCATACAATAATGTAGCTGGTTATTTATGTATTTATTCCAGGAACTCCTTGAATTCTGAATTCCTGAGGACATCTCTTAAATTCCATAGTTTCCAGTCCAAGGCCTAACATGTAGCTATTTAAAGCCACAGAAATGGTATATCTGGAAATGGTAATGTACATCCCATTGCATAAACCACATGTAGCTGGAGTCCAACCAGGATCCCATACACCCTCACAAATACAATTAGGACTCAGTATCTACAGTCTAGCCAGGGATTCTGGCCAGAGTCTAAAAAAAAATCTCATCACTGGGATTATTCAGGTCAGTGGCAGTAACAGATTCTCATGCCAGAACATATCACATCTCACTCCGGTTTCTAAGCATGAAGACGGAGACATGATTTGACTTCTTCCTCACATTATTGGGTGTAACAGTCTTCCCCAAAACAATGTTACAGTAATATACAGAAAATCTATTAATCTCTCTACCTGAGCATATTTGTTTTAATGGTTTCTCAGGATGCCAACAAAAATAAATAAAATGACTATAAATTTTTACCTAAGTATTTTATGTTGTGGGAAACTGAGAACGCTGAGTTATTTATAGGACATAACACATAATATCTGCTACCTGCCCCTATGTCATCTGTGATATTTCTAATTTAAAATAATAAAATGTACCATGTTGCTGAAATTCCTATAAATTCTTTCAATGTTGAATTCTTTAGTGATCCCAGAGCTATGAATAAACCACCTGCATAGATGCAATAAATGGAATGTGCTCTAAACTATGTGACTTGAAGTTATTCTTTTTGGTGAAAATTGTATTGCAAGTGCCATATTATTTTACATGAATCTTTAAAATTTCATTCTATATGCAAATCTTACCCCAATACTGATTTTCCGGTTTCATCTGGTTTACGCACTGTAAATGGACTTGGATCAATGCCAACGGTCTTGGGCATAAAGTCACTGAAGAAACAGGAAAGAAATTCCATATGAGTCACTGTCCATCTCCAGGATACTTATGTTCAATTCACATTCTCATACTATTCCTCCTTAGCCCTCAGAGCTGCATATATTCTGAGCCAAATGTTCAGGGGAGCTTAGGTGATCCAGGCCATAAACCCCCATGAACTAATGGCACCAGGTAACTTCAAGCTCTCAGTCTTCACTATGAATTTTCTTCATGATTATGAGACCCAGTGGTCTTGAATTTAAGATTTTCTCTACTGGAACAGAGTTATATCTAAATTGTTGCCACAATGTATACACTTTGTTTATACATCAGAATTACTTTCCAGGTAAAACTAAATTCATAAAACCAATGGCAAAGCATACACTATACTACTCAGGGAGGCTGACACAATAATCAAAAACACAGGAGTGTTGGAACTGAAGTATCAGCATCTACCTCATTAGGCTGGGGTTAATTCATTAAAATACTGGAACACTTTAAATAGAAACTTTTAGTTTGCCACATACGAAGATAAGCTGAAGCTCCTTCGGCACTGTGCCAAGCCTACCTCCTGATTATTGCTATAACCAGACCAAACTCCTCATAGATGCCAGAAATACCAGAGTTGCATGGTTTATGCTGATGAGAATTATGGCTTTGGCAAGGATACCGCTCCAAGTGTGACCCATTACATTTTTTGAAGGAAAAGAAAGTAAAATAGAATCTGATCCAGAATGCCTCTTTGACAGAAAATGTTGTTTTAAAAATGTAAGTGGCTTAATTTTTCTTTCTTTTTGAACATAGATAGTCGATCCTCATTATTTGTGGACTCCTTATTTGAGAATTTGTTTGCTCACTAAAATTTACTTGTAACCCCAAAACCAACACTCAGAGCTTTCATGATCACTTGCAAACATGTGTAGAACAGTGAAAAATTAGAGTAACCCAAAGCTCATGTTCTCAGCTGATGGAGAACAAGGCAACACTCTGCCCTCTTGTTTCACCTCTCATGCTATAAGCAAGTGTCCTTTCCATGGTCTATTTACTGCCATGTTTTTCACCTTTTTGTGCTTTTTGTTGGTAACCTCGTTGTCTCAAATGACCCCAAGCATAGTGCTGAAGCTCTCTAGCGTTTCTAGGCACGAGAGAGAGCTGTGTGTTAGAAAGAAAACACGTGTTTTGGGGTGCCTGTGTGGCTCAGTCGGTTAAGTGTCTGCCTTCAGCTCAGGTCACGATCGCAGGGTCCTGGGATCAAGCCCCACATTGGGCTCCCTGCTCAGTGGGTAGCCTGCTTCTCCCTCTCCCTCTGCTACTCCCCCTGCTTGTGCGTGCTCACTCTCCCTCTCTCCTCCTGTCAAATGAATAAATAAAACCTTAAAAAAAAAAAAAGGAAATACGTGTGTTGGAGAAGCTTTGATCTCGTATGAGTTATAGTATTGTTTGCTGTCAGTTCAGTGTTAATAAAAAGTGTTGTCTGCTATGAGTTCAATGTAAATAAATCAACAATATATATTTAATAAGGCATCTTTAAACAGAAACAACATAACATGGTTATGTTTTTGTTTTTTTTAAGATTTTATTTATGTATTTGACAGAGACACAGCGAGAGAGGGAACACAAGCAGGGGGAGTGGGAGAGGGAGAAGCAGGCTTCCTGACGAGCAGGGATCCCGATGTGGAGCTCGATCCCAGGACCCTGGGATCATGACCTGAGCCTAAGGCAGACGCCCAACAACTGAGCCACCCAGGCGCCCCCATGGTTATGTTTTGACTGGCTGATAAAAATGTTGTGACCCTAGGCTTGCCAAACCTAACCCTGTATTTCCCCAAAGAGCAATGGTTCAGTACTCTCTAATCCAGTTGTTTCAGGAACTTTACAGAACATAACCCCTGCAAATAAAAAATCAACTGTATATACACATATGCATAAAATCATTCATCCTTTGCTGAGTTGAAATATTCTGGAAATGACAATAACCTTACGGTTAACACTTCTAAACTTTGAATAAGTTTAATTGAAAGTCAACCAAGTAAAAATTCTCAACTTTCCATCTGAAACTAAAGCAAAATATAGAATGGCTTCTCGGAAACAAAACCATAGGATATGTTTCTACATGTACATTAAGTTCCTATATCACATTGGAAGAAATGTAAAATACAAAAATGCAAACTTTAATATAAAATACAATAATCAAGAAGTGATTTGCTTTGTCTAATTTTCTTACTCTAGTCCCATCACTTTTCCAAAAGATGCCACCAAATTCTGAAAAAATGTAATACATTCAAAAGTGACAGACCAAGATGAAGAATCTGGAAACAATGACACAAGAATTGTGAAAAGAAAGAATGAAGGATATTTACCTGAAAAAAATTAACACTGCTTCCTCAAATATCTGGAGGGCTATTGTACAGAAAAAGAACCACACCTGTCCTATTCCTAATAAAAATAATAATATAATGATAGCCACCATTTATTAGTCACCCCTGCATCAAGCACCCCATTAAGGCACTTGGCATGTATGTGTATATACGTGTATAATGCACACGCCCCTATCTACATAAAAGAAGAAACTGAGACTAGATAATTTTCTAGGTAGATAAATTAGATAATTTTCTCAGGGTCACACAGGTAGGCAATGGCTGATCTACGATTCACATCCCTACCTTTCTAGTACCAAAGACTATGCTTTTTTCCAACTAATTTATGCTGGCTCTCGATTTCTATGTTCAATTTTAAAAAGTGAGTTTATTCCAAATGACAAACTAGGACCAATGAGAGGCAGGTTTCAACCTACCAAAGGAAAGAAATTAACTCCAGTTGTCTAACACTAGAACTGACTGCCTCCTGAAGCAGTGGGCTCCCCATCACAGGTGGTATTCAGAGGCTGTACAATCCCCGCTAGCAGGCTTGCGGAATGGACTTGCGGCAAAGCAAGACATATCTATACAGACTAGGAAAACTAAAGTTCCCAAATCCTTACAACAGTCTCAGGGCACTCACAACGTACCGTGCTGAGCTTGTCATAGCCAAGCAAAAGGTATCATCAAAACTACTCAGTTCGTATGGTCGAAAGAACTCGTTGTGGATGTCAATCTCTTCTTCATATTTGTGGAATTTCTTCACCATCAACTTCTTTAAGTTCGCAGCACAGATAACTAAGAGAGATAGGCCTGTTACTCATAAAGTCTTTAGATGACATCTGGCAAACAAGGTTTAGCTCCTGCCTCTAGCACTCATATACTTGGGAAAGAGATGAGATATGTGCACAGAATACACAGTGCAAAACCAAGTGTGACAAGCTCCAGGGAGGCAGAAGGGCCCCCAAAAGTCTGGGTGGGAGGAGGGAGCTGTTTTAGAAATCAAACTACTCAGCTCTGGGTGCCTGGGTGGCTCAGTTGTTAAGTGTCTGCCTTGGGCTCAGGTCATGATCCTGAAGTCCCTGGATCAAGTCCCACATCGGGCTCCCAGCTCAGCGGGGAGTCTGCTTCTCCCTCTGACCCTCACCCCACTTGTACTCTCTCTCTCTCTTTCTCTCTCTCAAATAAATAAATAAAACATCTTTAAAAAAAAAACTACTCAGCTCTTTAAATTCCTTTTTGTTCTTAAATCATGCAGCTATTTCACTAAATTTTCCTTTATATTTCAAATCCTATTTATGGCCAACATTAGACTGTTAAAAGTCCTTTCCTTTCTCTTAGAACAACAAACCTTTGCAATATGAGTTATGATTTTTCTCAGAATTTCAAGGTTACAAATACTCTTTAAAAATTAATTAATAATTTATTAGGAACTAAAAATCATTTGTAATCTTAGTTTATGGCCTTTACCACCCAAAGTTGGAATACCTAACCATGACTAGATGGGAGTCCTTATGTGGAATGTTCCAGATTGGGAGTCGATCTTACTTAGTGCTCTTTCACAACTGGGAAAACTGGCTTGTTCAAGGTCAGGGGAATCAGTAACAGCACTACACTCTATTTAAAACCGAGCAATTATTTCAGTTGGAAACATCATTCGAATGTATTGTACATTTGAGTTCATTCATTTAACATAAAAATTTTCCTGCCTTTCAGACAAATTAATGAAATGAAATTTAAACTTTAGTGACTAAAATGTACTTTTATATACACATCTGTATCTTTTTCCACTGCTTAGATACAGGAGAAGTTTTTATTTCTCCTTGTGAGTGGGTCTTCACTTCCTTCCCATTACCCCCAAATATCTAGAAATATAATCAGTACTAATTTAAAATGGTAAACTAATGTATTATATCCATTAGACATTTCAGGGACATACCTAATAACTATAAAACACAGTACAAGGTACTGGCCTACTTGGATAAAAGAGGTATAACACAATCGCTGCCCTTAAAAAGCTGTCTAAGATGTTACAAACCCCTATTATAGCAGCAACATAAAACTGAGTAGTCATTCCTTTTTAATGAAATATTATATGCAAAGAATTTAATGCTTCAAGCTCATTTAGGAATAATTCCAAAATATGTTGGTATAAAAACTAAAAGAGAAACAGTGTACCTACCTTCATCATACGGCAGTGGTAAATGTTTTATTACCTCTGGTGTCCACCAGTAAGTATAGCTATAAAATTAAAAAAATAAATAAAAGGATAAGATGGACCAAATTTAAATGCTGGCTTTCTATAATTCACTGTGTTGAAGGGGTTTACAGTCTATTGTAAGATGCTGCCTCATACTTCAAAGTTAACTTTTTTATTTTTTTTAATTTTATTTTTTATTATGCTATGTTAATCACTATACATTACATCATTAGTTTTTGATGTAATGTTCCATGATTCATTGTTTGCATCTAACACCCAGTGCTCCATTCAATACGTGCCCTCCTTAATACCCATCACCAGGCTAACCCATCCCCCCACACCCTCCCCACTAAAACCCTCAGTTTGTTTCTCAGAGTCCATAGTCTCTCATGGTTCATCTCCCCCTCCAATTCCCCCCTTTCATTTTTCCCTTCCTACTATCTTCTTTTTTTTTTTTTAATATATAATGTATTATTTGTTTCAGAGGTACAGGTCTGTGATTCAACAGTTTTACACAATTCACAGCACTCACCATAGCACATACCCTCCCCAATGTCTATCACCTAGTCACCCCATCCCTCCCACCCCCCACCACTCCAGCAACCCTCAGTTTGTTTCCTGAGATTAAGAATTCCTCATATCAGTGAGATCATATGATACATGTCTTTCTCTGATAGACTTATTTCACTTAGCCTAATACCCTCTAGTTCCATCCACATAGTTGCAAATGGCAAGATTTCAGTTTTTGGATGGCTGCATAATATTCCACTGTATATATATACCACATCTTCTTTATCCATTCATCTGTTGATGGACATCTTGGCTCTTTCCATAGTTGGGCTATTGTGGACATTGCTGCTATAAACATTGGGGTGCAAGTACCCCTTCGGATCCCTACATTTGTATCTTTGGGGTAAATACCCAGTACTGCAATTGCTGGGTCGTAGGGTAGCTCTATTTTCAACTTTTTGAGGAACCTCCATACTGTTTTCCAGAGTGGCTGCCCCAACTTGCATTCCCACCAACAGTGTAGGAAGGTTCCCCTTTCTCCGCATCCTAGCCAATATCTGTTGTTTCCTGACTTGTTAATTTTAGCCATTCTGACTGGTGTGAGGTGGCATCTCATTGAGGTTTGATTTGGATTTCCCTGATGCTGAGTGATGTTGAGCACTTTTTCATGTGTCTGTTGGCCATTTGGATGTCTTCTTTGGAAAAATGTCTGTTCATGTCTTCTGCCCATTTCTTGATTGGATTCTTTGTTCTTTGGGTGTTGAGTTTGGTAAGTTCTTTATAGATTTTGGATACTAGCCCTTTATCTGATATGTCATTTGCAAATATCTTCTCCCATTCTGTCGGTTGTCTTTTGCTTTTGTTGACTGTTTCCTTTGTTGTGCAAAAACTTTTTATCTTGATGAAGTCCCAATAGTTTATTTTTGCCCTTGCTTCCCTTGCTTTTGGCGATGTTTCTAGGAAGAAGTTGCTGCGGCTGAGGTCGAAGAGGTTGCTACCTGTATTCTCCTTTTTTGTCTTTTTAAAACATGTTTGTGAAGTTTTTGGCATAGGAGGTCTTCAACATGTTCATTTCCTTCCCAACCCCTTTCTTGTTTCAACTATGTCACAGATCTACAAAAACGCCACGAACACACCTGAGAGTCAAGATGCTCTGATGTAGGGGCGCCTGGGTGGCTCAGTTGGTTAAGCGACTGCCTTCCGCTCAGGTCATGATCCTGGAGTCCCTGGATCGAGTCCCGCATCGGGGCTCCCTGCTCGGCAGGGAGTCTGCTTCTCCCTCTGACCCTCCCCCCTCTCATGTGCTCTCTCTCTCATTCTCTCTGTCAAATAAATAAATAAAATCTTTAAAAAAAAAGATGCTCTGATGTTACTGACTTTTAGCTAAAAAATATTTGGGTATACTAAGCCAGACCCTAGGAGCTGCTGTTTATGTCTCCTCAGAGAATGTGCCTGCATTACTCTGCAAGCCAATGAGCAGCAGGACCTTGACCCAAGTTCTACCACCAACACTCTCTTGCACGTGGTTATCTGAGAACTAGATTACTCCCCCCGCCCCACTGCTCTATGTATATGGATCTGTGTGTATAGCTAATTACAACAGTTAAGCAAAATCATTAAGTGAATGGATAGTCCTAAAGAACAAGTTCCCTTAGAAAACAGTAGAGGCCCTGTTAATCTTTAACTGTAAATATTCACTCCTTGATTACAGAGGCCAGGCAGAGGAAAGTAGGGAATTTCAATCACCTGGATTTCTGCCAGAAGAGTCATCTGCTGTGAGCCAAGAATCTGAAACATTGGATTTAATACTAAATCAAATTCTGATAAGTTGTATTTTTAGGGGGAAAATGCTATATCAAAGTTCATGAGCTCTAGGAAGGGGAATGATGTGAAATGGTATATCAAAGTGTATTAAAAACATAGTTTTTCAGAAGGTTCAGAAGAGAAAAAAAGAGTCTATAACCAAAAATGCTAAAAAGATCATTTTAAATAAATGAAAGGCTTTCTAAAAATAAAATGCTGACATTACAATCTTCAATAATCCCAATTATGAAGAATAGGGGGTATTTAAATAAAATAGGCAACAGAGAGAACTCTCCTAGAGATGGCAAGCAGAATACATAACCAAGGATGAGGGAAAAAAGGAACATGACGCCTAATGAACTGTAACGGGGGGAAGTGAGATGATAATAGGAAAGGCTCTTCAAGTTTTGCTTGAGACTGAAGTTATGCTTAGAGCAGTCCTCTCGAAATTCAGTGCACACACGAACACCTGGGAGATCCTGTAAAATGACAAATTCTGATTCAGTAGGTGGGGCCTGAGATTCTGCATTGATGAGAAGCTCCTGGGTGAGGCCAGAGGGGCCGGTCCTCACGCTGCTTTCTGAATAGCAACGTTTATAGCATGAAAAGAACAGAAAAGGGTTGTGCCTGCTGCTTGTGGATAATTCATTCGGTCTTTCAACATTTATTGAGCACCTACTGTGTGTCTGACACATAGAACAGTGTTAGAAATGCCATGTTGAAAATAATGACAGAGAAAGGAGAGCTACTTAATTCCAGCATTCTTTCTATCTTCAACAGTCATGAGAAGTTTCATGCTGGAAAGATAAAAACAAAAGAAGAGAAAAGCATGTACAGCCCAAGAGATGAAAGGGAACAGCAGAGCATCTCTAAAAGAATTCAAGTGTCCTGGTATCACTGGGATCAATCATCTTTCCAAGAATGAAGAATGGGGGCACCTGGGTGGCTTAGTCATTAAGCGTCTGCCTTCGGCTCAGGTCATGATCCCAGGGTCCTGGGATCGAGTCCCACATCGGGCTCCTTGCTCAGCCGGGAGCCTGCTTCTCCCTCTCCCACTCCCCCTGCTTGTGTTCCTGCTCTCGCTATGTCTCTCTCTGTTAAATAAATAAAATCTTTAAAAAAAAAAAAATGAAGAATGGAACTTACACTAAAAATGGGCAAATGCAGTCTTGACGCTCAAAAGTGAGAGGGTAATAGATTCCAAAAACTACGTATCAATGAGTATGATGTCAATTCCGGCAAGATAACAGAATCAAGTATTACATAGAGATGTGTTGTGAATAACCTAAAAAGATGATCAGTGACTTCCATGAATCCACATCCAAAATACACCAGTCTAATCTCATTTGCTTTTATCATAGGAGAACCAGACTATCAGATCAGAAGAATGAAAAAGCATGGACTAATTATGTAAGGTGTGTGTGTGTGTGCATGCACATGCATGTGCACACAGGTGTAAATTCTATTTTGTAATCACTTAATTTTGGCAGAGGAAGAAAATAAAGAAGGTATCAGCTAGTACATAAGGAATTTCCTAAAGAATGTTGCTCATGATTAGCTTACCTAAGATAAAGAAGTAAACATGATAAAGAATGTGTTTAAGCTCATAATGTACCATGTGGAGAAAAAGAGTTAAGAGAATCTGTTAGTGACGTGAAACAGGCCATAGATTTTTTTTCTGAATGTTTCTAAACTTTATTTCTCTAAGCAAGATAAAGCAATGTAATAATACTTTTTAAAAAGTCCAACACCACTGGGTGGGTCTCAGAAGCACAGAAGCCCCTGAGAAATCCCCACCCCAGGGAAGATGAACT